>NW_022900951.1:115110825-115140675 GCF_012274545.1 Fukomys damarensis | reverse complement strand
ATGAGAAGATGGCTTGGCTTATTAATGGTGCAACCTGTAGCATATGTGGGGAATGGGCAGGGGCAAGGGAAGAAGAGAAATGCAGAGTTTTGTTTTGTTGGGTTTTTTTATTTTGTTTTGTTTTGGTTTGGTTTTTTGCTGGAATGAAGCTCCACCTACTTAAATATTTCATTCCTATCAGTACCATTTAGAGTTCATTCCTTTCTATATTCCTTTAACCAAGCAGTGAAGAAGAGAGATGAGAAATAAGTTTATGTCTCCTCTGAGTGTAGTCCTGAATGAAGCCATGTATCTTGTCATTTAGGGAACGAGGCAGAATCCAGTAACAATAGCTAACATTTATATCACACTTGGTATGTATCATGTTCTATTCTTTTTTTTCCTTTTTATTGAGTTTATTGGTACATTTTAGGGATACAGTACAGTTACATTCATCATTGGGATCTTGTACCTTTACATGACAGGTCTTGGTTCTCATTTTTTCCCCTTGTCCCTGCCCTCCCTTCACCCCCTCCTCCCCTCCTCATTTACAAGCACTTTATTTCCATTTTTAAATTTTCTCATATTTTTTTCTTTTCCCTTATTCCCTTTCCCCTATCATGTTCTTTTCTAAGTGTGTGGTGTATTGATTTTACTGAATCATCACAACTTCCTTCAGAGATAGGTATACTTTTGTTATCATCACCATATTACACATTTGGAAACAGAGGCACAGAGTGGTAATGTAAACTTTTCAGGATTCTGTAGCTAGGGAGTGGGAAATTGCTAAATTCTGAGCAGTGTGACTGTAGCGTGTGTGCACATCATCCCTGTACCATCCCACTTCAGGGAGATGACAGGCTGCAAAAATGTGTTCCAAAGTTAAAAGAGGAAAGGTTTATTTCAGCTCAGAGTTTGTAGAGGTTTCAAGCCATAGTCGGCTGGCTCCAAGGCAAGGTGGCATATGGCAGAGGGGCGTCCCAGGGAGAAATATTCCACGGCAAAGGAGGGCAGGCGAAAGGCCACCAGCAGCAAAGTAAAAAGCAGCAAATAGCAAGCAATGGCAGCATCCCTAATCCTGTCCCTCATATTCAGTAAAGGCTACCTGCCCTGTAACACTCACACCCAGGATGGGACATCCTTAATCCTAGCATCACACCATTAATCCCAGAACTCCACACTCTAGATCAAGCCACCTCTGAAAAGCCTCACCTATTATCACATGGGGCTTTGGGGGACATCTAGACACAAGCCATAATATGCTGTATGTCAAGAACAAGAATGTTTAACTTCCAGGAAATAAATATTCCAGGTTTATGAACTTTTCCCTGCAAAATGTAAAATTGAGCCACTTGCTCTAGACACCTGATTCCATTCTTGTTAATTCTGTTGTGGACCAAATCAGTCATTTGTTCTGATTGAATGAAGGCAAAAGCAACACTCACCCTATTGTGTGATATCTCTGGAGAAAAATGAGCAGATATATTCATCAGTAGTGTAGTCAAGTAATCTCTGAATCAATTCCAAGATAACTTTCACCTGTAGAAGTATGTGGTTCTACAGGTTAAGATTAGGAATTCTATATAGTTATGTCAATTGCTATAACAATTTCAAGCGTAACAACTTCATAGACCTAAAGCCACTGTTACACTGCAAAGAAGAAGCAGATGGCAGGGAAAATTTGATATTTGTTGCCCTACATTCAGAAAAACACACGTGGTTTTATATATTACAAATCTATTATTTATAGAAGCCACCAAACTCTGGCTCATTCTTGGTTTAGAAGGCTGATCACAATTAAATAAATAAATAAATAAATAACAGTGGTTTCTGTTTAAATTAGGTCTTTCTCAGTTTCCATGGCATCCAATCTGTTAGCACCAATATTCTCGCCAGGATTTGTGCTCAGCCTTTAGGATAGCAATGTTTGCTTTTAAGGTTTATAGGACATATCACACTTCAATGGATTTATTAGACCCAAGAAAAGAGAGGACCCCTGGAAGCTGATTCCCTGGACTCAGTGGTTAGTTCTAGCTTTCACATGACTCTGTGGGTAACTGGAATTGGTACAGATGATATATTTACAGGAAGTGCTTAGTCTCTAGTTCTTCTAGCTACATTGTTCTAAAGCAGTTACTACAGGTAACACTCAGGCTCACGTTAACAAAAAATCACCCAAGGAAATCATTGTAATTAGGTAATATGGAATCAGAGTTTGAACAGTGTAAAAATCTTTTTTTTCTCTCATTGAGTTTATTGGTACATTTTAGGTATACAGTACAAAATCTTTAGATTGTACTTCAAGAAGCATAACTGCAAGACTTATGAGAGCCTTATAAGTGTAATCAACATTGAATTATCACTACAGACAGACAACCAAGCAATGTATTTGTAGGCCTTCCTCGAAATGAGAAGAAATTATAATTCAACTGATATGAACAGATTCCAAAGACACTAGCAAAATGGCAGATGTGGATTTGTCTAATTATATATGACTGCGAAGTGGAGCATTATGCTAAATTTAACAGGTAAAATACCCTTCATTGTTCTCTGGGCATATCATTTAATATTTTATTTACCTATTCAAGCCCTACATCTTAGTAATACCTCCAGATTCTCAACATTTACTCATAGAAACTTGTTTTCATTTTTATATCAGGTAGTATCTTCACTTAAACTTTATGTTTTCAATTTTGTTATGATAAGTGCATTTAGAGCAAGATCTTTGGGAGATCATTTTAAACAGATCCTTATTCTCAGCTTTCTTGTCTTTAAATGGCAAAAGCTGCATGAGAGCACAGCTTCTTAATCTGAATTCCATGGATAGGCTGCATGATGAAGAGTTAGTAAACTCCGGGAAACTGCAAAGTATGGGGTGTGTATGTATGTGTGTGTGTGTGTGTGCACGCGCGCGCATGTGCGCACGTCTGTGTATAAATATATATGTGCATTATCCTAAGCATAATATCTGTGGCTTTTGTTAGATTCTCAGATGTTCATTTAAGTTCAGAAAATTAAGAATTTCTGATCTAGATGTAGTTTAAATTCCCTTGTAACTTTAAAATTCAAAGAGATTTGCTGAGCAGTTTTATTATAGCTCTTCCTTAGATGGGGGGTTGATAGGAACCCAACAGGTAATGCAGTGAAGTCTCTGTCATATTTTCCACTGGCAAGCAAAGCCCAAGAATGTTAAATCAAGTTGATAGTACTAAAATCTTTTTTCAAGCCCACTTCATTTTCTGTCATGTTCATTATGATGTTAACTGGACACATTATTTTTGTATATCCACAGATATCCCATGAGCTTTCAGAGTGAGCTACCCAAATAGAGAATAAACATGTGAGAGAGACAAGATGCAAATGAAGCTGACTATAATTGCAACTAGGTCAAATCTATTAATATGTGATATTTATGTCTCTACATGGTTGAAACTGCAAATCCTTTTGCATAACATTTCCTCTTGATTTTATAGAAAATTCCTCACTCAAATACTTCAAAACCATCATTTCACTGTTCATCACCTTGAAAATGTAATTTTTAAACAGATCACAATGTTATCATGCTGAAATAGATGTCACTGGATTACAACACTTTGCATGGTGTGGAACTCCTCTCTAGAGTTAATTTCCCCTCCTGCATGTTAAAAGTGCCTATGAACTGGGGAACAGAAGACACAGCTAATGCAGACAAGGTTGTAGGATCAGTTTGTATAAAGGTGTTAACTCAGTTATGTTCTCTGGTCACAGACTCTACCTCAGCCCCAGTCAGAAGGTTCTTGGGGTCAATAGAATCCAGGGAAGAGAGTAGATGACTCCGTGTAAATTCATCCCCCATAACTAAAGAAAAAGCTCAATGAATACACATCTTAGAATCTCACATTATCCAGATTAGAAAGAGCTTCAGCGTTCTTTTTATGTTGTTCTCCATTACTATGTACAATGATTTTGTTAAGGGGTTATCCAATCTCCTCTTGATTACCTCCAGTAACAGAATTCCTGGCTTTTTAGTACCACCATTCAATCTTGGAGTAGAGCTCAAAAATTCTTTCTTATGTAAATTAAAAGACACTGTCATTCTATAAGCTGGTCCTAGACCTGCCCAGTGGTAGCAACAGAATAAATCTCCAAGTCAACACTTAACACATCAGAAAATAGCAACAGCTTTGAAATAGTAGCTTCTAGTTTTACTTCCACACGATCATTCTTTATGGTTTTGTAGACAGAGAAAACCTTTGCTTAGAGATATGGGAAGCAAGAATTTAAGCAGAAGCTTTAATACCTTTGTATAAAGACTTGGATTATAGGATTTAAGTTTCCTTCCAGCTCTCAAGGCCTGTTTTACACATAGCACACTGGGGGGATGAAAATAGGACCACTAGGGATGTATGCATCAACAACTAGGTTGCAAAGAACATTGCAATTGGATTCTGCCTCGTGCTGGAGATGTGAGAATATTAACAGATAATCCAGACCAACCTGTTATGGCTTCTCCAAAGGGAATAAAGGAAAGGAAATTGGATAACAGGATTGACATTTAATCCCCCAATAGACACACATTCATCCACTGAAAAGATAGTTATTGAGGCCCTTCTATGTACTAGATGTTTTGATCAGCTTTCCTGTTGCTGGGGTCACTCTCATAAATTAAAGGAAGAGAGGTTAATTTTTTGGCTCACAGTTTTAGACAGTTCATTTCATGGTTGGTCAGCTCCAAGGCTCATACATCGTGGTAGAAGGGCATGGTAGGGGGAAAGCTGTTCAACTCATGGCAGCCAGGAAGCACAACAGGTTGAAAAGAGCCAGAGAGGAAGGCCAAAAGACTCAGATATAGTCTTTAAAGTCACACCCCCGTGACTCATTTCCTGCAACTAGTCTCTACCTCCTCACAGCTCATGAAGCTATGAACTAATCCATGGGTTAACTGTTGACCGAGTCAGTGTCAACACAATCCAATCATCTCTCTAGGAGTCTCCTACTCCAGTCAAATTGACGATCAAGATTAACCAGCACACTAGGTATAAGAACTAAAATGATGAGCAAGAGATGTGATCGACCGGGAGGATGTGAAGAATAAATCATACAGAGTAATGTATAATTTCAAACAATCATTAGCAATAGAAGAGAAAATTCCATATTATTTTCAGAGCACTTCATCAGTCTGATCTTAAGGGAGACTTGTTGTTTTATTTTCAGCTTTAATTGAGTTTATTGGTACATTTTAGGTATACAGTACAGTTACATTCATTGTTGGGATCTCTTATCCTTACATGACAGGTCTTGGTTCTCATTTTTTCCCCTTGTCTCTGCCATTTCAAATAAGGAAACAGAATCAGACATAGAGGGATTAAGAAATGATATAAAAAGTTACATTCAGTTGGGATCTTGTATCCTTACATGACAGGTCTTGGTTCTCATTTTTTCCCCTTGTCTCTGCCATTTCAAATAAGGAAACAGAATCAGACATAGAGGGATTAAGAAATGATATAAAACTACATGAGTTGAAAAAGTTGATCCAGGGTTTGAAGTCAAATTTCTCTGATTCCAAAGATCACTCCCATAACTGTCATGTGACATTGCATCCTTATAGCAATAAGATGTTCAAGCAAAGAATGACAGCATATCTTACAGTGGGAAAATATATGCCCATTACAAAGAATGTTAAAAGTATGACAAGACTTCCAATACATATATTTGCTAATTTATACATGCAAAAATGCCCTGTGTTCACTTCCTACAGTGGCACACAGAGTGTGAGGTGTCACAGAATATAAAATGGCCCCATGGAGCTTTTGTCACAAGGGTTCAAAACAGGCAATGAGCTAACATGTGCTGTAGTTTGTGACTACGGTTAGTGTTATAAACAAAATGAAATGGAGCAATGGGTTGGGGACAGTGTTTTAGTTTGGGGGTTTAGGGTAGGCTTCTTTGAGGAGGACAGATATTAAGAGCACAGGGGGAAGAAGACCAGGTATGTTGCCAGAGCAGGAAGAAAGGTACAGTGGTGCATGCAATGTGGATGGACCAGGAGGCAGCAGTGCAGGCATTGACAGTAAGTGCAGTGTGAGCTAGAGGCAGATCATGTAGGACCCTTAGGTCATACTAGGGAGTGTGGATGCCATTTTCCACGCTATGGAAGAGCAGTGATATGTTCTAAGTACGGAAGAGATGTGATCTGGCCTCTTCCGGAGGGGCAAATGTAGCAACAAGCAGAACAGTTGCAGGCTATTATGGATTATGTCCAAAGAAAAAACTTAAAATATTCTCCCCTAAAACCAACTATAAAGCTGGCCAAAATTGACCAAAACTATCTCTGGATTCTGGAATTCAAGAGCATATGACAACTTAAGAATTGATAACCTATTCTATAACGTGTGTGACACACCATCACCACCACACACAAAAGAAGTAGAAGGTAGAATTTTGAATATTTTCAACACAAATAAATGCTATATATTTTAAGACAGAGAAATACTTATCCTTATATGAACATTATGCGATGTGTATGGATCAAAACATCGTAGGGTGCTCCACAGATACGTAAAATTTTATGTATCAATTAAAAAATACCCACTGCTCCTTGTAAGGACAGTAAGAAACTGATGTTTTTTCATCTTAGCTATTCATATTCTCACTACTTCCATCAGTGCAGCAGTTTTAGTGGCATAAGAAGCTGTGAAACCAACAACTTTGCTGCTGGAGCTGGGTGTATTGATTTGAAGTACAGCAGAGACAGCTCCCAATTATAGTAGCACACAGAGGTGGACTTGGTGAGTAATGAATGGGGAAAGATAACATCACAGCATGTCTGATGTTTTGATGCTTGTTTGCAAGTAACAGACTGGAAGACTGGCCTCAAACTTAATAGGAAAATCCAGGAAAGGAGACAGCGATGGTGGGCCTTGATAAACACACGTCTCTGGAAGTCTAGAAGCTTGTGCACATGCTCAAACCTGCATGTATGCTAAGGAGAGATGATGAGAGATGAGCAATGAGAGAGGGAGAGAGACAGACAGACAGACAGGCAGACAGACACACCTATTGATCCTGAATCATTAGCCCCTGTCCAAAGGTGAGGTCTTGTGCATGAAAAGACATGAGAGAGCCCAGGAGAAAGTAAAAGCTGAGACATATCTGTAAACTGACTGAATGTTGAATGCAATCTTCAAACCCCCATCCTATCCTTGTCTGTTCACAAAGGCAGGGGTATCTTTAAGGAAACAGTCTTTTCAGTAAAAAAGAATTAAAAGCCTGAGCAAAGACATTAGTAGCTGCATATTTTAGGGGAAAACAATGAGTACAGAAAGTTTATTAACTAGCTAATGGTCAGACAAAAAGAAAACAACAACAACAACAAAATTCTAACAATAACCCCCTGGTGCATCAATCCAGAGTTGCTATAATTTTGTTGAAAATATTCAATTTTCAAAAATGAATCATGAGACATTCAAAAAAACAATGAAGTGTGACCTGTACTCTGGGTTTAACAAAGGGAAGGCAAAAAACTTTCTCTGAGTGGGTCAAGATGTTGGATTTAGCACAAGAGACTTCAAAGCCACTGACATAAAGTTATTCAAAGATTTAAGAGAAGTGTTTAATAATGAAAATATGGTATGACAATAATAACTCACCAAATAGAGAAGCTGGAATTCTCATACATTGGTGGTAAGTATATAAAATTATAAATCACTTTGGAATCAGTTCATCAATTTTTTTAACACACAACTCATCAATTCTACAAATCTAAGGGCTGGAGATTTAGCTCACTGATTCCACAGCCTGCCTTGCAAACACAAGGTCTAGAGTTCAATCTCCATTACCAAACAAACAAACAAACAAAAACCCAAATTTATCTAAGATAAATGAAAGCTTCTACTCACATCAGCACATGAATTTAAATATTCATAACCACATTATACTTCATATCCTCAGACCAAAAATAATCCAAATGACTATCAATTGATTAATGTATAACCAAAATACAATATGTCTACACACAATTTTATTGTGAATAGTTACTATTCACAATTAAAAGGAGTATATTACTAATATAGGAAACAACATAACTAAACCTGGTAAATAGTGTGATAAGGGAAAGAAATGAATCCCCCCTATATTTTGTATGATTCCTGTTATACAACATGGCTATGAAAGGAAAATTTGTGGAGACCTGAAGCAAATCAGTGGCTTTTTTAAGGTTGCAGGTGGAAGCTTGGGTTAACTGCAAAACGGTACCAACAAACTGTTTGAGGTGATGGAAATCTAAGAGATTCCATGGTTTTGGCTGCACAAGTTTCGAACTTTATGAAAAGTCATTTAATGCTTACAAGGGGTGGAGCTTGTATTATGTAAATTAAACTTCAATAAAGGCATTAAAAATAAAATAAAGACTTTTCTAAAGATTGCCAAAGCTCAGTCTGGGCAACGTCTTCATCCTTGTGAACCAGACTCTCCTTCCCTGCTGAGAGATGTTAGGGGAGGCAACAAGAACTGAAAAAGTGAAGCTGGTCAACAGTAAGTGTCCAGATATGGAAATCCCTTGGTCCCACAGGTAAGATGTTTTCTACTGCAGCCAGAGATAGCAGAACAATATAATAGGACCCCCATGCAGCCCTCCCATCCCACACTGCAGCACGTTGCAGCTTGCCTTCATGATAACCCCATGCCGATTCCCTCAGTCAGCCCTAGCATGAAACACAAGAACACCAATGACAGCAGATAAAAGAAGCAGACCAAAGTAACACTGTAATGTCTTTGAAAACAATCTGCCGTTGGAACCACAACACACAAAATTAGGTCAGAATCTGAATGCTGAATTAAAACAGATTGGCTGCCAGTTGACTAAAGAAAAATAGCTCTCAGAATGTCCTAACAAAATGTCCACGATAAATTTCAAAATCCCCCATCAAGACAATAATGAGAGAACCATAACTTGAATGAGAAAAAAGTGATTGATGCCAACACCAAAATAAATCTGATGTTGGAAATATTTGACAAGGATTTCAAAGCAGTCATCGGAAAGATGCATCTGCAGTCAATTATATACTCTCTTGAAATAAATGAACAAATAAGAAATAGCAAAAATATAAATCACAAAAAGGAAGCAAATGGAAATTAGAGAACTGAAAAATAATGACCAAAATAACTTGTTGAATGGACTTAGCAATAGAGTGGAGATGACAGAGGACAAAAACTTGAA
The DNA here is from genome assembly GCF_012274545.1 of Fukomys damarensis. Lineage (NCBI taxonomy): Eukaryota > Metazoa > Chordata > Mammalia > Rodentia > Bathyergidae > Fukomys > Fukomys damarensis. Next base: position 115,131,500 of record NW_022900951.1, on the reverse strand, counting down.
GACAGAATAATCCCTAGTTAAAAAAAAAAGAGGCCAGACATTTTGAAAAACAGAGCGAAAGTTAGCTGAGCAGAAAGAGAGCCTAAGGGGCCTATGAGATAATACCAAAATACTAACAATGAACCGTGGAAACAGCAACAAAAAATAATGCTACTTATAATAGCCTCAAATGAAACTAAATTCTTAGGGATATATGTAGCAAAGTGTATACAGGATCTGTGTATTTGAAAATTACAAAATGTTGGTGAAATAAATAAAAAGACCTAAATGAAGATACATATGGTGCAAGACTCAACATAGTAAAGATGATGTTTCTCCCCAAATTTATCTGTACATTTAATGTAAACCCCAGAAAGTGGCTTTTTCTTTGTTTTGAAGACATTAGCAGCGTGTTCTAAATTTAAATGGAAAAGCACAGGCACTAGGATAAATAACATAACCACAACAAAGAATGAACCTTATGTTGTTGCTTACTAGATGGCTACAATAACCAAGAAAGTATGACATTTGTAGAAGGATAGATACATTCTATTTTAATAGAATAAAGAATCTTGTAATAGATCCAAACACACTCAACTATTTTTGAGAAATGTGCAAAATCAATTCAGTTGAAGAAGAACGGTCTTCTCAAATCATGCTGGAATAATTGGATATCCATAGACCAAAAAAGTCTCCCAAACCTCTTACATGCCACAAAAATTAGGTAAAACTGAGTGACAGATTTAAGGGTAAAACATAAAATCATAAAACACTTAGAAAAAATCATAGGAGATAATCTTCCAGATTTAGAGTAAGGCAAAAATTACAACACCAAAATTATGACTCATAAAGGACAAATAAAAAAAATAATGCACCACATCAAAATAAAAAAAATTTGTGCTAGGAAATTTCATGTGAAAGGATGATAGGTAAATTACAGATTGAGAGAGAATTTGCAAACTACATATCTGTCTAATGGCCAGAGGCGTAGAACATGTTTTCATGTATTTATTAGCCATTTGTATTTCTTCTGAGAAGTTCATTTCGGTTGCCCAGGTTTGATCAGATCTTTTATTTGGGGGATCCAATTTTTCCAAGTTCTTTATATATACTGGACATTAGTTCTCTTGCCAAATAATAGGTGTCAATTTTTCCCCATTCTGTAGGTTGTCTCTTCGCTTTGTTGCTCATTTCCATTGCTATGCGGAAGCTTTTTAATTTGATATGATCCCATTTATTGACTCTTCATATTATTTCTTGTGCAACTGGGGTTCTGTTCAGCAGCACAATTCATAATGGCTAACTCTTGGAAGAGATGCATATGCCCATCAATAGATGAATGCATAAAAATGTACGATATTTATATATAGTGGAGTACTACTCTACCATAGAGAATGATAAACTTGAGGCATTTGTAGGAAAATAGATGCACCTTGAGACCATAATGCAAGTGAAATAAATCAGACACACAAACTGGAGTACTGCATGGTTTCTCTTAAGTGAGAAACCCAAAATATAAATAAAGAACAAAATAAAAGTTAGAAAATAAGAAATAAGAAGATCGACCTTTTGCAAAAGGAAAGGGAAACAAGAGAAACAGATGACAGGGAAGGGGGAGAAAAAATCATTACAATGTGTTATGTACATGTACTTACTCCCCACGAGTTATGGGGAGCCATTATGTACTGAAACAAGTGCTATTAAAAAATAAAAATTGGAAGAAAAAGAAAAAAATTGAAAAGGACTAACATCAAGAATATATAAAGTACTCTTAAGACTCACAAGTGAAAAAAAAATAATCCAATTAGAAAATAGTCGAGATGTAAAGAGACATTTCACCAAAGTAGATATACATGTTTCAAATAAGCACATGGAAACATACTAAACATTCTTAGCTATGATGGAAATGTAAATTTAGACCACAGTGAAATATTGCTACATATCAATTAGGAAGACTGACTAAAATTTTAAAAGTGATGAACAAAATATTGATAAGGATTTAAAAAGAATCACATAAATTGTTGTGAGGATGTAAAAATGTTACAACCATTCTTTTCACAAAGTCTGACAAAATTTAATATGCAATTACCATATAACCTAGGGTGAACAGTTTTGGGTACTTATTCAAAAGAAACTGGTATTTATGTTCACACAAAGATCTATGCACAAATATTCATAGCTGCTTTCTTCTTAGTAGACAAAAACTGAAAGTAGCCCAGATGTCTTTCAACAAATGAATGGTTTAAAAAAAGACCAGGTACATCTATACCATGGAAAGTTACTACTCAGCAGTAGAAAGGAGCAAACTATTGATACATTCCACTTGGATGAATGTCCAGAAAATTATGCTGTGTGAAAAAAATACAATCGAAAAAGGTTTAAAATGTGTAATTTCATTTATATAACATTTTTGAAATGGTAACATTCAGAAATGGAAGACCACTGTAGTGGTTGCCAGGGGTCAGAGCTGGAGGATGGGGCAGCAGGAGGTAGGTGTGCAGTCATAAAAGGGAGACAGAAATTGTTCGTTCTTTTGACTTTGTGATGACATAAACCTACATGTCCAAAAGATATAACTGCGGGGTACTAAATAAGACTGATGGACTGAATCGGTGTCAGTATCTTGGTTTTGATATTGCACTACAGTTTTGTAAAATGTTATCGCTTGAGTAAAGTGGACAAAATGAACAAGTGATATTTCTTAGAACTGCATACGAATCCTAAATTATCTCAATGAAAATTTAAAATAGAGATGCTACGACTGAAGTCTAGAGAACAGGCAATTGGACTTGGTAATAATAGTAGAGGTCTTGGTAGTCTATTTTTCAATAGTAAAAGGTACAGAAGAATTTATGGAGTACAGTCCCATCTATGGTTCGAAAGGGTACACACACACACACACACACACACACACACACACACACTATCGAAAGGGTACACACACACACACACACACACACACACACACACTTGCCATTGTTATTCTCTAATAATTTTTGTTATGAAAAAATATTTTTCCCAGAATAGTTCTTATATTTTCTTTATAATATCTACTCCTAATACATTAAAATAAAAAATTTAAAAGATTGTGGGAATTTTTTTATGGCAGCCTTAGGCAGCTAATGCTCACAAAGAACATATTTCACATGTCAGTGACTGTGAATAAACATGGGTCTATATTCTATTTTATCATGAGTGGAAGGAAAATATCATTACTATATGCAAAAACAAATTTTAAAATTGAATAAAGTTTCTTTTTTTCTTTAAAAGAAGTATAGTTCCTAGGGGTCCATATTTTGTTGCAAAACTGTGGGCTAGAAATGGATTCTTTGTGTTTATATTTTGTCATTTATATTATCTTACTGATCATATTTTTAATCTGTTGACGAAAAGGACATGTATAATTTAAAAGTTTAGATACTTCTAATGCTGGGTTGTTGATATCAATAATATTGACCACAGTTGGTAATGTTTTCTACAGTTACCAGCAGAGAAAAGAGGAACTGATGCACAGATTATCGAAGTCAGCTGAGCATAATTTGAGATTCATCAGAACTCTTGAAAAGAGGATCCATTCTGAGTAAATGAGAAACATCTGGGAGATTGTGCGCAGCACCGCTAACTTATAGATAAATTCTCTGAGACCCTTTGAGCTAAATGTAAGCCTTAGCCACATACAGAGGCAAGACTGGGTAAACCCGCAAGCATGGTAGGTTACATGGAGCTCATGTGACTTTGGAAATATCTGTTTTTCATACTGCTGAGAGATCTCTGAGAAATCACTACTCCACAGCAGGATTTTCCTCCTAAAACCTATCTGGGCGAACGACCTGAAAAGCCCTTTCTTGAATGAAGACATACAAAAGGTCAACAGATATTTTAAAAGATGCCAAACATCATTCCTCATCAGAGAAAGGCAAATGAAAACTCCAATGAGCTATCACTTCACACCTCTTCAGGATGGCTAGTTTAAAAATGACAAGATGTAGCAAGTGTGCCAAACGTGTGATCAAAAGGGAATCTTTGCATACTGTTGGTAAGAATATAAATTAGTACAGATATTATGGAAAATAGCGAGACAGTTCTCCTAAAATTAAAAATACAACTACCATATGATCTTGCTATCTCACTACTGTACTTAGTATATGTTCCGAAGACATGAAATCAATATGTTGAAGAGATATCTACACTTCCATGTTTACTTCACCAATTGCTAGGATATGGAAAATAACAGACGTGTCTATTGATGGATGAATGGATACAAAATTTGATAAATATGTACAATGGAATAGTATTCAGCCTTAAAAAAGAAGGAAATCTTTTCATCATTTGTGACAATATGGATAAACCAGAGGACATTATGTTGAATGAAATAAGTTAGGATCAGAAAGATAAATGCCTTACGATCTTACTTAAATGTATAATCTAAAATGCTGAATTCATGGTATACAATAGTGGTTGCCAGGAGCTAGGGTAGGGTGTAGAAATCTAGTTTTCAGAGAACCTTGATAATTGCACATGAATACTTTTGATCTTAGTTTGGTTAACTTCACAATATTTGACTTGAGCAGAACATTTCTTATGAATTGGATTCTAATTGAAGGTGCTCTCTAGAAAGTCCCTAAGGATTAAGGTAGAACACATACCCTGTACCAATGATGGCAAACCTTTTAGAGTTTTCAATGATAATAAACAGCTGACAGCATCACTCATGGCATAGGTTCACCACCCCTCTGGGCCTATACTCTCTGATTTCCATCCTATAGAGGAATTCCTAGTCAGGCTGGTAACTGCCTGGTGAGTGACTTGGGGATACAGTTGTGTTTTGACTGAGCAAGTCTTGGAAACCATGTATTTGATGTTTTCCTCTCCTCTGTTGAGTGTTGGCTAATCTATCAGGATAGTTATACTTGGAAGACTTGTAGGCATTTAAGACTCATCATCTTCCAAAATGAACTCTAGATATTTCTGCATCATTTCCTCTAATTTAAATCCCTACTTTGCACAGTGAACAAGTTCTGTTGATAACTCTTCCAAAATCTTTCAACTCTGATCCTTTTTCTACTATCATTGCCAGTGCTTTAGGTCAGGCCCATTTTATCACTAACTTGGGTGAGTACAAAAGACTCATCTAGTCCCACTCTCACTTCTCCAAGAAATAACAATGGTTAAAACATACAGAGTCCTTACTTTGGGCAGGGATTTTCTAAGAGCTTTATATTCATTAACTTGTTTAATTCTCAGAACAACCCCATATGTTAAGTAGTACTCTCATTACCACATTATTGGTAAGGAAATTGAGGTAGAGAGAGCTGAAGAAATGTATCCAGGTATACACAAATGCATTATATGCCCTAATTCATCCGTACTCCAATGATTCTCCACATCAGTGAATGGAAGAATCATTGAAGAGTGAATATGTTAAAATGTAGATTCCAAGACTCTCTGATTCTCTGATGGTATAGATCTAGAGTTTGACTGGCAATCTACATTTCTGCAACATTACAGAGTCTAACACAAGTGGTCCAAGGAGTAACACTTTGAGAAACACTGGTCGGTCATTCTCAGAGTGAATTTGGCAAAATACAAATCTCATAATTAAATTTGCTCCTTCAAAATCTGCTGATGAGTTCCTATTGATTTTAGGGTAAAGTCCAAATACCATCTCATGGCACATGAAACCCTCCATAAAGTAACTTCTGATAACTCCACCAGCCCTGTCCCCAGCTTCTTTTCCCTATATTTAACTTAATATAATATAATTTCTTAGCTACTTATTAATTTATTCACTCACCCAATAACAAGTCACAGAGTTTATTCATATTTGGCACTGTATTAAATGTGGATTTACAAGCCAGGCATGGTGGCACACGACTGTAATCCCAGCACTCGGGAGGATTGCTGTGAGTTCAAGACCAGCCTGGGCTACATAGTGAGTTCCAGGTCAGTCTCAACTACATAGTGAGACCCTGTCTCAAAAAACCAACAAAAAATGTGGAGTTACAGTCCAAATGGTTGAGTGTGTCTTGCCCTCAAGAAACAGTATAGTTGAGGCTAAATTTAAGTGGCTATGAACAAAACAGGAGAGCAGAAGAGCAGGTGTTCTTAAATTCAGCGAGGAATCAAAGAAGGCATTACCATGGAGCCAGCATTTAAGCAGAAACTTAAAGTATGAAAAGAAGGTTTCCAGGTAGACAAATAGAAGGAAAAGCATTTTAAGCCAAGAGATACAGCATGTACAAAAGTAGGGGGGGTACATATTCCAGAATCTATACATAGCTTTGTAATTCAACAGTGAGACTATGAAAGACCAAGAAAGTAATTACCAGAGTTGACGCTTGACAGGTAAGCAAAGACCAGGCATTTATACACTGAGTTATGAAGAAATCTACAGTGACTCGCCCCTGGGGGTTCCAAGGCTAACTAATTTGATTTTACCTTACAGATTCCTCTCTCCATTAAATATACTCAGGACCTTGGAATATGACAGTATGTCATTTAGTGTTTATATTTACATATCTGTCCTCTTCCACTTCACCAAAACCAGAGATTGTATTGTGTGGGTTCTAAACAGGGATTAAGATATATGTACTCCTACTGGCCAGCAAGAAAACAAATAGCCATGCTGTGAACTGCCTAAGGGGAGCATGTGGCCAGAAAGAGCAGGTAGTCTCTGGATACCAAGAATGGTTTCCAGCAAACAGCTAGCAATAAAATGAAGCCATCAGTCCTGGGAACCCAAGGAAATGAGTACTGTCAACATGAATGAGCTTAGACAAGAACCCCAAGCTTACCTTGAGAACTGCAGCCCTTTTCCACACTTTGATCTCAGCCTTATAAGACCCTGAACAGATGACTCAGCCCCCATCTGAACAAACAAATAAATTTGTGTTGCTTGAAAGTGCTATATTTGTTACATGACAATAAAAAACTAGCATATGTATGATGCAAAAAGATTTAAATTTGGCCCATCAGTGATAGGGAAATATTAAATAACAAAGAGCAGGGTAATGATATCATGGATATGTTGGAAATAGAAGTAGATATTGGACAGTAGTATAGCATATAAATGGTAATGCCTAAAGGGAAAATTTCAGGGTATTACTCTCTTTTATCCTGCATTTTGGGCAAGATGGTCTGCAGTGGCTGTGCCCCATGCATGATTCTGACAATCCCTGTTTCCATAACCTTAGCTCCTACTAAGCAGTCTCTAGCATGGTCCTAGCTCTCACTGGATGGATACAACTCCAGGACTTCAACAACACTGTATATTTTTCCTTCAATCCCTGTTAGTCAGGTAGTAGCTAGCCTTTGGGTTATCTCTGGCTGTTGATTGACTTGCCAGTAATTTTATCACCTATTCAGCTAATTTCCTTTTTTAATTCAGTGGGTTTGAAATTTATTGGGTGATATCTGTTCCCTGATGGACCCTCACTGACATATGTGAATTGATAAGTGCAGGGGAGTGAATTTGTGTTAAGACATAGGAGACAGTGATGGCTCAGACGGCAACCAATTGAATGATGATTATGTTCATCAAGAAAGGAAAGAGAAAGGGAAAGAAAATTGGTGGAAGGAGATCTGATCTGTTTTGAGAATTATGAATTTGATGTGTTTTTGAGTCATCCAAAATGGGTAAGTCCAGTAAATGAAGAGGCCAGGCACTTTCTGACACTAGAAATTATAATTATCTTATTCCTGGCTTCTTGTTACTTTGATAATGTCAAGTTCTCCAACTGGCTCTTTTCACACTCCATTCCAGCCCAATTGGCTTCTTTGCTATTCTCCTCACACACTGTGTCTCATCTCACCTCCTGGCCCTTGCTTCCCTCTGCCTGGAGCACAAACTCTTAGATATATGACCACTTCATAACTGCCTCAACTCCTTCAGGCCTATGCTCATTCGTTTACATTCTCCATGAACCTATCATTTTATTTATTTTTCATTAAATTTACTGGTACATTTAAGGTAGACAATACAGTTACATTCATCATTGGGATCTTGAATGTTTACGTGATGTATCTTGATTCTTTTTTCCCCATTCCCCTGCCCTCCCTTCACCAAAATGGAAACATCATTTTCTATCATTTTCTGAGCACAGTATTTTACATTGGTCTTTCCTAGAGAACAGCTATAGCCAACTACTGCATAATTTTTTCTATAGAACTTACCATCTGGCATACTGTGCATTTATGTGTCTACTTCATATCTCCCCTACTTGAATGTTAACTTCATAGGGAAGGATTATTTTATTGACTCACTCTTTCGTGCTTAGAAGTGCACTTGGTACATACTATGAACTCAGTATAGATTAGTTTGAATATTCATCTATCCAAAAAGAGATACGGACTAAAAAATGGACTCAGATATTACCAGTTTATAGCCATATGTGTGGATAAAACTACCTGGGTGATCCTCTATAAATAGATCGAGAAGAGAAGTGCACTGGAAATGGATTCCTGGGAAGACCAAGTTTTAGGATAATTTAGAGTGAATAACTGGGTAAGGAATGGAGAAAGACTCCTAGGGAGAAAAAGCAAACTTGTAGGAGTAGCACCACTCAAAAACCGAAGAGGAAAACTTCTAGAAGCAGAAATTAGTCAGCAATGACAAATGATACTGTCAGGTCAAGTAAAGAGTGACTGAAAAGGATTTCTTGAAGATAGAAACTAAGAGGTCATTCATGACTTGGGTGAGAGCAGTGTTCTCTGAACAGTGTGGTAGAAAGCACATTGCTGTGGTTTCAGTAGTGTGAAGTTCTAAGGGAACAAAGATTCTGTATGTGGATAGTTCTCTCAAGAAGACTGATTATGAAGTAAGCTCAGTGGTTTTGGGGGGAGATACGGAAGGAGGATTAAGGTTTAAGGATCTTAATATTATGATTAAGAAGAATTACCAAAGAAAGTAAGGAAGACGTTATGATAGAGAAAGGGAGGAATCACCAATGGGGAAGGCAGAAGGAGGCAAGAGAAACATTTGATGAACATTTTTGGATGTGTTTATTAATATTTGTATTTCTCCTGTCACATGACTATGCATTTCAATTGCCCATTTTTTGGTTGAATCTTTTTAGTAGTCTAACTTTTTGAGTTCTTTATATATTCTAGATATTAGTCTTCTGACTGAGGACTTGTTAGTAAAATTTTTCCCACTCTGTAAGCTGTTTCTTCACTCTGTTGTTTCTTTTGTGGTGTAGAAGATTTGTAGTTTATAATCCCCCAAATGTTCAGTATCTTTAGCCATTAGAGAATTGTAAATCAAAGCAACAACAGAACAGTGAAATTCCACTATACTCTAGTAAGAATGGCCATTATGAAAAGCTAAAAAAAAATGATAAAAGAAAGAAACAAAAAACACACAACAAATGCTGGTAAGGAAGTGAGGAAACAGGATCACTTCTACATTGTTGGTGGGAACATAAATGGGTGTAAGCACTTTGGAAATCAGTATGGAGATACCTCTGAAAAGTAAAACTAGAAATTCCATTTGATCCAGCTATACCTCTTCTTAGTATCTCCCCAGAAGAGCTAAAGTCATCGTACTCCAGTGATACATGTGTGCTACAGTGATAGCAGCCTACGTCACAGTCGCTAAATCATGGAAGAGGCTAGTGTACCCATGGACAGAGGACTAGACAAAGAAAATGTAGTATTTGTCCACAGTGGAGTGCTACTCAATCATAAAAAAAAATAAATTTGAACTGTTTGTAGGAAAATGTGGACACTATAATGCTAAGTGAAATCAATCTGTTACAAAAGACTAAATATCACAAGGTCTTTCTACTATGAGACCCAAAATGTAAACAATTTAAAGAACAAAATAAAGAGGCAGGTTAGGAAACAGGGAGGTAGACTCTGTAATGATGGCAAGGAAACTTGAAGAAAGAGGGAAACGGGGCAGGGAGAATAGAAATGACCAAGATGCAATATGGATGTATCGCGATGTATTGCCAGCATGTACTAATAGAAAGAGGAAGGGCCATAAATTCCAAAGAGTTTATTTATTTTCTTCCAGATGTAGTGATCATAATGACATTTTGAAGGATAGTTAGGTAAGCCTTGAGGTCCTGGGGTAATTGCTGGTTTTGTTGGTACTATGGTGATTTAAGGATAGAGGATAAAAAAAGAGTAGGGAAAGTAGGAAGGGTAAGGGAAAGGTAAGAAGGGAAAAGTAAAAAATGAGAAAATGAAAACATGGGAAAAAGTCTTTGTAAACAGGGAAGGGTTGAGGGCTGGAGAGTGGGAAAAAATAAGAACCAAGATAAATCGTGTAAAGGTACAAGGTCCTGGTGATGAATGTAACTGTATTGTATACTTAAAATGTACCAATAAACTTAATTTTAAAAAATAAAAAATTGGCAACAGAACTTTTCTCCTACTTTTTTGTTTTGTTTTGTTTTGTTTTTTGAGACAGGGTCTCACTATGTAGTTGTGACTGCTCTGGAACTCACTATGTAGCCCAGGCTGGTTTCAAACTCACAGCAATCCTCCTGCCTCAGCCTCCCAAGTGCTGGGATTATAGGTGTGTGCTACCACGCCTGGCCTCATCTCCTACTTTTTGTATCTTGGTTTTTTTATTATATTTTCTGGGAGGTTTTCTCACTTTAGCAGTTCAACACTATTCCACTTTCAGCTTTTGTCTGGGAGATATCTTACCTCTGCTTGGGAGGAGAGATGCACAAATAAGTCATATTGTCAAGGAGGTCCTCTGATGAACTATTTATTTTCTCCTTTATTTTGGCATCGTAAACTCTTCTCTAGAAAAACAAATCCTTTCCTCTGAGCATTATCATGTATGAAGAAATGTTTACATGTGTGAACCCGCAGACACGGCTTCCTCAATAGAGAAAAAGAAAATATGACCGAGGTTCTCAATTTTCTCTATTACTACTTAGGATTTCAAAGTTGCTAATTTCTCTTTTTGTTGGGCTATTACTCATTCCTACCTGATGAGCAGAAGTAAATTGTCTTGTCAGGCTTTGAGACATGTTCCAGACACATGGTCTAAAAACAGTAAATAATCCAATTGACCCATTTACTTATTAGAGCAGAAAGTATCTGATCTATATGAGGAAATATGTTGGACACTTTTGGAGATTTAGAGGTTGATCGGGAACTAAACTTGCTTTTTGGTCTGTGGTCCCTGATTGCTTACGTGATTTATATCACTATTAACCTAGTCACTAAAACCAGCAAGTTGGGATGCATTCTCAATGTCTTCTTCTCCCTCACTCTCTAAGTCTTATGCACTGTACTTGGTAGATTTTATCCCTGATTTGTCTCGTTTCTTGGCATTGCTTTGGGTATAACCTTACTTTAGGTCACTGAGTGTCCCACTTCAACTACCCAACCCTTTTAACTCTTTCAGTTCTTCATGATATTATCAAGGCTGTCTGAAAAACACAAATTGCAACATGAGCATGCCCTATTTAAAATACTATATAGCTTCCCTTTGATTTAGGATGAAATCTAAAATCTTTAATATGATCTGTAATATGACCATGCCCTTTATGATCTAATCTGGCCTATCAGGCCAAACTCACTCTTTGGACATGTCCTCACATATGACAAGGATTTTTGCCCCTGTATTCACCAACAACATTTGTTGTGCATATTTTTAAGTCTTTCTTTAAGTCTTTCATACTTTTAAGTCTTTCTTTGATTTTGGTATTATGGTAGTACTAGTTTAACAGAACTACAGGGAATATGTTTCTTTTACATCTATTTTCTAAAAGAGTGTGTAAAAATTAGTATTATGTCCTCCAGATTTTCATCTGATGTTATTTTGCTTTTGCCTCAAGAAATTACTTTACAATTTCATAATACTGATTTAGAGAAAGTTTTACTCAAAAATTCTGCTTTAATTTCAAACACATATGGAACCATCCTAAAAACTAAGCATATGCTATTTCATACACACACACATATACATCTAAGCTCATTGCAAAAGTGAATGTCATAGACAAAAATCTGATAATGATACATTAAACTTAGAACCGACACTGAAAATGATAACATGATTTAATAGTTTACCACTGCAATGAAAATAAACCCACAGTACTTATCATGATTTGTAAGCCAGCGTGCTCTTGCAACCCCCACTTCTGATACCATTCTCTACTGTTCAGCTACACTGGTTTTCATTCATTTTCTTGAAGAGGCTTTGCTTACTCTTAATCCAAACACTTCCCAGTTGCCACTTACTCCTCAGAATACCATTTTCCAGCTTTTCATTTGGCTGGCTGCCTCTCATCATTCAGTACTTAGCAATGTGGTTGAGGGACTACTTTTATTTAAATTAATTACATATAAATCACATACAAAATTCAGTTCCTCAGTTGACCTTAAGTAACTCAATAGCCACCTATAAATGGTGTTTACCAAACTGCACCATGCATGTTATAGAACAGCTTGTCATCTAATGCACTTTTTGGGTAACTATTTATATACTGTCATAAAAATTTTTCAGTGATTCACATCATACATTAGTTATCTTTTTCTGTAAAGGATCAGCTTGCATTTTCAAACCATATAATACCTGTTGTAACTACTCAAATCTGTTGTTGCAGAGTGAAAGCAGCCACAAACAGTGTGTAAATTAATGAATGTGGATGTATTCCAACGAAACCATATTTAAGGACACTGAAATTTGAAATTCATACAATTTTCATGTGTCATGAAATATTGATCTTCCTTGCTTTTTTTCAACCATGTAAAAACATAAAATAATTCCTAGCTCTTAAGCCACCCAAAAGAATTGGGGAGATTTACTTGGTGCATGGACAACAGTTTGCCAACAACTGATCTATAGTAATACACCAGGAATTCCAGAAAGATGACTTGAGAACAACATGCATGAAATCCTGATCCCTATGCATTTTCCTCTGCTCCCATTCTGAATAAGACATTAACAGGCAAATAGCCAAACTTTGATAGTGCATTTGTGTCTATAGCCTCTACCAGAATGTCTGGGTTATAAAGAAGGTATGTTACGTTGAGGTACTTTTGCGGACTAGAAGTCGAGGGATATTGAACCTTCAGAGACGTCTGAAGCAAGAACTGGAGAAGAGCTACATCTTGTTTACTTGTGATTCTTGAGATGCTGCTGAATCCTGATCTTTACCAATGTTCAATGGGTGTAGAAACAAACTGGTGAACAGAACTGTACAGTCCCTGAGGTTCGCAGATGAATTTCTCTTGTAAGTTAATGAGTTCTGAGACAAAAGAAGCTTTTGATCTGAGCTTCACTGGGGACTAATGATTTTCCAGATGGCTTTCTCCTAGTGCAAATAGTAGAAAATTGCCAATATTCAAGAGACACCTTTAATTGAAAGTGAAGGATAAAGATTAAGATAGATAATAGGGTGGTTAAGGTAATTCAGTTACTATAAGTACAACTTTTCCAGTAATTCCTCTTTATACAAAGTTGGGGAAGTATCAGGAGACAATATTTGCAATGAGGCATTACAAATTTTTAAATAAATTAAAGTGGAACACTGAACGATACTGAGTGCAATTTAAATAATAATTTTTAAAAATAATTTGATAGATGAACTGAAAAAGAAATTAATCACGGTTGAATGTTATGTTAATGAGCTGGACAATCTAATGGAAAGAATAATTAAGAACCAGTGAAAAATAGTTCGGAAAGAGATACTTGGAGTACAGGTCAAGGAGTCTGAACAAGAGAGTATTAGGAGTATCAGAAGAAGGGGAACAAGTTTGGAGGAGGGGGAATACTTCAGTGGTAACTAAGAAAAAAATCTGATTTGAGAAAACTTGAATATGATGATCAAAAAAATCATCAAATTCATGCAGAATTAATTTGAGAGGGCATACAACTAAACATAGCTTGATAAATTATTGAGTTTCATAAAAAGAGAAAACAATCATTCTGAGGTCCACAGAGAGCACATTTCTTACAATGGAGCCAGAATTTTAAAAATATTAGACTTTTCATTTGTAGTTCTGCAACCCAGAAGACACTGGAGACTGCAGCAATAGTCACAAATTAATAAAGAGAAACACTGGTATAGCAAAAGTTTTACTCATTAAAGTTTTCACTTGTCATAGTGAAGGAAAGATGTAGGCAGATGTGCTGCTATTCATAAGCTATATTGCTGTGTATATACTGAACATGAATTATTTACTTGAGAAGATAGATATAAGGGAGATTCCAGAGAAATTACAATAAATCAAAATAGAGATCCTCAGTATTGGGAAAGGTAGAGGAGAGGAAACAATTATGAAAACTAAAGTTTACATTATAATTAGTCAAAACTAAATGAATAATTTCTACTATAAATATGAAATATCAGTTTTTGAAATATGGAGCATATTATAAGGGAAGCCTGTTTAATAACGTGGAAGTAAAATAAATGAAGGGAATACTTTCTGAAAAATCCTAAGTAAACAAGTATATATATATTTTTAAAATCTGAAAAATAAATGTATGAAGATTGACAATTTCATAGTTGTCTTTTCATTTAAAAATAAACAGAAATATCATCATAATTATATTAGAAATATTGACAGAAGTGAAAGCACAGATCAAACCAATGAAAAGGAACAAACAATAATTTGAGAAGCAAAAGTGAAGAAAAATAATCACAGGGCATACACCTGGTATAGTTGATACAAGACAGAGTAACTGGAAAAAGGGTACATATATCAGTTTTAATTTACACATGATTAATTCTCCCTCTGAAAAGAGAAATCCAGTTATATGTTTATTAAAACAAATTGATGAAGGACAAAAGATAATGAAGAAAAAGATAACTTTGCCTGTTAGAAGAAGCAAAAAGAAAACAGTATTATAAGAAATAGTATCAAGTTTATTGATGATGATGTTTAATTTAAGAACGTTATGTTTAATTCAAGAGCATTAACCAGATAAAAAAGCACATAGATGAAGAAAGCTAAATAAAAAGATTTAGTGATTACACATCCTTACATATCCTCATAATAATGGCAAAAGATATAAATAATTTATTTTTCTTTTTTTTTCCTCACTGAGTTTATTGGTACATTTTAGGTATACAGTACAGTTACATTCATCATTGGGATCTTGTACCTTTACATGACAGGTCTTGGTTCTCATTTTTTCCTCTTGTCCCTGCCCTCCCTTCACCCCTCCTCCCCTCCCCCTTTACAAACACTTCATTTCCATTTTTTCATTTTCTCATATTTTTTCTTTTCCCTTATTACCTTCCCCCACCCTTCCCACTTTCCCTACACCTTTAGCCCTTTTCTTCCTATTTCACATTATCAATTATCTCATTAGGATCTTATGTACTATTATAGTTTTTCACACCAGAGAAACTATTCAGTATTCACACATACATGACTTATAAATAAAGAATTTCTTAAATTTTAAGAAAGCTTAATAAAAATTAAGAGGATTTTATTATACCTCTTTCATAATTTTGTTAAATAGAAAAACAAAATCTAAATAAACATTAAGAACATAAATAATCCAATTAACATACTTGGCTGAAGATATTCAGAATCTTTTTTTCCTATAAATAAATAAATAAATAAACAAATATACACACTTTCTATTAGTGGAATATTAATAAAATAGATCATAAGCCAGACACAAAGTCAGACATATGGATTTTATGAGTCATGTTTTCTGATTATAATAAAATGAAATTAAAATGTTCAGATAGAATATGATAGTACCTTAGGTACTTGGAAGATAAGAATTACTTTCTTACATATACCCTGAATATATGAAATTATAATTTGTTGATGAAGTTTTTAAAAGGAAAATCCCCGATATGGAAATTCGTGGAATAGAGTGAAGTTGGTCTCAGGTGAAAATATGTATCTTTGTACATGCGCAAGCTGAAATTTCAGATGAGAAATTACAGCAGAAGCATGTAAAGTGTAAAAATACTAGATAAAAAGATTAGAAGTAATGATAAGCATCTGAAAATTTAAGAAAAGCATTGGTTGGACCTAGGAGCAGATTTGAGTTAACAGTTTAGTGTATAAGTAAGCTTGAAGATTAGAGCAGTAAAATGTATGCCTTCTAAAGGAGAAAATGAATTAAAATCTATGGCATAACATCAAAATTGTATAAAAGCTTTCAGAATCTTAGAAGGCAAGAACAGATAGGATAGGATATGAAAAGTACTCAAGTAAATAATAGCTGTATATACTCCTGACTTAAAGAAATGCACAGAACTTGACAGACAATAATTTGAAAGTACACTTTATGTGAACATGGAATATTAAACCAAATAAACTTCATATTGGGGCACAAAATGAATCTCAAACATTATGAAAGATTGAAGCCATACAGAACACAATTATGCATCAGTTAATGACAGGGATACAGTACCTTCTGAGAAATGTGTCATTCAGTAACTGTCATTTACAACCCCAGAGGGTGTTTATTTATATAATAAAATCCTGATGGTATAACTCATACACAGAGGCTACATGGTAGAGCCTCTTGCTCCTAGGCTACGAACCGTACAGCGAGTTACTGAACTGAATACTGCAGGCAAATGAAACATAATGCAGTGTTTGTGTCTGTAAATAAATCTAAAAATAGAAATATAACATAAATGTTAGGCAAGGGGGATTTTTCAATTCCACTGGAATCTTATAGTATTACTGTCCTATATGTAGTCCAGCACTGAATGAAATACTTTTGTACAGCGTCTAACTGGCTGTTAAAATTAGCAACATGGATAGTTCCAAAAGCCCCAAATATTTTGAAACTGAAAAAAAAATTGATGCTTGAATAACTGATGGGTCAAGGAAGAAATTACAAATAAAAGTAGACAATAATTCAAGTAGAAAAATAATTAAATTACAGGGCCAGGGATATAGCTCAGCGGTTTGGTGGCCTGCCTTGAAAGTGCAAAGACCCGAGTTCAATCTCTGGTACCAAATAAATAAATAAATAAATAAATTACAGTATCTCATAATAGCTGGATGAGTATTAAAAGTTCATGATAAGGAAGAAATTTAAAATCAATAATCTAAGTTTTTCTCTATGAGAATGTTAAGGAAAAGCAAATGAAACAAAAGTAAATAAAAGCAAGGAAGTAATCATTTAAACACTACACAGATATCAATAAAAGAAAGAGAAGCAATAGAAAAGTCCAAAAGTCTTCCTTTAACCAGACTTAACATTTTATAAACAGGGTGATTGAGAACTCAAGCAAACAGGAATTATATATATGTGAAATGATATGGGATATTACTAAATAGCCTACAATATTAGAAGGATAATAAAGAAATATTACTTAAAATCTAAGCTAATGCATTCAATAATTTAATTGATATGCAAAAATCCTTCAGAAAACAGATTATCAAGATGATGCAAGATCAACTAGATACCTTCCATAGACATAGCTATCAAAATGATTAAAGAATGTTTGAAATAAAACTTTTCTCAGAAAGAAAACTCTAGGCCCATATCTTTATTGGCTAACTGAGTAAATTATTAAAATAAGAGATGCTACTACTCAGACACAAACCATGTTAGACAATAGAAGGGAAGTGACACTTTATTCATTTTTCCATGAAGCCACAAAGCCTTGATACCAAAATCTATTAAAATATTACAGGATAGAACTAAAACCCAATATACTTCTTGTACACAGATGCAAAATTCTTTAATAACATATTTATGTAAAGGCAGTAATATATAGAAAGGAAACTACATAATTACTTAATGGTGCCTTGTCCAAGAATTCAAGGTTGATTTGGCAATCCCCACTCAATCTGTAAGTCACAGTAACAGAATAAATGGGAAAAGTATGATAATTTTCATCGTTGTAAAAGTGTGGCACTGGTATAAGGATAGAAAAAAGAGTGGAATAGAATAGTGGCTCTAGAAATAACCCCAAAATTCTAAAATCAATTGATTTTTTGGCATATGTGCCAAAATAGTTCAATTGGGAAAATAAAGTCTTTTAAACAAATGGAGTTGAAGTAATTGGAAAAAAATTAATTTTCACCCCAACTTTACATCACAATGAGTATGTAATTCAAACAGAAATGTTTTAACATAACATTCACATTACATAACATTCTATTTTAAACCATCTTACTACATGTTATCTTGATTGTTTTCCATCTCTTTGCCCACTCCCTCCCTCTTTTTTGTAGACAAATCCTAGAAAGTAAGAAAAAAGAAAAAAAAAGATTGGTCAGTTAGACTTAGGGAAAATAAAAATTCCTGTTATCTGAAGACACCATTAAGAAAATGAATATGCCAGCCAAATGTTGGGAGAAAATATTCACAGAAATATTTTAAGCATAGTGAAAAGGTAGAGAAGACTAGGCTTCTCTCAACTCCACTATTCTCTATTATAGCTCCCTACTTATTTTCTCTTTTGCTATTTAATCATAAAATGTAATCATCTGTTTGTCTGTTTGGTGTTATTTGAAATCCTGAGGATATGGTCTATTACCAGTTTCTAGATCAGTGTACCCTCTAGGTGCTCCATGAATATTTATTGAAAAATAAACAATATCCATAGATTAGTGAGGCTTGGGAGTATACATTTATTCATCAAATGCAGATTGACATCACCCAAAGTGCCAACTCAGGTGGGAGAATCTGAATCTTTACCTTTCACACTTTATGCTCTATTTACTTTGGAATTTCCCTTTTCTAGCAACTTGAGACACCTTTGTTCTATACCTCTGGCTAAGAAAATAGAATTTAATGTTTGTTATTCACCAGGAAACCCAGTTAGTCTTTAGGCTTATATTGTTCCTTGAGTTATTCTTATGCTGATCTAGTAACTCAACTGGAACTGTCCTAAATTTCATGGTGAAATCTTTGGTCTGGAGTATGGCAATGCCCACCCTTTTTCATGGATTCAAAGTTGTCTTCATGTATTGAGGGTATGAAAGTGCGCCAAGCTCCAAGTAGAAACACTTAACTGAACTCATTTTTGTGCAGGAAATGTTGACTTTGGTTCTCATTATATATGGGAGCTATCCACCTCTTGCATCCTAAAATGCCAATGATAGTGATCACTGAAAACGACTTGGCTATTGATTGTTTATGTATCAGCCAGTGTTAAAAATTTTGTCTTCAATTTCTCAAAATAAATTTCCATTTATTTGCACACAAGTAGCAGAGGGTAGAGTTTTGAACCCAAATTGGAGCCTAATTAAGTACACCCAATAAATGTTTGCGTTTGGCCAGCTTTTCTAACCACCATCTGGAAGGGGTGAAGTGGGTAATTTGCAAAGCTGTGTTTACTCTGAATAAATTTTAGAAATTCTATTTCAGTCCAATATACACTTAATAATAATAAAACGGTAGATTATACAAAGTGAAGATTTTTGTTAGCGATGGTTGTTACAGATCAGCCAGCTTCAACCATGGATTCAACAGTCAAAGTTAGAAGGGAGAAGAGCATGCTGTAGGGTGTGAAGAGAGAGTCACTGGTTGCTTTTGAGTAGAGGATTCAGTTGTGTGATTGTGTAGCTGTTCTTGGTTCTGGTTTCCCATTGTTGGATTGCTCCCTGTCTCACATCTCACTACAACTATGTTTCTAGTACACTATGTGCCAGGCACTAGGCTGCCTCTACCACATTTTACAATTACAAAGAGATTTTATATGCATTTTCTCATATAGTCCTCACAGCTGCTCATCAAAGTAACAGTCAGTGGCTTCCATTTAATAGATTAGGACACTGACGTCCTGTCTTAGTTACTTTCTCATCACTGGGACAAAATACCCAATATACACAACTTAAAGTAGGGAATGTTTATTTACGTTAAGGTTTTCAGTCTATGGTTGGCTGGCCCCAAGTCAGAAACAGCATGATAGAAGGGCCTGGACAGAACATAGTCGCTCATCCTATGCAGCCAGGAAGCAGAAGGCAAAGAGAGGATCCTGTCCACATCATGTCCCCAGTGACCAGCCTTCAACGAGGCCCTGCCTCATAACACCACATTCAGCTGCTGAACTCATTGGTGAGAAAATCCACTGATGGACATAGTACCCCCAAGTCCAATCACCTTTCAAAGGCCCCACCTCCAAACACATGTGCCTCCTGGGGGACATCCTGGATCTGAACTATAAAAAGCCCAGAGAGGGTCACGTGATACTACACTAATAGTTTGTGTTAGAGTGGGTTCTAACTCCTCTCTGTGTCACTCTAGGTACTTAATTGTTTTTTTCTTCTCCATCACAGATGGAATAGTATCAACTAAAAAATGTGTCATAAGGTAGTTAGAGACTAGGGCAGCAAGAGAGGAGTCAGTGTCATGCAGGCTGACTCTTTTGAGGCCCAGAACTCAGACACTTGTATTTCTGGAACCACTATTGAACAAGTGGGCTTTCTATGAGAATTTTCTCAGAGAACCCACTGATTTCTCAGGGGGCCATGCAGGTGATCACTGAATTGTCCCTGCACATATTCTTACCTTTAGAAGTATTTCCAAGCCTTTGTCTCAAGAGTTTGCAGAGATGAAAGAATGGTCAAAATGTGCTTCTCTGAGTGGGTATTTTCCTTCCTCTTCTGCACTCCAGAGTACAGAATTTCTCTATGACATTGGACTTCGTGGTGGTGGGAAAGGATCCCAGTGAAAATAGATTCTGTTAGACCCAGGAAGGACCCAAGGACCCCAGAGGGGGTTTTTTTCAGCTGCCTGCCTGCCTGCCTGTCTGCGATCACCCGGCGGCGTGCGCGCGAGCTCCCGGCCTGCG
>NW_022900951.1:115101093-115105614 GCF_012274545.1 Fukomys damarensis | reverse complement strand
AAAAAAAAAAAAAAAAAAGAAAATAGATTCTGTTTTCATGGGCTCAATGTAGGCTTGTTCTGAGGTCTGTGGAGTGAAATATAGGATACAAGCCCCTAACCCAGTGCATTCACAGGAACCAGACAGCATGGACTTGGACAGTTTGTGGGGCCTCTGGCCCAAATCACAGGAGGAACATGACTGAGTGAGAGCAGAAGCTGATTTTCAGAATCCTCATTTCTGTGCTGGGCATTACTGGGAATTGACCCAAAGCGCTGAGCTACATTCCTAGGCCTTTCTTTTATTTTAATTTTAAAACATAGTCTTTCTGGACTCACTGGACAAGGTTCAGGTTGGGTTCTATCTTGTGGTTTTCCTTGTTCGGCTTCTCAACTAGTTGGGATTACAAGCCTGAGTGACTACACCTGGCTAAATATTTTAAGTTAATATATCAATCAATGGCTTACCATGAATCCTTTAGTGGTGATATTCTTTTTCTCAGTGCCTACTTAGTGACACTAGCTCCTTTTTCTCAAATAACTCTACAGGATGACTTAGATAGAATATAGATTTTGGGCAAAAATATTCAATATTTATTCCAGTTCAATCAATATTCATTAAACACTCTTGAAAAAGTCAGTCTCATGACTTTTGCTCTGCTGCAGAAGAATGAGCCTTGGACCTGTATCATTTTTTTCCAAGAGATAAGGAGCCCACATAGCCTGTGCTAGGCTTATCACGTTGCATGGAATACCTTTTCCCATTCAGACTAAATATGTTCTCTTTTGCTCTGCTTAAGTGTGTGCAGCATATAACAGCTGACCAACAACATTTTTGTATCTGCCCTAGGTGGGAATGGAGGAGGATCCTTTCCTTGCGGCATGAGAGGTATGGCTGCAGAGTATTTCCCTATGCTGATTATCCCCCCAAAAATTGATGCTGATCATTCTGTCTCTTCTCTATGTAAATAAAAAATTGTTCCACCTAGTGCCTGTGTGAGTCATCACTTTCTTGGTGATGCTGAACCATGGAGTCAAGATGACAACCTGGGTTGACTGCTGCCCCTGGTGGCAGACATCATTGTTTGCTATCCTCCATGTAATGAGACACCTCCCTTTGGGGTAGTAGTGGGTATTGCTTGCTCAACAGCCCTATAAGCGCCTACTATTTTCAAGGCATCATGTAAATGAGGTACTAGATAGGCATAAAAGTAATTTAAACTTGGCATGTCCTCTTCAAGGGGCTTACAATTTATGGGCTAAAACAAGTGCACACAAATAAAGCTGATCATTTGCTAAATACCTACTCTACTCTATACAGGCATCATCAAAGATCGCAGCTCAGAGAGCTGGGCTTCATCTAAATTTAAAATTCTCATTCCACTAAGCAGAGAGCTACAGGTCTTGGTTTTTCTTAAAAAAAAGTCCTGGTTTATTTTTGTTGTTGCAGCAAAATGATCAAAAATATTCCCTTTCACTCTCAGAAGTGTGTCAATTTGAGCAATAAAGTATATGGCCAGCCTAACTAAGGCAAGTAAGCTTGCAAATATGCTATAACAGAAATGCAACTAAGCACTGTGGGAACTTTAAATAAAAATCAGTTAGGTCTCCCTCAGGATAGGTTAAGGAAAAGGGTCATAAAGTAGGCAGAATTTGAGGAAAACAAAAGAGGATTTTCAAAGCCAGGATCCATGTGCTCTGATTTTAAAAAATAAGATCTACATTTAAGGTCAGAAAAATGTGAGTAAAATATAGACCATAACATTCATTGATCACTTAATATGTGTTAGTCACTTGTAAAGAAGTCACACATATGATCTCATTGAATCTTCACAAAACCATCAGAGGTGGCTGCAAACCACTATCACCTTCCTACAGGGAGGAAGTGAAAGCCAAGAAGTACTAAATGACTTTTCTAGGATCACATAGCTAGAAAGACATGGAGTTACGTTTCAGACAGAGGTGGACCTCCAGAGTTCACATTCTTAAATCTATCACTACAGATTTCTATATACTGGAATCAGAATCCTATTGTTGTCCATGAAAATTTCATTTTCATTTGATCATGGTAATGACGCTAGAGACTACCATTTGTTAAGCATCTATGATCTGTGAAATATCTGGCAATTTATAGAATTCAGTTTTAATCTTCATAACAATCCCATTTCAAAGATGTTTTCCATTTTATGGATAAGAAATCTAGAATTCATAGGGTTATACACTGTTATGGCTTATATCTAGATGTTTCCCAAAAGTCTCACATGCTCCTAGGTGGGACTTTTAGGAGGTGGCTGGATCCAGGGTGTGTGAACACAGATTAAGTGTGTGATAACTAAACCAGTCCACTGATTGTTTTAGCATAGTTCTGGGTGTAGATAATGAGAAGGCCCACCTTGAGTGTGTGTGGCACCAACCAACAAGCTTGTACCCTGGGTGGAATAAAACGGAAATGGATGCTCAATGCAGCTGCTTGCTGCTTCCTGCCTCCTGACTGCCTTGTCATGAACAGTTTCTCCTCTGCCCTGCCCCTTTACCATGTTCCCTGCTTTAGAGCCTGCTGGCTAAGAACCGAAATCTCTACAAACTATGAACTAAAATGAACCTTTCCTCCTTTAATTTATGGTTACTGCCATTTTGTCCCAGCAATGAGAAAAGTAACTAAGACAAGCACTATTTCCCACTTTTTTTAAATTAAAGTTTGCAAACATACATGATAACAAGAAATGAAGATACTAAATAAAAATTTCAAATATACATATATATGACAGCAAAAAAAGGATATGAAATAAACAAGAATTTATGTAACACAGACTAATGAAAGTACATTAGTTTGATATGATCTTCAAACATTATGTTCTATCTCATTTTCTTAAAATATTTTTGAAGTAATTTGCTTATAAATAAAACAACGTTACATATTATAGTTGAGAAACTGTCCTCAAAATTTTATGATTTATAAACTCCTTGGTTTCATTAATTGATAAATATCATATACTTATTGATTGTACCACTTACATTTTCTAACAAAACTTCCCACAGGAAAAAAAAAAATATACTTATATTTGAAATCCAAAAGCAACTAAAAAAATTCACATTTTTAAGATCAGATTTTTCTGTTTCTATTTTATTATATCCCATACTTATTTTTATTATAATTTTATAAGTGTAATGATAGAATTTAACACCAATAGATATGTAATATTCTTCCCAAACTAATGACTATGAATTAAGTCAAGCATGTAATTTAAAGAAATCATAAGATTGCCAGAGAAACTATCAATATGCCAAATGTGCAAAATCCTACCACATTCATGCCTGTTTCTCATTTGATAGTGCACACATATATGTAAAAATATACTCCCCACACATATACACAATGCATATTTTCTACAATACAATATATACTTAGGTATAATAAAACATTGCAGTGATGTGTGGAATGTTGATGATTTGTATAATTTGAGAAAAAACAAATATCATCTTTGAGGGAGTTGGAGAATTTGTAATATGTACCAGATACTAAATGATATTAATGATTAAGTATAGTTATAATAAAATTTACTTAAAAATTAATATTTGTCATCTGTAGAAAATAGGTACAAAGATATATTGATAACATAACAACATTTGTCTTAACAAATTTCCAACCAAACAAGCTGTAGTGACAGAAAAGGAAGTTTGTAGAATGCAGAGATGAAAGAGAAAAATGACAGATGGACCTTAATACTTTTCATACTACTCATATAGACAGATTTCATAAATTCTCAAATAAAAAAGCAAAGAAAATGAGAACCAAATTAACTCATCAATTTGGTAGACCAACATATAGAGACAAGGATTAATGTATTGATAACTTTTAAAAATATGAAATGTAAAGCCTGAGATTTATCTCAATAGTGTTGCACCTGCCTAGCCAGAGAGCAATGTGCCGAGTTTAATCCCCAGCATCAGAGGAAGAAAAAGAAAAAGGAGAAAAGAAGGGGAAAAAAGCATATATACTTTCTGACATACTCAAGAAATTAAAAATAAATTATTTGTTATCTCTTCCTCTTGAATTGTTCCCTTCACAAGGATGTAGTGAACTTGTCTCTATCAATCAGTTTAAGTTTGAAACTTACTTTGTGAATAAGATAGCTACCCCTGCTTTTTTGGGGTGTGGGGGCTCCTGTTACATGAAGAAGTTTTCTGCCCTTTCACTTTCAGTCTATGGGCTTCTTTTTACACTAGACATGTCTTGTATACAACATATTATTGGATCTTGCTTCTTAATCCATTCTGCTGGTCTATTTCTCTTGATTGGTGAATTGAGGCCGTTAATATTGATTGTTATAACCGATATGTGCTAACTTGTTTTTATCATGGTTTTTTTTTTCGCCTTCTGCTTTTTGTTTCTTGGCTTGCCTATTTGATTTGCTCTGTTGGGCCTCATTGTATTGTTACCTTCATTGTCTTTTTCTAGGATATTGTTTAGAATTCATTGTAGTGCTGGTTTGGTATTCATAAAGTTTCTCAGGTGTTCTTTATCATGGAAATATCTTATTTC
>NW_022900951.1:115065089-115100860 GCF_012274545.1 Fukomys damarensis | reverse complement strand
CTAGGTGTAGATTTTTTTTTAATCACAGCTAGTTGGAGTCCTATATGCCTCACTTATCTGTATATCAAATTCTTCCCCTCTGTTTGGGAAGTTTTCTATAATTAATTCTGTGAACAGCTTTTATAAATCATTTACATTTTCTCCTACTACTTTTTGAATTCCTATCAATCTTATGTTATTCTTCTTAGTATCGCGTAAAAGTTGTTGTATCCATTTCTCCTGATCCCCTACTGTTTTTAAGAGACCTCTCTTTTCACAGTCACTGACTGTAATTTTATCTTCTATATCTGAGATTCTATCTTCGGACTCTTTTATTCTTTTGTGAACACTCTCAATGGAGTTTTTAATCTCCTGGATATCTGTTTGAATCTGTCCTATGGATTCCATTTCTTTCTTGAATTGGGCATTTATTGTTTCCAATTCTTTCTTATGCTGGGCATTCATAGCTTCTATTGTGGTCCTGAGCTCATCTCTTTTCCTCTCAGTTTCTGTTCTAGAGTCACTAATTATAACTTTCATTTTGCTTGTCATCTCTATGATTATCTGGGAAATTACTTCTGTTTTATATTTCTCTAGAGCCTGACTGATCAGTTTCGTTACTTCCTGTGCCTTGAGTTCAGGGTGACCTGATGATTCACTATCAGACTTTTCATCCTCATCTGCCCCACTGTTTTCCATTGGTGAATTGGAAGTCTGTCCCTGTATCTTGCTTAAACATTTTCTCATTTTTACTATTGTTGTTGGGTTGTCCTTAGTTTAACCTTTAGATTATTACTTAAATCTTCCTGATATAGTTGGGCTGCAGCCCATGGATCTCTAAGGACTCATAGACATTCTCATTTTCATCATACTGAAGAAAACAGCTCATTGAATCAATCACAATCCTTTATTCTAATTGATAAAATCAGCACCACAATATAATGAGGCACATTTTGCAAATTGACCACTTACAGTAGTCATCACTCTATCACCTTCAAACCATGTGAATTTAATTAAAATAAAGAAGCAATTCAAAATATGCTTACAGTAAATTAACTTTTCAATAAGGATATTTACCCTTTACAATGGGGCCTTAAAACAAAATTAAGACAAGAGGAGTAGCTAAGTATAAGAATTAGAGAAGGTTTAATATGAAGCCAAAAGACGTAGAGTGACCAGACAATCCTCAGGAAATTATTAAATTCAAAAGGAACAAACAAAATAGAAATATAATAACCCTTGAGTGAGGTAGAATAACATAAGAAAAAAACATAAAGAAAAGAGAAAAAAATAATAAAGAAGAAATCTGAATTAGGACAAGAGCAGAAACAAAAAGAGAGATGAGGGATACTATAGTGGAGTAAGAGACTGAGTTAGAGGAGGAAAAAAAAGAATTTGCAGAGTAGGGTTAAAAAAAGAAAGAAACAAAAATGAGTTTGAAGGGCGTCTTTCAGACTATATCACTGCTGTCACAATATACAATATGTGCTGCCATTTGCAGAGCCAAGTCCCCTGATCTCAGCTAGCTGGTGGCAGAACCCCACAAAGCAGACTGAGCTCAGGCTGCAAGGCCCAGACTGAGTTCCCCGACCTCCTAAAGGGTTGAACTCCACTCAGTTCTACTGTAAGTTTCCCCCACCACTTCTTTAAAAATGTTCAAAGATGAAAGTGTCAGAAAATACTCTTTATGACCACCTCTGCCTCTACAGATTAGGTCCAAAGATTGGTACAAGCAGGAGGCCTAAAAGCGCGAGGGGTAAGGTTGGGGAGGGGTTGGGGGTGCCCGCGCGGCTACCTTTCTAGCATTGAAGATGGCAGCAGCGGCGCCAGCAGGGGAGGGCCCGGCCAAGAAGACCCTCTGGCCCTGAAGATGGTGGGAACGCTGCTGCCGGGGAGGGCACAGCCGAGAAGACCCTCTGCTGCTGAAGATGGCAGATGCCTCCCACTTTTTTAGTACATGTTTGCAGTACATGGTGATCATATTCATCATGGGAAATTTGAACATATATATAAAACATCTTAATTTCTTTGTCCCATTCCTGGTACCCTCTCTCTAGCCCTTCTTCCCTTATCCATTTGCAAAAGCTCTATTTCCATTTTTTCCTTCAACTCTTGTTTTTTCTTCAAATGCCTCCCATGTATTGCTCACATTCCCATTTGAAAAAAGTTCTTCCTGCTTCCTAATATCTATCCTGTATGCTGCTCCTTATTTATACTTTGGCTTTCTCTTAATTGTAAGCATCATGGCTGAGCATGAGGGATGTATGGTACTGGTTTTCATTAGACACTTCCTAAGGTGTAAGAAAGGCAAAGGCTTTCACCCTTCTTAATCAATGGGCCTTTGAGGAACAATCTAAAAGATGGACTGTTACCTCTTTGCTTTCTCAGTCACCATCCATGTCTTCTTGGGAAAATGCATTCTCCTATCTGAGGTTCTTTCTTCATTTGTATGACAGAGATAACTCCCACATCATACATTTGACATAAAGATTAAGTGAAAAAGCACATTGTGTGGTCCAGCATCTATTTATTCATAACTTATACTTCCTCTTACCTGTCTTTATAAATCTTGTCTTTCTTTGGACATTTGGAAGTTTTCAGTTTCATCATCACAGTTGTCATAGCTGAAAGTTAGCTTGATTCTTTTCACATCATTAGCAATATGTAAGTTTTCTGTTAGAATTTAGATATATTCAGAAATTGAGGTGGAGCAATTTTGTACTACACTTTTTTCCTTCCAAAAAAACAATCATGCATTCTGTCCCCTGGGTTTTGACATAGAAATTGTAACTTCTCAAAGAAATTGTACATCACAGTTTTAAAAATTGACTTTTTTTCTTACTTTATATTTTAGCAATATGTGCCCATTAGAGAAAAGGCAAAAGCTACTGAAGTTTATATAATGGAGAATAAATTGTTCTTTTCTACCACCCTTAACCACCAAGTCACCCTTCTTAGAAGTAACCATTGCAATTATGTCTTAAGTCTTTCAAGAGATATTCTACTTATACACAAGAATGCTTGCATATTTTTATCTCACTGCTGCTTTTCACTTACGTGATTGCATATTCTACAAGCTGTTCTGAACCTTGATTTTATTATTTAACAATGTGTCTTGGCAATCTTTCCATTTCATTATGAATAGCTTTTTCTCATTATTTTAATGGTTGCATTGTATTCAAATATGTGAATATCCCATAACTTATGGAAATAATCTCAAAGTTGTTTACAGTCTTTTTATATTAAAAATAATTCTGAAGGCATCATCTTCATATACACATCATTGCTTACATACATGGAGAGTTATAGGAAAAATGGCTATTACTGGAACCACTGAATCACATCTACATACATTTACAATATTCATAAGTATTGCCAAATTATTCTTCAAAACTGCTTCCTGGCTTAATTATCAATAACAACAAATAAGGTTTTTCTTCATATCCTGTACTAACACATTGTAGTTGTAACATTTTCAGTCATAGTTGGAAAAATGATCATTTGTTTTAGTTTTTGTATCTCTGTTGCTATGAGTGAATTGATCATATTTCCATATATTTAAAAGTAATTTGCGTGTATATATATATATGTATATATACACATATATATATATATGAGTGTGTGTGTGTGTGTGTGTGTGTGTGTGTGTGTGTTTGGTGTTTGTAAAAAAAGATTGATGTAGGAGGAGGGAAGACACACCATGGGTGTAGGTGGCACTATCTTGAAGCCTGGATAGAATAAAAAGGGAAAGAAACAGCTGACAGAAATTTTTTCCCGCATTGTGGGTTGTCTCTTCCTAGTCTTTATGGTTTCTCTTGTTGTGCAGAAGCTTTTTTTTTTTTTTTTTTTTTTTTTAATTGTACCAGGGATCGAACTCAGGTCCTTGTGCTTGCAAGGCAGGTGGCTGAACCACTGAGCTAAATCTTCGGCCCACTTGTTGATTTTTTTGAGCTAGCTCACGTGCCACCAAGGTTTTGTTCATGAAATCTTTTCCTACACTAATGTCTTCAAGAATTCTATGTAACCTCTCTTCCAGCTGGTTTAGTGTTTCTATTTTATTATTTACATCTTTGAACCATTTTGATTTTATTTTCTTGCATGGTGAGAGATGTTGGTCTAGTTTTAATCTTTGGCAAATTAAAACACAATATTCTAGTACTATTTATTAAAGGGGCTATCTTTCTTTTAGTGAAGCTGTTTGGCTCCTTTGTCAAAGATGAGATGGCTGAGTGTGTCTGGAGTTGTTTCTGCATCTTCTAATCTGTTCAACTGATCCTTGGGTCTGTTTCTTTTCCAGTACTATGCTGTTTTTACCACAGTGGCTTTGTAGTATATTTTAAAATTGGGGGTTGTGATACCCACTTCCTTGTCTTTATTGCCTATAATTGTTTAGGTCTACTATCTAGAATATATAAAGAACTTGATAAAACCAGACCTCCTAGATTTAAAGACACAATCCAAAACTGGGCAGCTGAAATGAACAAATATTTATGAAAGAAGTAGAAATAGCAGATAAATATATGAGAAAATGATCAACATCACTGGTCATGCGAGAGATGCAGATGAAAACAACACTGATATCCCAGAAAGAATGGCTGCTATCAGGAAATCAACCAATAGCAAATGTTGGTAGGGTTGTGGGAGAAAAAGGAACCCTTTTCCACTGTTGTGGGAGTGTAGACTGGTGCAACCGCAGTAGAAATCAGTATGGAGATACCTCAAACAACTAGGATTTGAGGTCCCATTTGACCCAGCTATTCCTCTGCTGGGTATCTATCCAAGAGAATTAAAAGATATATGTGCACCCATGTTTATAGTGGCATAGTTTGTAAGCTAAAGCTTGGAAATAGCCAATTGCCCATCAACTTGAGACTGGTTAAAGAAATTGTTGCATTTTTAAAAATATAAAATGTAGTACTCCTCAGCCATAAAGAATGAGAAATTAGATGCATTTATTGTTAAGTGGATGCACAATGAGGCCATACTCTTAAGTAAAATAAATAGGACACCCATGTGTAAATTCTGAATAATTTCTCTGGTGTGAGAAATTAAAAGTGTAAATAAGGATCAAAATGTATAGTATATAATGTAAAATAGAAGAAAACGGGTGTAGGTGAAGGGTAGGTGGGAGGGGGAGGGGAAAGGAAAGAAGGGAATGGAATTAATATGAGAAAATGAAAAAATGGAAAGAAAGTCTTTGTAAATAGTGAGGGGTGAAGGAACTGAAGGGAGGACAGGGGAATGGGGAAAAAATAAGAACCAAGATATATTATGTAAAGGTACAAATCTCCAATGATAAATGTAATTATAGCGTACCAATAAAATAATTTTTTTTTGGTACTGGGGATTGAACTCAGGACCTTGTGCTTGCAAGGCAGGCAGCGGAACCACTGAGCTAAATCCCTGGCCCAAAATAAAATTATTTTTAATTTTAAAGAAGAGGAAAGAAGGAAAGCTCACTTTTTTTCTTTTTTTTTTTTTTTTTTTTAGTTTTTAAAATACATTTTAGACAGATTTTTTTAAATTGAGTTTATTGGTACATTCTAGGTTCTATATTGTAAATTTACTCCATTAATTTTCCTTGTGCATCAACCCTTTTTATATATTGAGTATGTCAATTTTTTCTGTACATGCTGAAAATATTTTATCTGTGAAATATTTTTGACTTTTTCATGGTATTTATGGTATTTTGGTACATGAAAATCCTTAAATTTTTCTTTAGCTACATGTTGCTTTATCTCGCTAATGACCATGGAAGCACAAAAATGAAAATGAGAGTTAAAAAAAAATTTTGTTACCTTTGTGATATTGTTTAAATCTTTTATCATTTTTATCCGTCCATAGTTATTTGGGTATAGGAAATGAGGCAGGTAACCAAAATATTTTTTCCCAAAGCCTGACTACTTGGCCCAATACCATTCATCAAATAACTTATTCCCCCTGTTGATTTGAGATGCTTCCTTCATAATGAACCTATTTATTAATATAATTTTAGACTGCCGGGGATTTAGCTCAGTGGTTCGGTGGCCTGCCTTGCAAGCACAAGGACCTGAATTCAATCCCCGGTACCAGAAAACAAAACCAAACAAATATAATTTTGGACTGCTTTTAGGCTTTCTGTTCTGTTTCACTGACATGTCTATTCATGTACTAATATCACACCATGTTAATAATGCAAGCTGCACAATATTTTAACAGGTGTGATTGAAATTATTCTCTTACTGCTCTTCTTTATTTGGAAATTTCCTTGGGTTTGTTACAATTCATATTTCTGTTTTAAATTTATAATAGTTGATTCAAAATAGGTGTAGAATAGGGGTAGCTGATTCAAAATAAAACACCATCATATTTTATTTAGATGGCAGACATAAGCATGCTTAATAGAATTATTTTAGCAAGAAAATTTTGTAGTTATTTTAAATTTATTTTTTCTTTTATTCTATTATCTAACTGGCAGTTTGTTTTAGACAGGGAAGTTGATGTTATTTTTATTAAATCATTTCCTAGGAAACCATAAATATATGATGAGGGAACATGAATATTGAATGTACATAATATGTTCTCTGGTTCCAGTTTTGAAACCATATGTAAACATCCACAAAAGTATCTTGGTAGGACTGAAATCCAAGTGTCAACCTTGATTATCTCTGAATGGTGTTTGATAATTATGAATGATCCTTATTTTGTTCTTTGCATTGTCCAATGTTTTTCATATTCCTTGCACTAAATATATATTACTATCATAGCAAGGAAAACAAATATTTTGAAAAGAGAATAGAATTGAAAGTATGTGTAAAAGATGAAATCATTGAAATACAATTGCTCATAAGGGAAGGAAAGGAATAGAATAATGAGCTGCAAAATCAGAGTAGATTAACTGTACTAATAACCCTCCCCACAGACTCAGTGGCTGAAAACAATGAGTTTACTCCTGTTTTACAATCTAATGTGATTAATTGCAAAGGGTTCGGAGAGCTGTTTCATGAGGTAAGTTTTAGGGCATCACCTAGAACATGCAGTCACACTCATCTTCATGTGACCATCACTCAGTCACATGACCATATCTAGCTGCAAAGTGGCAGGCAGTTATGATTTAGCTGTGTACTGAGAGCAAGAAAGTGTGGACACTGGACTCAGTGTTCTCTGAGTCTATAATGAGTCTCAGGAGCACTGACCATTGCACTAGTGTGTCTACATCATTTTCCAGGGCAAGTATTTGGCTTTGTGAGTGTTCTTAGGGTGTTTTCTGGAAGTCTGTGACAGTATCCAGATTGTCCATTAATATTCAAGCAGAAATGTGTCATCACCACTTCATGATTCTCATGCAAATGTCTTAATATCTTGTTTCCTCTGTCTAGTCTTGTGAATTGAGTCAATGGTAATCTCAGGTTAAATCCTCAGACTCGGATACTTCGCATTAGACCTTCTCTGGTTTGGTAGCTTCATTCATTTATCACAGTATATCCTTAGTTTATGTTGGATGCTGTTTTCTCTGTATGCAAGGTTGTGATAGTAAAAGGTTGTGTCAACTTGAGTAAGAAGTGCCCAGCTGATTGGCTTAGCATAATTCTGTGTGTTACTGAGTGATGGACTTACTTGAAGAGGGAAGACACACACACCATGGGTGTAGGTGACACCGACCACTAGGCTTGCAGCCTTTATAGAATAAAAATGGAAAGAAGATGATGAATGGCTCACTTCTGTTTCTTTGGAGGAGCTCCAGCCTTTGTCGTTGACTTGGAAGTCCAGCTCCTGGCTTCCAGCAAGGACTTCAGCCTTACTGCACAGATGCTTCAGCTTCCCGATACACACTCCAATGGGGCTCTACAGTGAGCTCCAGACCTTTAACCTTTGACAGGATCCTTTAGATTACCAGCAGGCAGGCATCCCTTTTGCACTCTTCCACACCTGACTCTACAGGCAACCACTATAAGTCCAGCTTGTAAATCCATATAGCTTATATTAAATCTGTTTCTCTAGTAAGTGCTGACTGATAGAGAGTTTTATGTGGGAGTGACTGCAGAGAAACAGAATTGTAAAGCAGCATTACAGATATGTTCCAGGAACATATCTGAAGGACAGTGGTTAAGGGAAATATTTACAATGGGGAGAAATCTTTACAGTCAGGCAGTGCACCTGGTCATACATTTTGGCCGGAAGAATACATTGCCACATGTCCGACTATTTACTGATTCATAGGCTGTAGCCAATG
Source organism: Fukomys damarensis (assembly GCF_012274545.1). Lineage (NCBI taxonomy): Eukaryota > Metazoa > Chordata > Mammalia > Rodentia > Bathyergidae > Fukomys > Fukomys damarensis. The sequence continues at coordinate 115,092,669 of NW_022900951.1, read as the reverse complement.
GCCTGGCTAGATGGTCAGGGCCTTGGAAGGAACATGTCTGGAAAATTGTTGACAAGGCTATTTGGGGATGAGGTATGTGAGTGAACCTGTCCTTGTGGGCAAAGGACATAAAGACATCTGTATCCTATGTGGATACTCACCGAAAAGTGACCTCATCAAAAGAGGACTTTAACATTCAAGTGGATAGGATGATTCATTCTGTAAATAGAAGTAAGCCTTCCACTTCAGCCATGTCTGTCCTTGCCTAATGGGCCCATGAGCAGAGTAGCCACAGTGGCAGGGATGGAAGTTATGCCTGGGCTCAGCAACATAGACTACTACACACCTAAGATGATCTGGCTGCAGCCACTGCTGAATGCCCAATATGCCAGAGGCCAGAGACCAGTGCTGAGTCCACAATATGGCACTATTCTCCGGGATGATCAGCCTGCAACTGGGTGACAAGTTTACTATATTGGACCACTTTCATCATGGAAAAGGCAGCATTTTGTCCTTACTAGCATAGACACTTATTCTGTGCACGGATTTGCTTTCCTTGCATGTAGTGCTTCTGCAAAATTTGGAAGATGCAGTTACAGTGCCAACTAGGTAGTAATAGCTTGCATGGTAAGGTCCTTAAAAGAGCTGTTTATGCTTTGAAACAGTATTCATTATATTATACTGTTCCTCTCACAGCCAAGTTCCATGGGTCCTGGAGCAAAGGAGGGAAACGGGAATGGTACCACTCATTATTAGTCCTCTTTCTTTTTGCTTCCTGTTCCTGTGAAATTATGTTGTGTTGGCCTATAAGTCTTAGTTTCAGAGAGGAGAAAACTTGTAGCAGGAAGCAAAGTAATTATTCCATTGAACTGAAAGCTAAGACTTCCCTGTGGTCATGTTGGGCCCCTCATGCCTCTGAGTAAACAAGCAAGTAAGGGAGTTAAGGATAACTGATCCAGACTCTCAAGGGGAAATTAGACCATTGCTTCATAATGGGAGAAATGAAAAATATAGTTGGAGTACAGGAGATCCCTTAGGGTACCTGCTAGTATTATCATGTCATTATTAAAGTCAATAGGAAACTACAACAAGCCAACCCACAAAGGATGACAAATGGTCCCATACCTTTAGGAATGAAGGTATAGGTCACCCCAACGAGGAAAAAACCAAGACCTTTTGAAGTGCTTCCTGAAGGTCATGGGAATACAGAATGGGTAATAGAAGGTAATTATAAATATCAGCTATGACCCTGTGACTAGTTACAGAAATGAGGACTGCAATTGTCATTCTCTCCCATTCAGTTAATATACTTCCTTTGTACCATAATGTTGAGAGACTTGATGTTGGTTCTTAAGTTTTGCTAAACCTACATTATAATAGTTAATTTATGAACTGTTAGGAGTAAGCATCGCTCGAATGAAAACTTGCCTTCTATTCTGGGGAAAGAATTGGTGCATTTCTGTTTCTCTACAGGTTAGGTATGCCATGTCAGGCATAATTATAAACTTATCTTTGTATCTGGAAACTAATTATGGTTTATGGAAATAGGTATAGGTGTTGAGTTGTTAAGGGATGGATCATGATAGTTAATTGTTGTGGACTCTTTTGCACCTGATTCTACAGGTGGCCATTGTAACCCTACTTTATAAATCCATATTACTTAGGTTAAATATGTTTTTCTAGTGATCGCTTACTGATGCAAAGTTTTTGGTGATTTGTCTAAATTTTCTCAACTATGTGAACTCAATGCACCTCCTGCTTCCTGTTATAACACTGGGTTGTAAACACGGCAAACACTGGGCATCTGAAAAGGACTCTGAGCTATCTTACCAGGACTGATTATTTTCTGGAAAGGAAAGGAAAAATTGAATCTGCCCAAAATTTTGGAGAGTGATAAATGAACTACTTGAAGTTCAGTTCATGTTGTCACTTGCCTACTTTCCTTTAGTACCTTGAGTCTCTCTATATAAAGAAAACTGATATCCACAGTGGTTGCACCAGTCTACACTCCCACCATCAGTGGAGAAAGTACCTTTCTCCCCACATCCCTGCCAGCATTTGTTATTGGTTGATTTTTATGATAGTAGCCATTCTTTCTGGGGTGAGATGGAATCTCAGTGTTGTTTTCATTTTCATCTCTCAAATGACCAGTGATGTTGAACATTTTTTCGTATGTTTATTTGATGTTTCTACTGCTTTGTCTGAGAAATATTTGTTCATTTCAGATGCCCATTTTTGGATTGAGTCTAAATTTGGGAGGTCTGATTGCTTTAAATCCTTTATATATTCAATATAGTAGATCTTTGTCTGAGGAACAGCTGGTGAAAATTTCTTCCCACATTGTGGGTTGTCTCTTCACTCTGTAAAAAAAACTGATAGACTTGTACAGTGAAGTCTGCCACAGCTTATCTAGAAAAGACCACTGATGAGAAATAGTGAATCCATCCAGCGCAGTACTGAAACAACTCACATCATCACCATCTTACAAAATGCCAAAAAGAACAATATGGGGAAAAATACACAGGATTTATAGAATATATGTGTACACTTTTAATAATTATTCTAGGTAACTGAGATATGATTTTGTTAGCTCTATGTGCAAACTGAAAGACATTGTCTTTTTTAATATGGGCAACAGAGCACAACTTCCTTTTCATCCAGCATAAATTTTATGTGATGTGTTTTAAATGTGCTCTTTAAGCATTTTCTTTCTTCTTCTCATATTTTGCTATCCAATGAGCTTCTGGGAAAACAAAATGCCTGGGGCCTATGATCAACTTTGGATATTGAAGCCCATGGCTGTTTTTTTTTAAATAGAATTTATTTCTGATCATAAAAGTACTGCATAATAATTACATACTTTTGAATCCATACTAAGGGCTAATACTGGGCTCCGTGTTTTGCATGCATTGACTGATCTTCACAATTTTCTGAGTTAAATATCATTTCCATTCAACAAAGAAAGAAAAAGAGATCTGAATAATTCCATGTCATGTTCAAGGACACAGAGCTAGAAAGTGACAGTACTAGAGTTAGAATTTGAATCTTCTGATTCTGGAGCCTGTAAATTTTACTGTCACCAAATTCTTGTCTCCATATGTGCCCATTAGAGCAAATTTAAAGAAGATAAAGTGCAATGAGGAAAACAAGAAAAATGATTGAAAATTGATAAATCGACAGGTATCCATTGTATTTGGTACAATTTCTCCAAGTCTTTTCGCCTGATTAATAGATAGTTTTTCTAATGAATACATTTTATGCATGGCTTAGTACACTGCTTTTAACATTTAACCTCTTATTTTGAGCATAGTTTCAAGTAATTAAATTTCTGTTGAAAACATTTTAATGGTAGCATGCCATTCAACTGTATCATAATTCATTTAACCAGTCTCTTATTACTGGTTATTTTTCTGCTTTCAGTTTTTGTTATTGCAAAAATTGATCACCAATAATTCTATTAATTTATTTGTCTATACTTTGACCAATAATAAAACAGTAATAGGATTACTTTTTAAAACATATACACAGTCCTTTAACACATTTTCAAATATAACATGTTCTTGATAGTATGTATTTCAATCAGCTATAATTGACTTTAATATACCTTATAATTTATTTTTTCAGTACTAATCAATACTAGGGAGAACTTTTAAATATAATCATTTTTTTCCTATGTTTCCCCATTCACAATGCAGACAAAGGCACAAGGCCTGGGATGAGGTGTATATGGGAAGACTTACTTTGCCTCCTTTTTCTATATAGTCAGGATAAAAACACTGCCTGCGGTAAGCACCAGGAGGCCTTAAATATAACCATTTAATACCAAATAGACGTGGAGGTGGAAGCCCTGCAGCACCAGGCTGCTGCTCATGACATAGCCATCTACCAACTCCAAATTGGTTTTATGTTTTGCTTTTCTTTGGCACAGGGCAGCGGAAACATTAACTAACTGACTGACCTGGTCCTGGAAGTGGATAATGCCCAGGGAGATAAAATAAGTATCCAGGGCCAGAAGATTCAAGGAACAAGTACAGACCTGACCATCAGCTCCCAAAGTGACTGAGTGAGAGACAACCATGGGAGATCACTGCAGAGAGGATGCAGGCTACACATAGAATCCATGAGAACTTTAAGCTCAAACTGGGAAGGACACAGGCCCTGCACTCCAGAAAGAGAAACCTAGACTGGTTAGTGTTGATATTAAGTCCAGTAGTCTGCTTGGACCCCTGCCACATAGCCGATATCCAGCAGAGACAACAGGACTAAATATTTTTTCCATCTATCAATGTGAGCAAGGAAATGCTTTGGTTTGTACAGTTATCATAGTCCGAGGTGAACAGACAGAGGGGTCTTTGGTAAAGAAAGGACAGCTCACAAACTCACAGTCCAAAACCTAAGAAGAGAAATATAAATACAGATCTCTATTATATGGTTAAGAGTGGTCCATTATTTGTTTTTACGGTTTGTCAATATACTGTTTGTATTTGATGCTATTATTATTACTGACTTTATTATTATAGCAAAGGTGACATAGTTGTTATTAATTGGTTTTCGCAGAATGCCAATAATTGGATTACTTTAGTGTCACTGACAATACTGCAACCCAACCCAGAGAATTGGGTACTGGGCCAAATATGTTGCAACCGCTCCTTCCAAATAAATGGAGGTGGTAGGCTTCTGGAACAGAAGAAAAGGCCAAGATGCCATGCCCAGAGGGAATTATGAAAAGTAGACATTAACTAAAGAGGTCTCCACACTAGCAATAAAGCTTTCCACTCTAAACAACCTGACATTCTTAGTACACACACACACACACACACACACACACACACACAAATAAATAAATAAATAAAAATAGAAATATGAAAAGACCAGACAACAAAATGCCTACAAAAACTCAACTCCCCCAAAGCTGGTCCATAGGATAGCGAAGGAATTAAAATCAAAAGCCAAATAGCCAAATTATTTGAAAGGATAGAAGAAGAAAAAACAAAACAATTCAAAATATCCATAAGATGCTTGGAAAGTTCTCAGAAGATTTAACTAAACAGATAATAGGCTTAATAAACAAAACAATTAACAAGTCTACAGCATAGACTGACAAAAAGCTAGCTGAGCTAAACACAATGAAAGTAAACATGAATTTCCAGCAAAGAAAAGAATTGGAGTCCATAAAAAAAGTACCAAACAGAAATGCAGGAGATTAAAAATTCTGTCTAAAGTACAGGCAGCAGAAATGCTCAGTATGAAGACATAATGTCAGAACTGGAAGACAGAGCTGTTTTCGTTGACTAATTAATGAGAGATACCATAAAAACACACAAAAAGAACAAGAGAAGTGGATCAAATACCGGCTAGATACAAAGAAGGCTAATCTAGGATTAAATGGAATTAGTGAAAATAAGAAAATAGAACAAATGGCATAAAAAGTCTATTTATTGGAAAACTAGCAGAATTTTTTTCAAATAAGAGAAAAGAACTTAGGCATATAGAACTCTATGTATTCTTGGTCAGAAAATAATCTCTCCATGACATATGGTAATCAAAATCTCAGAACTCCAACATAAGAATAGAACTCTCAAAGCTGTTAGGCAAAAGAAACAAATCTTATATAAAGGTAAATCAATTAGGATTATACCAGACTTCTTGATACAAAACTTAAAGGCCAAGATAGCATGGGGTGATGTCTTTCAAGTCCAAAAAGAAAACAATTTCCAACACTGACTGATATATCCTGCAAAATTATTTTTCAAATTTGATTTTTAAAATAAGATTATTACCATTGCGAAGAGCACCTAAAGAAATGTATGACCACCAAACCAGCACTGCAAAAAAATTTCAAGAATATCCTAGAAAGCTAACAAGGACAAAAGATCTAATAGAATGAATACACCAGGTAGGGTAAGAAGTTAAAAAGAAGGGAAAGAAAGAGAAAAATAGTGTATTAACAGGAATAAGAAGTCAATACCTATCAGTAATAACTCTCAATGTGAATGGTCTCAAATATCCTATTAAAAGACACAGATTGGGAGAATGGATGAAGAAACAAAATCCAGTAGTATGCTGTATGCAAGAAACACACTTATCCCAAAGAGAAATTCATAGACTAAAAATTAAAGCATAAAAAATAATGTTCCATACAACAGAGACCCCTTCCCCCAAAGCAGGACTAGCTATTCTATATTCAGACAAAGTGGACATCAAACCAATACTGATCAGGAAATGCAGAGATCACTACATATCCGTTAAAGCAATGATTCACGTGGAAGAGATCACAATAATTAACATAGTGCTCTGAACAACAGCATACTGAATTTCAGAAATCAAATACTACTATATGTGGACATAAAAGATCAGATAAACCACACCACCACAACTATTGTACGGGACCTCAGTAACTCATTGTCATAAATACACTGATCAATTAGACAAAAAATCAAAAGAGAAACATCAAAGTTGGGCAAAACTTTGAACCAAATGGAATTAATACATATCTAAGAAGTATTCCACCAAGCAACAGAATACACATTCTTCAAAGCAGTACATGGAACTTCCTCCAAATTAGATCACATAAATAGCCAAAATAAAGCATGCTTAAGTAGATGCAAAAGAAGTGAAATTATACCATGGATACTGTCAAATCATAGTACAATAAAACTACAGATTAATGGCAAAAGAAAACACAGAAATCATGCAAATACTTAAAAATTAAATAATACCTTATTAAAAATCAAAAGATTATACATGAAATAAAACAGTTCTTAGAACTAAATAATAATGCTGTTACAACATACCAGAATTTATGAGACACAGTGAAAGCAGTCTTCAGAGGGAAATTTATAGCTGTGAATACCCATGTCAGAAAAACAGAGCAAGTCCAATTAAGTAACCTAAGGATGCACCTTGAGGACCTAGAAAAATACAATGACTCCAAATCCCAAACTACTGCAAAGAAGGAAATTATAAAGATCAGAGCAGAAATCAATGAAATACAGACTAAAAATTACAAAGAATGAATAAACAAGCTGTTTCTTCAAAAAAAAAAAAATAGACAAACCTCTAGCCCAAAACAGGAAAGACTCAATGCAATTTGGAATGAAAAATGGTGAACTCACAAGAGACTGCCAAAATACAGATGATTATTAGCAACTACTTTGTAAACCTATATGCCAATAAATTGGAGAATTCAGAAGTAATGACTAGATTGCTAGATACATATGAATTACCAAAATTGACCCAAGAAGATGTAAAAAGTTCTGAAAATCCAGTAACAGGCAAAGAAATAAAAGCAATAATAAAAAACCTTTCAACTAAGAAAAGCCTGTGTCCAGATGGATGTACTACTGAATTCTATAAAACTTCAGGGAAGAGCTTATACCAATACTCTTCAATCTCTTTAATGAAAATAAAAGAAAAGGTATACTCCCAAATTCATTTTTGTTCTTGTTTTTTGTGGGGGTTTTTTTGGTACCGGGGATCGAACTCGGGTCCTTGCTCTTGCAAGGCAGGCCACCTAACTGCCGAGCTAAATCCCTGGCCCACAAATTCATTTTTGAAAAGTTAACAGTACCCTGATTCTAAAACCAGAAATGGAACCAATCAAAACATAGATACAAAAATCTTTAACAAATTACTTGCAAACAGAGTGGAACAGATCATCAAAAAGATCATACATTATGACCAACTAGGCTTGATTCCAGGGATGTAAGGATGATTCAACATCAGAAAGTCAATAAATAAAATCCTTCATGAAAATAGAAGCAAGGAGGAAAATCACATGATCATCTCAACAGACACAGAAAAGGCATTTGACAAAAACCTAACATCCGTTCATGATTTTTAGAAGTCCTGAAGAAAAATAGGTATAGAAGGGTAGAATCTCAATCGACTAAAAGCGATTTGAGACAAACCTACTGCCAACACCATTTTAAATGGGGAAAATCTGAAGCCTTTCCCTCTAAAATCAGGAACAAGATAAGTTAGTACTTGTTTGATGTAGAGTACTTGAAACATTAGCAGGAGCAATTAGGCAATAAAAAGTAATAAAAGATTGGCCTGGGGATTTAGCTCAGTGGCACCATGTCTGCCTCACAAGCACAAGGTCCTGAGTTCAATTCCTGGTACAAAAAATAAATAAATATAATACATAAAGGACAGAAATAATTCAAAATATTATTTTCCTATGACAAGATCCCCTGCAGAGAAGATCCCCCAAAATCTAATGACTCATAGAATGACTCATAGAATTAATAAACAGTAATATAGCAAGATATAAAATTACTGTACAAAAATCGATAGCATTCTTGAACACCAATAATGAACTCACTGAGAAAGAAATTAGGAAAAAGTACCATTCACAATAGCACCAGAAAAATTAAATACTTAGGAGTTAGCCAAACTAAGGAAGTGAAAAACCTGTGCAATAAAAACTATACTATTCTGAAAAAGAATGTTGAAGAAAATATTAGAAAATGGAAAAAATCCTCAGTTTCTGGATAGGCCAAACTAATATAGTCAAAATGAACATATTTCCAAAACTGATATACAGATTTGCCACAAACATGGAACATGAAGAAACCCAGAATAGCAAAATTAAGCCTGGGCAATAAGAGTAAAGTGAGCCGGGAGTAGTGTTACATGCTTTTAAATCCAGCACTCAGAAGACAGAGGCAGAAGGATCGCTGTGATGTTGAGGCCAGCCTGTGTTACATAGTAAGTTCAAGGAAGGCTGAACTAAATAGTGAGTCCCTGTTTCAACACATTAAAAAGAAAAAAAAAGAGTAAAGCAGAAGGCATCACAGTCCTATATTTGAAGTTATATTACAAAGCTAGTGTGATTAAAAAAAATATGGTACTAGCACAAAAAGGAATGATGATCCATGCAACAAAGTAGATGATGCAGAAACAACCCCAAGCGTCTTCAGCTATTTGGTCTTTGACAAAGGAGCCAAAAACTTACACTAGAGGAAAGACAGCCTCTTTAATAAATGTGCTGGCTGGAAGGGATTTAGCTCAGTGGTGCCACTGCCTGCCTAGCAAGCACAAGGTCCAGAGTTCAAACCCCAATACGAAAAGCAAATTTAAATAAATAAATAAATAAATAAATAAATAAATAAATAAATAAATAAATAAATATGCTAGGAAGACTGGCTATCTACATGCAGATGATTGAATCTAGACCCATACCTCTCACTATGTAATAAACTAAACTAAACTAGAAGTGGATGAGAGATCTAAAGCTAAAACAGAAACAATCTGCTGAAAGATAAATAGGTAAAACTCTCAATATCACAAGAAATACTAGCAAGAATCAACACATGGGATTATATAAAATTTTAAAATGTCTGGACAAAAAAAGAAACATCCAACAGAGTGAAGAGAAAACCAACAGAATGGGAACAATTTTGTAAACAACTGTTTCTCAAAGAGAGAACTAATATCTAGAATATATAAAGAACTAAAAAAATTAGAGCCCATAAAAGACTCAATCAAAAATGGGCATGTGAAATGAATAGACATTTTCCAGAGGAAGTACCAGTGACCAATGAATATATGAAGAAAAGTTTAACATTAGGCCAGAGATTTAAGCTCAGTGGTTCAGCTGCCTGCCTTGCAAGCGAAAGGTCCCTAGTTTGATCCCCAGTACCAAAAACAAAGCAAACAAAGAAGTTCAGCATCACTTGCCATTAGAGAAACAGCACTGAGATGCCATCTTACCCCAGAAATAATGGCCATCATCAGGAAATAAAATAATAACAAATGCCTGCAAGGTTTCTGAGAAAAAGGAACACTTCTACACCGTTGGTGGGAGTGTAAGTTAATATATCCCCAGTGGAATCAGTATGAAGAGTCCTCAAAAAACTATCAAAATAGAAACTCCATTCAACCCAGCTATTCCCCTTCTGGATATCTTCAACAAAGAGTTAATGACATTATATTTCAGTAGAATGTGCATACCCATGTTTTTAGCAGCACAATTAATAATAACTAAATCTAGGAAGCAGCCTATATGTCGATCAAGAGATGAATAGGTAAATTATGGTATTTACACAAAACAAAGTACGATTTTCCCATAAAAATAGACTAGTCATTTGTAGGAAAATAGAAGCACTTTGAAACCATAATGTTAAGTGAAATATATAAAACATGCAAGCTTAAATATCACATGGTATCTTTTCTATGAGAAACTCAAAATATAAATAAAGAATAAAATAAAAGTTAGATAATAAGAAGTAGGCAGATAGATCTTTCTCAAATAAGAAGATCAGCAGATAGAGGGAAGGAGGAGAGAGGAGGGAAAGGGGCTGAAAAAAGGAATTGATATGTGTTATGTATGTGTAGCAGCTCCACACAAGGAATGTAAACACTATGTACTGCAAACATGTAATAATGAGAAATAAAAATTTAAAATAGCATTTGGATTCCTTTTAAGTATTATATCTCCACAGAGCTATGTCTTGAGAAGAAGGGAAAGAGGTAATGGGCTTTAATATCAGATAGAGCTTGTTGAACTCAGGGAATATGGGTGCAGCTGGATATCATTCACAGCAATATATGGCTACCAGGAGAGAGGATTACAGGGTAGAGGCTGTGGGCATTCTGTGTACTCTCAGGATTTTCCATGGGGATAACTCTTCTCATTTGTTGAACGGAAATCCTTGAACAGGGAAGAAAAGTAAAAATGTGTAGGAATTTAAAATACTACCATTGAAGCTGTCATCGTGTTCTCCCATGTAACACCCTTGCAGCTACACTATAAAGTACACAAGATTAAGCACTTTTATTCACACTTTAAAGAAAATAAATATGTTTTAAACACATACTATTGGATATTTATTAAACACATACTATTGGAGAGGCATTGTGCTAAACTCTTCATATGTATTTGCCTTAATTCTTGAAGGAACCCTATGAAATAGGTGCTACAATTTATGGATAAAGGTAAAGAGACACAAACACTTTAAGCAATTTATTTAAAGCCACAATTTTAGCCACTGGCAGACTAAAGATTCAGTTAGTGTGATCCAGTTAGTGCTAATATAGAGTAATCTCACAGTGGTTAAGTGCTTTGTTTAAAAGCCTCTGACTGTTGCATTGGAACCCAGGTGCTAGTTGAACTGACTAGAGATCTTTTCTGTGTACCAAGTGTCCACTCTAACAATCTGGGTGGAGTTGGCAACTTTAGCCCTAATTTGAAGTGTCCAACACTGTTAAGCTGTTCATGTACAAATTGTGCTCACAAACACATAGTGTCAAATGATTGTTTTTTTCTTTGACATCTGTGTACTTTTGGGCTTGTGATTACAAAAACTTCCCATAGGCACCATTTTACCAGTGAGCATGTAGGGAACACAGAGATAAAGTAACTTGTTCACAGTCACATACCTGAGAATTAACAGAGATTGTAACACCCATTTTGCATGCTAAAAAGTGCCTGTCACAAAATGAGAATTCAATAAGCAATTGCAAATATTAATAATGATGTTGACGACAATTATTCCATTGCTTTGACAGGGTAATAAGTTCTTCCACTCTCCTCCTTTCTTCAAATGAAGAAAATCAGAAGAGTCATTCACTGTTCTGCTGAATCAAATACTACCCAACAGTTTTGAAAATATTGATTCTACTGGAAGCCTGCCCAAACAACAGCAGCTTGGGCACACAGGCCCCAGCAAAAGCCTGGCCAGATGCCATCAGTAAGTGTGTGTAGACCCCTTCAGCCAGAAGCCCACTTGGACACAGTACAGTGCAGGGATGTCGAAGGCCATCATTCTGAAGCCCAGAATTGGTGCAGTGGTGAGCAGTAGGGAGAAGACCTGAATGAGACTTGCTGAGAATTGAAGCCCACTGGGAAAGCAAAGAGTCACCTCAATAAAGGTGAAGCTGAATGCAGTGGTTGAAATAAGATAAGAAGACACCTAAATCAGACTCAAACCAGACTTCTAGATCATCAAAGGCAACTCCAAGGGACAATGAGATGGAGCAATCTGAAACTCAAACTTTTAAACTCCCTAGGCAACAAAAGAAGATCTGTAAAATGTAAAATCAGAAATAATTTCTCAGATAACAACAGAAATGGTGCATATAGTGAGAGACATGATGAATAATTCTAGAGTAGACACAAATGAAAAAATAGAGGATTCAGGAACTTTATGTAATTCCAGCATATGAAACAAATGGAATGCATAAAACAAATGCAAACATATCCAGGAGATTAAAAACTCCATGAAAGTTTACACAGCAAAATGAGCCAATATGAGGACAATCAGATATAGAAGATAGAATTGCAGTTGTTTACAAGGAAAATAATTTCTTAAAAATAGCAAGGGACCATGAGAAATCAATCCAGCAGCTGATAGATGATGCAAAGAACAAAATAGGACTGAATGAAGAAACAGGAGATAGTGCAAGCAACATTAAAAAAGAGTTCACAAAAGTAATGGCAGAAAACTTCCCAAGCAAGGAGAAAGGATTAGAGAAACAGATAAGTGAGGTATATAGGACTCAATCTAGCCATGATAAAATTAAAAAATCGACACCTAGACATATAATAGTTAAGATTCCAGAAACCCAGCAGAAGAACAAAATATTACAAGCAGTTAGAGAGAAGAAACAAATCATATACAAAGGAAAGCCCATCAGAAGCACAGCAGACTTTTCAACACAAACCCTCAAGTCAAGAAGCACCTGAGGTGAAGTATATTTCAAACCTTAAAAGAAAACAATATCCTACACAGATCGATGTACCCTGCAAAACTATCTTTAGAAATTCATGGAGAAATAAGACACTTTCATGAAAAGGCCACCCATGGAATTTAATTAATACCAAACCAGCACTCCAAATTTCTACAAACAATATCCTAGGAAAAGACAATGAGGGTCACAACCCCACAAAGCCAAACAGAATGAATCCATTAGGCAAGAGAAGAAATTAAATGCAATGGTGGATAATTAAACAATGAGAAAATGTCATGGCAAGTATAAGTCAATACATATCAGTTATAATCATCAGTAGTAATGGTCTCAATTCACCAATCAAAATAAATAGAGTGGCAGAATGGGTCAAGAAGCAAGATCCAACAATATGTTGCATACAAGAAACACATTTAATTCACAATGAACCTCCTAGATTGAAAGTTAAAGGGTGGAAAACAATACTCCATGTACCAGGAACCCTAAAAAACACAGGAGTATGCATCCTATTTGCAGATAAAATGGATTTCAAACCAAGACTGATTAAGAGACACCAAGAAGACAACTAATCCTTGTAAAGGAAACAATCCAAGAGGAAGAGATAACAATCATAAATATAAATAAACCAAATACTATTGCACCCAACTATATAAAACAAATATTAAGGGACATGAAAAATCAAATAAGCACTAGTACAATACTAGTGGGGGAACTCAATACCACACTGTCAGAAATAGATAGATCAGTTAGACAAAAAATAAACAACAAAATACTAGAACTCAACCAAACTCTTGAACAAACGGACTTAACAGATGTTTACATAGTGATCCAACCCACAAAAACGGAATAAACATTCTTTACAGCTGCACATGTATCTTTCTCCAAAATAGACCACATACTAGCTCATGGAAAATGTTTAAGTAAATGCTAAGGAATTGAAGTTATGCCATGTATATTAGCAGATCATAGTGCAGTGAAACTTGGAGATCAATAGCAAAGGAAACCACAAAGACTTAATAAACACATGGAAATTGAACAACATACCCCTGAACAGCAAATGCGTCACAGAGGAAATTAAAGAAGAAATTATACAGTTTCTATAATTAAGTGAAAATGCCAATACAACATGTTGGAATTTATGGGACACAATGAAAGCAGTCTTACATGGTAAATTCATAGCAGCGAATACTCACATTAGGAAAACAGAGCAAGCTCAAATAAAAAAAACTTGGTGCTGAACCTCAAGCTTCTGGGATAAGAAGAGCAAGAAAAACCCAAAGCTCATACGAAGGAGAGGAAATTATAAAGATCAGAGCAGAAATCAATGTAATGGAGACAAAGAGAATGATACAAAAATTAATGAAGCAAAGAGTTAGTTCTTCAAAAGAATAAACAAAATTGACATAGCCAACCTTATCAGAAAAAGGAAAGACTTTAAATTTGGGAGATCTGATTTTTTTTAGTTCTTTAAATATTCTAGATAGTAGACATTTATCTGAAGAACAGCTAGTAAAAACTTTTTTTCCTTATTGTAGGTTGTCTCTTCACTTTGTTAATGGTTTGACTTGCAGTACAGAAGCTTTTTAATAAGATAAGATCCCACTTGTTGATTCTTTGTGCTAATTTAATTTAAAGACTCAATAAAAAATGGGGTGAAGGGAGGGCAGAGGTAAGGGGAAAAAAATGAGAATCAAGACTTGCCATGTAAAGGTACATGATCCCAACAATGAATGTAACTGTACTGTATCCCTAAATGTACCAATAAACTCAATAAAAAAAAATGGGCACTTGAAATTAACAGACATTTCTCAGATAAAAAAAGTAAAAACAGCAAATAAACACATGAAAAATTTTTCAACATCACTGGTCATTTGAGAGATGCAAATGAAAACAAAGATGCACATTGAGGACATAATCTTAAGTGAAATAAATAGGACACCTATCTGTAATTACCAAATAGTTTCTCTGGTGTGAGAAACTGAAAGCGTAAATAAGGATCAAAGTGCATGACAAATAATGTTACATTGGAAGAATGTGACCAATAGAGAAGGGGAAGGGGAGGGGGAGGGGAAGAAAAAGAAATAAATGTGAGAAAAGTAAAAAACGGAAGGAAAGTCTTTGTAAGTAGGGAGGGGTGGATGGGTTGATGGGAGGTTAGGGAATGGGGAAAATATATGAATCAAGGTATACATGGCAAGTTCCCAATGGTGAATGTTGCCATATTGTATACCTAAAATGTACCATTAAACTTAATGAATTAAAAAAAATATTGACTCTACTTTTTAAGAAGAATGCCCCTCAGAGTTGGATATGGTTTTACATGTCTGTAATCCCAGATACTTTGGAGGCCGAAGCAGAAAGATCACATGTTCCAGCCCCACCTAGGCAACTTAGAGAGACCCTGTGTAAAATTTAAAAATAATTAAAATGTGTTGGGCGTGCAGCTCATTGTGAAGGCCATGGGTTCAATCCCCTGTGCAACAAAACAAAACAAGCCAAAAAGAATATCTTCAGGAACTTACAAGAAGTGGCTGATATGGTAAGAAATGCTGCCCTAACTCTGTCACTCTGAGATTTATACCACAACTTCAATGGCTTATAAGTAGAGGTATTATTTTTAACATACGAATCTCACAAGTAATTTTAATTAGCAAGGAAACTTCTTTTTTTGTGTACTATACTTGGATACAAACCTGCTTCAACATGATAAGAAATAACAAGCTTCCCCATCCTTGCTATTTTAAGTATTTAATAGGAAAATCCTGTGGCAGTCTGGGAAACTTATCTCAGCAGAGTATGCTGACACAGTAGAATAGAATTAAATGAGACTTCATACCTAGTGCATTTCACTACCGGCATGTTTTATTCATCTTTGCCCAACTGCATGAATGGTAGCAGAATTATAATTTTCCAAAGAGAAATACTGGGTCCCTATTTTGAAGTAAAAGGTTATTTTGGCCAGAAGAAATTAATAGTTTCCTGATGTGATGTTCTCTTTACCAACAAAGTATATGGTATGCATATTCTAGCTTGATTGTTCTATGAACAGTGAATGCAAACAGTGAGACTTTCTAGCAGTCAATACACAAGCCATATATTGTAGTGGTTAGAAATCACTCATAAGCCTAAGTGGAAATTCCTTCTGTAATAGGGCTGTATTAGGTATTGGATCACTGCTGTGTACCTTAGTCTATTCACTAGCAAAGTAAAACAAGGGAATTCATGTATTGCAAAGAGGCATAGTAGTAGAAATTAGGTTAGTGTTACCATTCCTTCCATTATTAAGTACTCTGTATTAATATACTAAGGGCCAACCATTTTCCCTGCATGTTATCAAGAGACTATGATAGGCACTATAAATTCATTTGTACTACACTTACACCTACACACACACACACACACATATACACACACAGACACCACCACCACCACCATACATATTTTCCTGAGCATCAATTATATGAAAGGATCAAGAAACTGCAATGTGCTGGATTATCATATTAAATGATTTACTAACAGCAATGCTGCAACTCAAAACATTCGTGTGGAGAAAAGGGCCTATAATTCCTATTGTGGCTATTACTATAACTATTTTATAGATGAGAGAACTATAGCTTGGAGAAATTAATTTTCCCAGGGACAAGCAGTAGGAGGCAAACTAAGATTTATTCCAAATTGTTTAGTTACAGAGCCTATACTCTTATTAAATGTGAGTTTATTTACATATTTATTCATTCATTCACTTATTTATTTATTTATTTATTTGGTACCAGGGATCGAACTCGGGTCCTTGAGCCTGCAAGGCAGGCTGCAGAACAACTGAGCTAAATCCCCAGCCCTATTTAATTTTTTCTTTGCTTGCATTTTAAGCATTAGTTTTTATACTTAATTAGTATTGAGATAATACTTATACATTTTTATGTGGTATGTGATAATTTGATAAATGTATACAATATGTAATGATCAAAGCAGGGCAATAAGAACTTCCACCTTCTCAGACATTAGTCATTTCTATGTGTCAGAAACTTTTGCACTCTGAGTTATTTTGAAATGTTTCACAGTTTGGCTTAACCAGTAGTTCCCATATTTGGCTATAGAAAAATGCAACTGATTCTTCCCATTTAATTCTATTTTGGTCTCTTTATCTAACTTCTTTCTGCCCCTCCTCCCCTCTGCCCTTGTGGTTCCTACTGACAATTATGCCTTTCCTTCCATCTATGGGATCGTTACCACAAATGAACACGTGATACTTGTCTTAACACGTCTGGCTTATTTACTTAATGTACAGAAGGTGATCCAAATATACGGTGAATGTTTTAATTAATAACCCACATATCGCTCTCAAAACACTGCCCCCTTGCTTTGAATTTATATATCCTGTCATTTTTGCCACTTTCTGAAACAATTCTGGAAGTGCTCTTTCACGAGTATCTTTGTAAGATGTAACCAAAAATGTGGTGAATGTTGCTGCCCTGTGCCATTCAATGGAAAGGCAGGCTTATAAAAACTTTACAGTGTGTCCTCATCGACTTTATTCACTGAATTTGGCACTCTGCAACTTCTGGCTCTTTTCCAAAGTCAGAATGATTATGAAAGGTAAATATTCTGAATTCAGGATATTGAGGCAGTGATTAAAGACACTCGTGCAGGAGGACTTCCAGAACTGCGTCAGAAAGTGACCAGAATAGTGGGATAGCTGTGTTTACGGTAAGGGAGAGTACTTTGAAAGGGATGAATGCCAATATATCTTCTATTGTAATAAATTTGTTTTAATTAAATGTTCGTGGTATTTTTATCACACTTTGTAATGACCTACTGTTTCATCCATGTTGTTGCAAATGAGAAGATTTCATTCTTTCTTACGTATGAATGAGTAATATTCCATTAGGTATGTGTGACACAACTTCCATGTCCATTTAGCCCATTTATCCATTGTTGGACACCATAGTTGATTCCATATCTTGGCTGAAATAACTATGAGAGTGTATTTGTCTCTTTAATATATCGATTTCATTTTCTTTGGAACTGTACCCAGTAGCAGGATTGCTGGATAAAACCATATTTCCATTTTCAGTTATTTAGGAAATCGTCATTACTATTTTCCATGGTTTACATTTCCACCAATAATGTATAACTGTTTCCCTTTCTCTGCATCCTTACTAGCATTTATTGCTTTTTGAAGACTTTTATAATAGCCATTCTAACTGGGATGAGATATACCACACTGTGATTTTGATTTGTATTTCCCTCACAGCTAATGGTGTCAAATGTGCACATTTGTACATAGCTGTTGGCCACTTGTGCATTTTTTCTTGAGTATCTATTCAAATCTTCATCTATTTTTAAAATCGTATTATTTGGTTTTGTTATTTGTATATTTGTTATCTGGTATAAGTTTTTTGAATATCTTTTATATTGTAGATAATCCCCTGTAGATGAATAGTTTGAAAATGTTTTCTTCCATTCTGTAGGTTGTCCATGTGCCTTCACTGTATTGATAGTTTCCTTTGCTATGCAGGAGCCTCATAGTTAGATATAATCCCATTTGCCTATTTTCCCTTTCTTACCTTGTGCATTTAGAGTATTATCAAAAACAAAGAAAACAAAAAACTGTTTCCTTATACTAAAGTCAAAGTATTTCCCCTATTTTTCCCATAGCAATTTCATAGTTTCTGGAATTACATTTAGGTTTTGATCCATTTTCAATTGATTTTTATCTATGGTTAGAATAAGGAATCCAGATTCTTGTTCTGTATGTATATATCCACTTTTGCCAACATTATTTTTTTAAAGGACTGCTCTGTCTCCAATGTAAACTATTGACATTTTTGTCAAAAATCGGTTGACTTTATGTACATAGATTAATTTGGGTGTTTTCTATTCTGGGTCTTTGGTTTATGTGTTGGTTTTTATGCTAATAGTACACTGTTTTGGTTACCATAACTTTGTTGTAAGTTTTAAAGTTAGGTATTATGATGTCTGTAGCTTAGCTGTTTTTTTTTCCTTAGGATCTCTTTGGTTATTCCAGGTCTTTTGTGCTTACATTTAATCTTTTGATTGTTTTCTTTTTCTGTCATTGATTAGATGTAGGATCTTGAACAAAGCATTCTCTTTTTCTTTTTTCCACATCATTTTTTATTAGTGCTTGTTGGTTATACAGATTAATGGGGTTCATTTTGTCAGATTCACACGAGTGCATAACATACTTTCATCATTTTCTCTCTCCATCATGCCCTTGTTGCACCCTTGCCCTTAGTTTCATTTTTTTTTGCGGGGGGGTTCAATGCATATAATACAGGCTCAGCCAAAAAATGTACACATCCTTTGATCCTTATTTACACTTTTAGTTTATCACACCAGAGAAACAATATGGTATTTACCTATTAATTTCACTTAATAGTATGGAGGAGGTGAAGGGAGGCCAAGGGAATTGGGAAAAATAAGAACCAAGAAACGTTATGTAAAGGTACAAGATCTCAATGATGAATGTAACTGAATTGTATACCTAAACTATACCAATAAAGAAAAAATATACACACACTTCAGGAAAAGAAAAAATCATGTAAGTATTTTAATACTAAATTTATTGAGACATCATAAGATTCGTGCAAGTTACCTTTGACATCTGCAATTACAAAGATGCTCAAAGTGGTGACCATTAGCTTTTAGACATTTATTACTACGGTGAACTGCTGCTCAGGTAACCTTGGTCATTGAGATTGCTGTACATACATTTTCATTTTCTTCTCTAAGGGCCAGGAATGTATTGGATTTTCTGTGATTTGTGACATTCACTGGGGTGCCCCATAGGTAAGAGTCTGCAGGTGTTAAATCAGGAGAATGTTCAAAGAACTCAACTGCACCTCTTCCTCCTAGCCAATGTCCTTGCAAATTCTCACCCAAATGAGCTCTCGTGTCTTTGTGCCAGTGTGGTGGCATGTGGTCTTATTGAAAGAAAAAATCATATTTTCCATAAAGTTCATGTGTGGCAGGAAAGATGGATGTGCATAGCATGTTTTGGTACACTTGGTCAGTAACAAGATCCTTAAAGAAAAATAGTCCCATTAAACTTCTCGCTGACACCCCACACCAGTGACCTGACTTCTTTGTTCACAGGCTCCTCAGAATTTTCAGGTGACCCAATTATGTCAGTTCACAGCTCCATTTAGCTTATATTGTGCTGCACCAGACCACTCAGTCTCCCTCACAAACTCCTCATCCTCCCATACCATGTGTTGAAACCACTCACAAAACTGGATTCTTCAATCAGGATTGTCTTTATTGATTGTATGGAACAATCTTGGGATATAAACTTTCCACTTAGCTCTTTTAAGAATGCTCTAATAAAGCCAGGGATGTAGTTCAGCGCAGCACCTGCCTGGTAAGCTCAAGGCCCTGAGTTCGATTCTTAATACAAAAACAAAAAAAAAGAATGCTCTGTATGCTTGCACTGCTTACTCCTGTCTCAGTGCACACTGCACAGACTTCTGTGGTCAATGTGTGAACTTTTCCAGCATCATTAACAAAGAAGCAGCACTTGTTGTGTATGAGGTGTGCTGGATTGTCCTGTATGCACAGCACACACAGTACTGTGCTTTTCCAACTTATCATGAATCTGTGATTGTCAGACATGTTGAAGGTTCTATTCCAAACTCCTGCCCCCATCTTCATGATACCTTACCAATATTCTCAGATTTGAAACACCACATGAAAATGGTCTTAAATTCCTCAGTTGGTAATTGTACCTCTGCCTTTTTGTAATTGTTGTTTATGTCACTAGTTGATACTACAGCCACAAGATTTACACCATCTGTTGAAAAACAGCATACTATTTTTCTTATCCTGAAGTTTGTATGAATTTTTGACGTACTCTATATTTCGATCACACCCATTCCTCTCTCTTTCTTGACTTGCAGTCCACTGTAAAATGAAGATGATAAATAGAAAGCATATCTTTCTCAGGGAAGCTATGAGAAGCAAAAAAGTCATAACAGTTGAAATACTCTGCCCAATTCCAGTACCATAATAATGACACAGTAAATGGGAACATGTCTTAGTTTGGACTGCTCTAACAAAATGTCTTGGACTGGGTAATTTAGAAACGGCAGAAATCTATTGATCATAGTTCTTAAGGCTGGTAAGTCCAAGACAAAAGCAACAGCGGCTTTGGTGTCTGGATGGGGTTTTACTCTCTGCTTCAAATTGTTTTCCATCTTGCTGCAAACTCATATTGTGGAAAGGATAAAAAGGATGGACTTGTTCTCTCAACTCCTTTTACATAAGCACTGATCCCATTTGTGAGGGCAGAGCCCTTATAAATTAATTAGTACTCAAAACGCCTCATCTCTTAATATTACTGCACTGTGTATTTTTTAAACATTATTTTTGAAAGGAATACTATTTTTAACCATAGTAAAACCTATATTTTTAAAGTGAAAACAGCTTCTAAACTATTACAGTAATCTTGTTATGAAAATACAAGTTGGTAGCCTGAACAGTGGCAAGAGAGAATAAAAAGAGAAGTAATGAAGTAAAGTATATATCAAATAGCTAGATTTTTGAGGCAAAAAATCTTATTTTAGCCAATGTAGCTTTGTCATTAAATACAGAACAGATTTGGAAAAGAAATGCATCTACCATGTGCAGTGTAGTATTCATAGGGCTTTTGTTAGACTACAAAGACATTAACTTTAGTTCTGCAATATCTATATTTATCACTTTGAAGCATTCAGTGTGTTGATTTCATATCTTCCAAAGCCTTTCCATTCTGTAACTATTGAAATGAAAGTTTTTGAGATAAAGTAAAGGATTTGAGAATATATGAAAATGAATCCTAAAATGAATTTAATATTTACAACCTTTTATTCTATGATTCTCAAAGATATGCATTTTCATCATTACCATTATATTTTCTGAACTAACATTAATTGTATAGATAGTAAGTTTGATTAAGTCGTATATGTAGTTAAAGAGAAATTGTCTCTTCATGTAACTGCTGTCCAGGGTAATTAATCACTTGTCATGAGTAACTAAAGCTGCATATTTCCTCCACAAATCCATGTCAGTTATTTGATACATAAATCAGGCTCTGGAGAGAATGAGCTTAGGAATTCAAAAGGTTGAGCATGGCTTTGATTTCAAATTCAGCCCATAACAAAAAATCTTGGAGGCCAAAAATGCCAATTTCTAGTCTTTTTTTTTTTTTTTTGGTACCGGGGATTGAACTTGGGTCCTTGTGATTGGAAGGCAGGCCACCGAACCACTGAGCTAAATCCCTGGCCCTTCTAGTCTTTTCTTAAAATGAGGTTGTTAGCTCATCATTAAAATTACTATATGTCTCAAAATTAATATTGTAGAAAAGTTGGCTAGAACCTGGATAAACGAACAATTACCCTTCCCTCTGAAAGCAGAGGCATTCTCATAATTGTTGAAGAAAACAAAATTTGCATGCATATATTTGAAAAATATAACCCTTCCCAATCATTAGGTATTTATTATAGAGCTCTCTTAAGTATTTATTATAGAAATAAAAGCTCAATTGATAATATCTACCAGAACTAATTCGTTTTATTTTTATTCTTCACCTTACAATAGCAATCAAGTGTGCTCCTACCTTATTTTCATTTAATTCCCCAGCTTCTCTTATTTGAAATCTAAAGCTTGTGTTTAACACTGGAATATATTTTTAGCTGCATTTCAAATACCTAAATAAAATAAAGAA
The DNA here is from genome assembly GCF_012274545.1 of Fukomys damarensis. Lineage (NCBI taxonomy): Eukaryota > Metazoa > Chordata > Mammalia > Rodentia > Bathyergidae > Fukomys > Fukomys damarensis. The sequence continues at coordinate 115,070,276 of NW_022900951.1, read as the reverse complement.
TATGAATTTATTCAGGAAGCTTTAAAGGCACAATTCTCTATCTATATACAGACACATAATTCTAAACTGGGCTCGGTGGTGCACACCTATAATCCCAGCACATGTGAGGCTGAGGCAGGAGGATCACTGTGAGTTGGAAAGCAGCCTGGGCTACATAGTGAGCTCCAGGGCAGTCTCAACTACATAGTGAGATCCCATCTCCAAAAAAAAAAAAAAAAAAAAACACAAAAAAAACTATATGTGATTATTCTGTGTCTATATACTCATTGGTTAAATATCTTAATGAAAAGAGAAATAACACATCATTTGAATGATATGTACCTGAACAACTTCTCCACTACAGATAGCAGCATTGATGGAAAAGATAAACAAAATGTCACCACTTATCTTGCATAGAATACAAGCATCTCTGCAGACCAGGTCCAGAAAAGAAAGGCCCCAAGTGAGAAGGACCAACATTGCTGAGCTCCTATCTAGTAACAGGCAATGATGGCCAAGGATTTAGGTCCTTTCAGGTAAGATGTCTGGGTTCTGCACATATGAAGAGGGATCTGGACTAAATAAATGCTTAAATATCAAAAACTGAGAATATGGGACAGAACATATCACCTTTACTCATGGAAGCTATAAAATGGGACCCGAGATAAAATGTGAGCATAAAGAAAGATGGAAGATATAGAAACAGCCTCACATTTTAGGAATAAGCCAAGTTAAATTTGTTATGGTTTGGATTTGAAATGTTCCGCAAGAGCTCATATGTTGAAGACCTGGTTTTTGATGTAGTAATGTTTGGATGTGGGGCCTTTAGAAGATGATTGGTTAATGAGGGCTGTGATCTCATCAAAAGATTAATCCACTTATGGATTCATAGCTTAATGTGTCTATGTGTGTAGGGGATTGGGGGACGGGCTTTGCTACAAAAGGGATCTCTCTCTCTCTCTCTCTCTCTCTCTCTCTCTCTCTCTCTCTCTTCCTAGCCACCATAAATCAGCAATTCTCCTTGCCATAACTTTCCACTATGATGTTTGCCACAATTATAAAAGCAACTGGGCCAATTGACCTTGAATTGAAACCACTGAAACTATGAGCCAAAATAAACCTTTTCTCCTATTAAATTGTAAATCTCAAGCATTTTGTCACAGTGATGGGAAGCTGACTTAACACAGTGTCCATTTGTTCAGTGAATTAATATATCATATACTTAATATTACCAGTAAGCGGAAACCAAACTAACCCTATAAAACCTGGTTCTGGAATAGAGATTTTTTTTTTTTTTTTTTTTAAAAAACTCTGGTCCTTGTACTTGCAAGACAGGCCACTGAACCCCTGAGCTGAATCCCTAGTCCTTGGAATAGAGATCTTTATGACGAAGTGGAGACAAAAAGCAAATTACTAGGTAGGGAAAACCAAGACTAAAATCAGAAAAAAGTGGTTCCTAAGTGTATCATTCTTTTCATTTTTTAATTTTTATTAATATCTACTAATTGCACATACCTATTGAAGTTCAGTGTGATATTTGCACACATGCATACAATACAAATTGATCAAATCCTATCTTACTTTTCCCACTTACGCTTCTCCTCACTTTCCTGTCATTTTTTCCTCATTGAGTTTATTGGTACATTTTAGGTATACAGTACAGTTACATTCATTATTGGGATCTTGTACTTTTACATGACAGTTCTTGGTTCTCATTTTTCCCCTTGTCCCTGCCCTCCCTTCACCCCCTCCTCCCTTCCCTATTTACAAATACCTTATTTCCATTTTTTCATTTTCTCATTTTTTTTCCTCTTCCCTTATTACCTTTCCCCTACCCTTCCCACTTTCCCTACACCTTTAGCCCTTTTCTTCCTATTTCACATTCTTAATTACCCCATTAGGATATTGTGTACCATTATAGTTTTTCACACCAGAGAAATTATTCAGTATTTATACATGTGTGACTTATTTCTCACTTTCCTGTCTTTAGTAATCACTGTTCTACTTTCATGTTGACTTCTTTTGCTTTTACATAGGAGAGACAACATGTGGTACCCCTCTTACTGTGTCTGTTTTTTTAATTTAACATAATGCCTTCTAGCTCAATCTATTTTTCTGCAAATGAAAGATTTTAAATTTTTTATGGGTTAATAATACTTCACTTGTACATATGCTGTATTTCTTCATCCATTCATATATTGAAGGGCACCTAGGATGATTCCCCATCTTGGATGTTGTGAATAGCATTTACATGTACACACAGGCATCTTTTTGGTATACTGATTTTATTCCTTTTGAATATTTACACATAAAAGGATAATTGGACCTTATGGCAACTCTATTTTTAGGTTTTAAGAAACTAGCACATCATTCTTAAGAAGACACTTGCACAACGCAGAGGATGAGTACCTACTTACATGTTACACCCTCAGTTGCCTAATTTTCCCCATTAGGTCCTGCTAAGCATCTGTAAGTCCATACAACATATAATAAGTTATTGTGAAGTAGTCATCCTACTGAGCTCTAGAGCATAGAATTTATTTCTCTTATCCAAAGGTATCCTTTGATACCTACAGAGAGGAGCTCAAAGGTTCCAATTGCAAAGTAATGATAAAGAAACAAAAACATTCATTACTCTGAATTGATTAGTGTATATTATATAAGTGCAATTAAATATCACACTATATCATACATATATGTACAATTATTTTGGATTCATAAAATTATTATGTTTAAGGAGATTGCAATATTTTAAGTAAGTGTGCTCCCAACACCCATGTGATCAAGGCTTGATCACCAACCTATGGTACAACTGGGAAGAGGTGGAACCTTTTACACAGGGCCTAATGGGCTATGTTCTGGAATCTTCTTATTAATTATTATAACATTTAATCTTGATAATGTCAACTTGATTGGCTTTGGGATCCATTGGTTAAGCACATTTCTTGGAGTGTCTGGGGATACAGAGGCATGATCATTGTGTTCTATATCCAGTCACTCACACCTCATTCCCTGGCATGGTTCTCCTGCTCTGCTTTCTGCCCACCATATACTAAGCAGCTTTACTCTACCATGGCCCTCTGCCATGATGTTCTTGAATTGGAGTCAGTGGATTATACACTGAGTTCCCTTAAAAGCAGAGCCAAATTAAACTCTTCCTTTAAGTTATGGGTGTTGCATCATAGTAACAAGAAAGTAATTATTATGAATCCACAAATACATACAGATATACTAAATAAATAAGTGGAGGAATAAAATAAATGTAAAATTAGGTCTTTACATTTGGGGGTCTGATTGTTTTGAGTTCTTTATATATTCTAGATAATAGTCCTTTGTCTGAAGAGCAGCTGGTAAAAATTTTTTCCAACACTGTAGGTTGTCTCTTAGTTCTGTTGATGGTTTCTTTTGCAGTGCAGAAGCTTTTTAATAAGATGAGATCCCAGTTGTTGTTTCTTTGTGCTAGTTCCCATGCTACTGAGGATTTGGTCATAAAGTCTTCTCCTATGCCAATGTCTTCAAGAGTTCTGCCTAACTTATTTTCCAGCAAGTTTAGTGTTTCTGTTTTAATATTTAGATCTTTCATCCACTTGGATTTTAATTTAGTGCATGGTGAAAGATAAGGGTCTAGTTTTAATCTTTGGCAGGTTGAAATCCAGTTTTTCCAACACCATTTATTAAAGAGACCATCTTTCCTCCAGGGGGGAAGGTCATCTCTTTTGTCAAAGATGAGGTAGCTGAGTACATCTGGAGTTGTTTTTGTGTCTTCCAATCTGTTCCATTGATCCTCAGGTCTGTTTCTTTGCCAGTACCATGCTGTTTTTTTCACAGTGGCTTTGTAGTATATTTTCAAATTGGGAATTGTTATACCCACTGCCATGTGTCTGTTACCTAGGATGGCTTTTGCTATTCTAGGTCTTTTATGGTTCCAAATGAAATTTTGGATTCTTCTTTCTAGTTCTGCGAAATACAATGTTGGAATTTCAATTGGCATTGCATTGAATCTGTATAGCAGTTTTTTACTATGGCCATTTTCACTATGCCTATTCTTCCTACCCAGGAACAGGGGATATCTTTCCATTTTCTTATATCCTCTTCGATCTCTTTTTTCAGAGTGCTATAGTTTTCATTATGGAGGTCTTTTGCTTCTTTTGTTAGATTGATTCCTAGATACTTCATTTTTTGGATGTTATTGTTAAAGGAATTGTTTCCCTAATTTCTCTCTCAGTGAGTCTGTTATTTGTGTACATGAAGGCTATTGATTTTTGGGTGTTGATCTTGTATCCAGCTACTCTGATAAAAGTGTCAATTAAGTCTAGAAGTCTTTTGGTAGAGTTTTTCGGGTCTTCGATATGGCGTATCATATCATCAGCAAATAAAGACAGTTTATCTTCTTCCTTTTCTATCTTTATTGCTTTAATTTTTTTCTGTTTTCTAATTGCTATGGCTAAAGTTTCCAGCATCTGAAATGAACAGACATTTCTCAGACAAAGAAGTAAAAGCAGCAAGTAAATATATGAAAAAATGTTCCACATCACTGGTCATTCAAGACATGCAGAAGAAAAAAACACTGAGATTCCATCTCACCCCACAAAGAATGGCTGCTATCAAGAAATCAACCAATAACAAATGTTGGTGGGGTTGTGGGGAGAAAGGAACCCTTCTCCATTGTTGGTGGGAGTGCAGACTGGTGCAAGCACTATGGAAATCAATGTGGAGATACCTCAAAGAACTGGGACTTGAGGTTGCATTTGACCCAGCCATCCCTCTGCTGGGTATCTTTCTGAAAGATTTAAAAGAATCATACCACAGTGATATATGCACACCTATGTTTATAGAGGCACAGTTTGTAGTAGCTAAATCTTGAAAACAGCCCATTTGCCCCTCAGTTGGAGACTGGATAAGGAAGATGTGGTTTTCTATAAAATGGAATACTACTCAGCCATAAAGAATGAGAAATTAGATTCATTCATAGGAAAATGGATACATTTTGAGGATATACTCCTAAGTGAAATAAATAATTCACACATGTGTAAATACTGAAAAGTTTCTCTGGTGTGAAAAATTATAATATTACATGAGATCCTAATGAGATAATTGACAATATGAAATAGGAAGAAAAGGGCTAAAGGTGTAGGGAAATTGGGAAGGGCAGGGGAAAAGTAAAAAGGGAAAAGAAAAAATATGAGAAAATGAAAAAATGGAAATAAA
>NW_022900951.1:115026073-115065036 GCF_012274545.1 Fukomys damarensis | reverse complement strand
AGGGAGGGGGGGGGAAAGGGGGAAAAATGAGAACCAAGACCTGTTTTGTAGTGGTACAAGATCCCAATAATGAATGTAATTGTACTGTATACCTAACATGTACCGATAAACTCAATAAAAAATAAAATAAATGTAAAATGACAAGTGTAGAAGGAATGACAGAAAATTATTATTTGGCAAGAATTAGCAATATATGTTAAAAGTAGTTGGTTAAAATCTGATGAGAAACTGCATATTTATGTATTTTCAGAGGATCTCCTTATTAAGATACTTGTTGATATCAGAAAGAAAATTAATACCTTTACTGAGGAACGTATGAAAGAAAATACCACTCCCACATAATCAAAATTAGCATCACCAGTACATGGTACAAAAATATATCATGCATCTCCTGATAGAAGAAGGACCTAACATAATTTCTGTGATACATATGCCAAAATTGTATAAGCTGAATTTAACCATGAAGAAACATAATACCAAACCCAATCGATGTATTATAGAAAATAAATGATCTATATTCTCTAAAATTTTAAGAGCATAAAAGGTGAAGAAATGCCAAGGGCTTGTTTCAAATTAAAGAAGAGGAAGAAACATGATAATTAAATGTAGTTATGCTGGATGCTGGGTTTAATTCTTTTCATACAGGGAATATTAGCGGGACAATTTTGAAATAAATAAAATATGTAGATTACAATGTTGTGTCAATGGTAGTTTCTCATTTTTGATAATTATATTGTAATTATATAAAATAAGACTACTTTTTAAAAATATAACTCTTTATAAGGCATCAGAGTTTATGTTAGTAATTTTTCTTCAACAAAACTATTAAAAAATATATACAGCTCCCTATATCTGTGTGTATATGAAAGACTGAGAAAGAATGATAAAGTTTAACAGGATAAAGTTTTAACATTTGTGTAGTTTGAGTTGAGATTCATAAGAATATCTTTATCATTTTGCAACTTTTCTATTAGTCCTACATTATTTCAAAGTAAAACAACAGATCTACATGACACTAAAAGTACTGTTATAATATATAGTATTATTTTCCTAAAGTGATAATTTAAAGTATTTTTAATCTCAATTGAAGTTAATTGAAATAATTAAGGAAGATTGAAAATAAGCTAGATGAGTGTTGAACTCCAGAAACTAGAATAAAAACAACACACTAACTTAGAAAGAAGGAAATTGCAAAGATAACAAAAGACCTTGATGAGTTTGGTGGAAAACAAGCACCATGGAGAAGAACAACAAAATCAAACATCAGTTTAGAGGTAGGGAAGAATGAGTATGATAAGAAAATATTAAAGGAACAAAAAGAAACAATTTTAGGAACAAAAAAGAGAATATGAAAATTGTATAAATTAGAGATTACAATAATTATAAGGTAAAATATAATTCAATTCATGCCAATAAATTTATAAATGAAGAATTTTCTATGATATGGATCAAAGATGGTTGAATAAAAAATTATCAACCCTCACAAACACAAACCTCAGTAAAATTGAATTGGTATTCAAATTTTTCTGCCTTAAAAGACACTAGACACGGGTTTTACAGAAAAGTTTTCCAAAATTCAAGGATGAAACAATTCCTATCTTTTCTAAACCACAACACGGAAAAGAAGAGGAGAAATATCTAAGGGATTTTGGAATGACTAAGCAATTCATCTTGTTCTACCTAATATCAAAATTTTCTATAAATCTATAATGATTATGATGTTGAGTCTTCATGCAGGAAGTGACAAAAATGCTACTGGACTGAAACTGACAGTCCAAAAATATACAAGTATGTGAATGGAACCTGTTTATAAGTAACAGGTGGCATTTCAGATCCATGAGATAAAAGTGTCATTCAGTATATGGTTCTAGTAGAATGGTTATGCATATGAGGAAAAATAATATTAAATCTGCATTACATATAACACTGTAGAACAACAGCACAGGAAAAAATCTTTATGATCATAGACTATAGAGTTTTCTTAAACAAGATAATATAAAGCCAAAATAGACAAAAAATACAAATCTTAAAGAGGTTTGTGGTTTTATGTATGTGTAGCCCGATATTATTAAAAGTATAAATGGATAATTTAATGTCCTAAGAGATGTCCTAAGAGAAGATGAGACAAATGGAAGTGGTGTATGAAAAATTACAATGGGGTCCTCATTCTAAATTCTTCTTTAAAAGCACCAAGTCTGTAAAGGACGTGAGCTAAAGTTAAAATTTGATAACTCTGAATATGAATAAATGAGTATTTGTTATATCATTATCTATTTGTATCTATGTGCTTGAAATATTGATATTCTCTACCCAAGCATTATGCTATCTGTGGACAGGCACTACATCAGCTTTCACATTCAGGCTCTACTGCTTTATGACCTAGGTAAAGTTACCTATTTTCTCAGGACCTCAGTTTCTTTCACTGTAAGTTGTATATAATCATAGTACTTGCTGTGACAATAGTATGAAATACACAAATTTAACATATTTGATTTTTGTGATGTTTACTTTTATAAGTTTTCAGTTCAAATAATTTCATACTTATACAAATAGCTACAAAGAACTCCTCTTTCCCCTTCATTCTTTTTGTTGTTGTTTTGTTTTGTTTTGTTTTTTATTTTATATACTGGGGATCAAACTTGAGTCCTTTAGCTTGTGAGGCAGGTGGTGGAACCACTGAGCTAAATCCCCAGCCCCCTTCATCCATGTTTTACCATGGTTGCTTTGTCATTCTTATTCTATTATTTAGCGTAAAAAGAAAACTTACTGTTGAATGGGCTACCAAACCAACATACGGCCTATGTTATAATAAAAATGGACTATTTGGAAGGTAGTATATACTACTACTACTAAACACTGTTGTTCCAACAGAACAAATCCCTCATAAAAGGCAAGAAATTAAAAGGAAAGGGATGGAAATAAAAAATAAAAGAGCCAGCAACAGGAAAATAACATGACAAGGATAAGTCAATATATATCAGTTATAACCATCAGTGTTAATGGCCTTAATTAACTAATTAAAATAAATAGACCAGATGAATGGATTAAGAAGAAAAATATGGGCCAGGGGTTTAACTCAGTGGTGCCTCCACCTGCCTCACAAGTGCACAAAGACCTGAGTACAATCCCCTGTACCCCCCAAAAAAATCCAGAAATATGCTGTATATAAGAAATCCACTTAATTCACGAAGAAACCCATAGATAGAGAGTAAAAGGTTGGAAAACAGTTCTCCATGTGAAAGCAGCCCAGAAAAAAGCAGGGATAGCTGTCTTATTTGCAAACAAAATTGATTTCAAACCAAAACTAATTGAGAGACAAAGAAAGCCATTACATCCTTGTAAAGAGAACAATCCAAGAGAAACAGATGACAATCATAAATGTATGCACAAATATTAATACCCCCAAGTATACAAAACAAATATTAATGGGCATGAAAAACCAAACAAACACTAATACTATTGTAGTAGGGGAGCTCAATACCCCACTGTCACAAATAGGCAGATCATCTAGATAAAAAAAGTGAAAATGAAATACTAGAATTGAACAAAGCTATTGAACAAATGGACTTAATAGATATCTACAGAGTGTTGCACCCCACAAATTCAGAATATATGTTCTTTTTGGCTGCACACAGGTCATTCTGCAAAATAGACCACATACTAGCTCATAGAACATATTTATGTAAATGCAAAGGAATTGAAGTTATCCCATGAATATTATCAGACCATAATGCAATCAAACTGGAGATCAATAGCAAAAGAAACCACAAAAATTTCACAAACACATGGAAATTGAATAACACTCTCCTGAACAACCAATGGATTGCAGAGGAAATGAGAGAAGAAATTACACAGTTTTTACAAATAAATGAGAGGTCCATTACAACATACAGGAATCTATGGAACACAATAAAAGCAGTTCTACAAAGGAAATTTATAGCAGTGAGTGCCCACACTAGGAAAACAGAGGGAGTGCAAATAAATAACCTAATGTTGAATCTTAAACTTCTACAAAAATAAGTGCAAGAGAAACACAAAGCTAGTACAAGGCAAGAAATTATAAAGATCAGAGCAGAAATCAATGCAATGGAGACTAAGATAACAATACAAAAAAAATCAATGAATCCAAGAGTTAGTTTTTGAAAAGAATAGATAAAATTGATAAACTCTTAGCCGACCTTATCCAAAAAAAAAAAAAAAAAAAAAAAAAAAAGAAAGAAAAGGAAAAGCAAAAGAAAAGAGGAGGCTCAAATCCATGCAATGAGGAATGAAAAAGGTGAAATCAAAAAGATTCCACAAAAAGTCAAAGGATCGTCAAAACCGACTTCAAGAACTTGTACTCTAATAAAATGGAAAACACACAAGAAATGGACAGATTACTAGACACATATGAGTTACCGAAGTTGAACAAAGAAGATATAAAAATTCTAAACACCACAACTGCAATCAGTGAAATTGAAAACGGAATTAAAATTTACCAGCAAAGAAAAGCCCTGGTTCTGATGGCATCACTGCTGAATTCTATAAGACATTTACAGAAGAACTATTGCCACTGCTGTTTAAACTCTTCATTGAAATTGAGAAGTAAGCAAAATATCCAAATTCATTCCTGGAAGCAAGTGTTACTATGATTCCAAAACCAGGGAAAGACCCAACCAAAACAGAGAACTACAGGCCAATCTCCCTAATGAACATAGATGCAAAAATCCTCAATAAGATACTGCCAAACAGAATACAGAGGGTCATCAAAAAAATCACACAGCCTGATCAAGTCAGGTATATCCCAAACATGCAAGGATGGTTCAACATACATAAATCAATAAATGTAATACACCATATTAACAGAGCCAAAGAGAAAAGCCACATGATCATCTTCATAGATGCACAAAAAGCACTCCACTAAATTCAACACCCATTCTTGAAAAAAATCCTATAAAAATTGGAATAGATGGTCTTTATCTCAATCTGATGAAGGCTATCTATGAAAAGTCAACAGCCAACATCATACTGAATGGTCAAAAACTGATAACCAGGCCAGGAATTTAGCTCAGTGGTTATGCCACCAGCCTCGCAAGCCCAAGATACCAAGTTGAATCTCTGGTACCAAAAATAAAGCAAAGCAAAACAAAACAAAACAAAAAATCGGTAATTTTCATGTTAAAATCAGGAACAAGATAAAGATGTCCACTATCACCACTCCTGTTAAATGTGGTCCTGGAAACATTAGCCCTAGCAATTAGACAAGAGAAAGAAATAAAAGGAATAAAGAACAAAAAGGGGGAAGTTAAACTGTCATTATTTGCTGATATGATACTCTACATAGAAGACCCAAAAAAATTCTGCCTAAAGAATTCTAGACTTGACAGATTTGGTAGAGTAGCTGGATACAAGATTTTTTTCTCATTAAATTTATTGGTAATTTTTAGTTATACAGTACATTTACATTCATCATTGGGATCTTGTACCATTATGTGATATATTTTTATTTCTTATTTTTCCCTGTACCTGTGCCATACCTTCACCCCCTCCACCCAGCTGGATACATAACACTAAAAAATATGACACTTAAAAATCAATAGCCTTCCTGTTCACAAATAATGGACGCACTGAGAGAGAAATAAGGGAAACAATTCCTTTTACAATAGCATCCAAAAAAAATGAAGTATCTAGGAATCAATCTAATGAAGGAGGCAAAATGACTTTATGTTGAGAACTACAGCATTCTGAAAAAAAAAGAGATCAAAGAGGATATAAGAAAATGGAAAGACATCCCTTGCTCTTGGGTAGGAAGAACCAATATAGTGAAAATGGCCATACTTCCAAAACTGATCTATAGATTCAATGCAAATCCCCATTGAAATCCCAAGAGTACATTTCACCAAACTAGAGATAACAATCCAAAAATTCATTTGGAACCAGAAGAGACCTAGAATAGCAAAAGCCATTCTAGGCAGCAGAGACATGACAGGGGGTATCACAATCTCCAGCTTGAAACTATACTACAAAGCCTCTGTGATAAAAACAGCATGACACTGGCAAAGAAACAGACCTAAGGATCAATGGAATAGATTAGAAGATGAAGAAATAACTCCAGACATACTCAGCTACCTCATGACAAAGGAGTCAACCATCCTCACTGAAGGAAAGATAGCAGATAGCCTCTTCAATAAACTGTGTTAGAAAAACTAGGCTTCAATGTGCCAAAAATTAAAACTAGAGCCCAGTCTTTCACCATGCACTAACCTAATTGAAGTGGATTAAAAATCTAAATATTAAAACAGAAACACTAAACTTGCTGAGAAATAAGTTAGGTAGAACTCTCGAAGACATTGGAAGACATTGGCATAGGAAAAGACTTTATGAACAAAATCTCAGTAGCACATGAACTAGCACAAAGAGTCAACAACTGGAATCTCATCTTATTAAAAAGCTTCTGCACTGCAAGAGAAACCACCAACAGATCTAACAGACAACCTATAATGTGGGGGAAAAATTTTATCAGCTGTTCCTCAGACAAAGGAGTACTATGTATAAAATATAAAGAAATAAAAAAATCAGACCCCCAAATATAAAGATCCAATTCAAAAATGGGAATCTGAAATGAACAGACATTTTTGAGACAAAGTAAAAGCAGCAAAGAAACATATGAAAAATTTTCAACATCACTGGTCATTTGAGAGAAGCAGATGAAAACAACACTGAGATTCCATCTCACTTCAGAAAGAATGGCTGCTATCAAGAAATCAACCAATATCAAATGCTGGTGGGGTTGTGAGGAGATAAGAACCCTTCTTCATTGTTGGTGGGAGTGCAGACTGGTGCAACCGCTGTGGAAAACAGTATGGAGATACCTCAAAGAGCTAGGATTAGAGTTTCCATTTGACCCAGCTATTCCTCTGTTGGGTATCTTCCCAAAAGAGTCAAAAGAATCATACCACAGTGATACATGTGCACCCATGTATATAGCAGCATAGTTTATAATAGCTAAAACTTGGAAACAGTGCAATTGCCTATCAGATGTTGCCCAGATAAAGAAATGTGGTTTTTTAAATGAAATGGAGTACCACTCAGCTATTAAAAATGCAAAATTACAGACATTTATAGCTAAATGGATAGATACTGAGGCCATTCTCTTAAGTGAAATAAATAGAACACATGTGTAAATACTGAATAGTTTCTCTATTATGATAAACTAAAAGTGTAAATAAGGATCAAAATGTGCAGTTGTTAATGTGAAATAGAAAGTATGCTTATCCTTTTTTGGGGCGTGGGTGGGTACTGCGGATCGAACTCTGGTCCTTGTGCTTGCGAGGCAGGTGGCAGAACCACTGAGCTAAATCCCAAGCTGAAATAGAAAGTAAAGGTGTAAAGGAGTATGGGAACTGGGAGGAGTGGGGGAAAGGAAAGAAGGGAAAAGGAAAAAATATAAGAAAGGAAAAAATGGAAACAAAGTCTTTGTAAATAGGGAAGGGTGGAGGGTGTGAAGGGAGAGTAGGGGACTGGGGAAAAAATGAGAACCAAGATCCATCATGTAAAGGTACAAGATCCCAATGATGAAAGTAACTGTACTGTATACCAATATACTTAATGGAAAATAAATAAATAAGAGATTTTAAAGGAACCTGCTAAAAAAAGAAGAGAGAGAGAGACTGTAGACCCACTGCCGGCATCTGCAGTGATGTCCCCGTTCCTATTCCCTATATATACCTTAATCTAATACATAGTCATACACAGGTTTCATATATGTATTTTATATGTATGTTTTTATACATATACAGAATATAAATACATTTTGCATGTATGTATGTCTATAAGGTTTATAGACTTATGAAAATATACATTTATAAATATGTTTTATAAATATATGAGCAAAATATGCTAATATAAGATTGACATATTTGTTTATATAACACTATATATTTTTAGAGGAAATTTCATTTCTCCACAAATTCCAACCTTAGATTCAGATTTCCAAAGATGAAAGGATTCTTTAAGATTAATCTCTTCATCTATATTTTCCAAATGTGTAAAGAACTTTTGATAGCAGAACCAAGACTAGAACTTGAATCATTTTGGCTGACTGAGCTTCCTCTTCTTAACCCTGCTATTTCAAAAGGAAAGAAGCACCAAAGAAAACCTCCCCTGACTTTACTATGTAACAAATTTTTACAATATACTGTTTACTTCCTGTTTTGTTTTAAATTTAGGAACACGAGTTAAAAAAAAAATATCCCAATGCGAAATGACAAGTAAGGTCCCTGCCTCTTGACAGTTAAGTGTTGGATTAGAGGTGGTCAATATAATGATAACTTACATATTTTGCTGACTTGCTCCCTCTTGAGTCAGAAGTAGTGCCTACTCAGAGCATTATTTTCTGATTAGTTGTTAATGCAACCAATTTAGAAAATTGGACAGAGAAAAAGAAGCATACACATACCCTTTTCTGATAGTTAATTTCCTAGCAATGGCTTACAGAGGTGGGTCAGCACACTGAAAGAGGGAACTGGAGATGTACATAAAGCATGAAACAGCTTGTAGCCTGGAGCAGTTGACGCAGATGGATCTTGGGCTCTTGGATTGCTTGCACCTACAACTATACCTGTAGTTTCAGGATTAATGGGGTCCTAGGAAACTAGGTGAATTGTATGTGGTGGCACTGCTCTGAGAAAACCTCTCTGTACCTCTAGGTTAAAGGAAGCATCGCTTTGATTAGAAATGCCTCCAAACATCATGTTTTATACTAGTGTATTACTTTCTTGTTGCTGCAACAAATCACCCCAACTCAGCGTCTGAAGATAATACAAAGTTACAAGCCTGTGGTTGTTGTAGTCAAAAGATCAAACTGGCTCTCAATGGGCTAAAATCAAGCACTGTTTTTTTTCTGGAAGCTCTAAAAAAGAATCCATTCCTTGCCTGAGTATTTAGAAGCCACCCACTTTCCTTGGCTAATGGTTATTTTACTCAGAGTTGTGTTTCCACTGTTATGTTGTCTGCTCTCTTTCTAACTGCCCTGTCTCCCTCTTGTGAGAATTGTTTGATTACATTGGTTCCACTCAGAATCTAAGGTCATCAGCTCTTCTTAAGATACTTAATTTTAATATATCTGTCATGTTTCTATTTGCTTTGTAAATGTAACATATTCACATGTTTTTTTAATTAGGGTGTGTACATCTTTGGGAAACAGGTTATTATTTGGCTTACTCAATTAGTAAAATAAGATAAGGAATCCCAATATCTAAGTTGCATAGAAACAGAACTGCTGTATTTAATGTTTCACCTCTTCAACCTACACTATGTCCATCTGGTGACAGCTTCAGAAGCACCCAAAGTAGAACCTTGTGGCTCTGTAACCCGTTTTAATATAATAGATTCATACCTGAAAGAAGGATACCATTTGGAAATACCTCAGCCACCTCATTCTTCCCATTATATTCTTCACTGAAACGTCATGCCTCTTAATGCTTGTCAATGAGCTCCAAGACATGAGACTTTGCTTGTTTATCCTGGCATTCCCAGAAGCTGAGGTCCTCACCATTTGTGGAACAGAGAAAGTGAATAATCAATTGATGGTGAATAAAAACTGCTTAGCCAGCATCCATTTCCTATTTCCCTGCTCAAAGTAATTTGGGAGTCAAATGTATTTATCAGCATTGTTGATAAAGGACCAAAATGAAACCCTGCCACTTGCCATTCCTCACTAGTTCCAGTCCCAAACCATTTTTACACATGTGGAAAAACTGAGTTTAGCTACTTGTCATAAGTGTTAAAAGAATGTATCATAAATATTTTATTTGCATATCCTGAAAATATACTGATATTCTGATGTTTCTCTTCCTCTGTCCCAGAATCTAATTCTTATGAGTAAGATTAGAAATGGAACAAAGAGTGTTAGAGAGGAAGGAGCTATGGTGTCTTGAAGGTCATCTAGTGCATGAAACTTAGAGATGAGGAATCTAACTCTTTCTAGAGATCGAATGTGCTGTGTAGAGAGTATATTTACTAATATTATATTATATTGTATTATACTATATACTTGAAATTTGACAAACGAGTAGATCTTGTGTTCTCAACACACACACACATACACACACGATAGCTGTGTAAAGAGTCATGTTAATTAGTTGTTATAATAATTTGCTCACTGTGTGTATTCTATCAACAAATCACACTGTATGCCTTAAACATGTAAAAATTCAGCTAATTTTTTTAAAAGAAGAAAAGGAATCCACTCAGTATTACACAGAACAATTTTAAAAGATCTAAATAAGAACCCAGGTCTTTTGCTCCTGAATCTAAAGTTACTTCCATTGTTCCATGGTTGTATAAAGTTGAATATTTTAACCAGAAGAACATTAGCTCTAGAGATAAAAATATTTGAAGTTTTGAGAATGATATAATTATCTCTTATCTTTGTAAATGGAAGTTTTGCAAATTGGTGGCTCTTAAGATTTTAAAAAAAGCTGCTTACTTTGTCCTATAGTTCATTTTAGTCGAATGAGTAAGTCTTTAAATAGAGCAGACATGTTCTATTTCACTGACATCCACATCACTCCATGCTTCTTTTTTTTTACATTTAGCCCATTTCAATCACTTATACTATATATTTAGAACTTGTAGACTTTTGAAACTTTAACCCCTGCCATTAGCCATCAAATGTAAAATCAAACTGTTAATGTTTGGGGTCAAATGCTATTTCTGAGGGTCTTTCATGCTAAAAGTGGTATAACATTTGTTTGACAGACCATGTGTCTTGAAGTCTTACGCTTAAGAAAATAATCACCATAGTTGACCCATCTTTTGGTCAGTGAGAAGGAAGGGAAAGATGATACTGCGGACCATATCTCTTTCTCTCTCCCTCTAAGCAATAATCACTAACTTCTCATCTGGGTCTTTCACTGCCAACCACTTTGGAACCCTTCCCTGTGACTCTAATCTTAGGTCATATGTGACTGTGACTTTAGCAGTATAAACATAGATCATATAGAAAATATTATTGCAAAGCTAGGTATCATATAAATTCTCAAGTTTGAAATAAATGTGAATGATGGGAGCAGGACAGAGATCCAGCATCAGTGGAGAGCTGGAATAGATGACTAGAAGTTGTAACTGGGCATAGTCAATGAGTGTTATTGGGGGACTGTATTTCAATTGATATGTGGACCTGTGTTATGATGCTCACTATTCTCTCTCTACAATTTAGACTCTGTTCCTGGCACACAGTTCATGTTTGGTAGGAGACTCTTAAAAGCCCCAGTTCATAACACTCCATTTTATCATGACAGTTCTAAATAAGATGAGATGTAGCAGTAACAGTTAAAGTATGGATTTAAAAATACTACTTTATTACTAATGGAAACCAAGCTAGAGGACTTCAGATGGATAAACAAGTCACAGTATCTGTTAGTGGATTTTAAAAGTAAGGAAGACTTTTCCACTTAAATAGAAACAACACAGGAGTAGGACGGGCTGCCCATCTGCAAGATCAGAGGCAAACAACCCCTCTCAATGAGATGGCTCACAGGAGAAAGGAGGACTGAACTGAGTTGAAGAAATGCAGGGAGTCCACCTAAATGTGTCGATGAAATAAATGTTCCTCACTTGTGGTGTTCAATAAATACCTGATAAATGCTGACATGTGTGGAGCCTGTGAAAGACGGAAGGTGAGCTGAAGAAAGTCAGAAATGCCATCTGTGATAATTAGTACAGGCCAGAGACAAATGTGGCCTAACTTTCATGTTTGTTTGAAGAGGTCTGGGCTAGCCAGAATGGGGTCCTTGTTTAAAAGGTACCATTGATCTCACAATATATCTCTATGACACTAAGATATAGATCCCATCACAAGCAAATAAGCAAAGAGAAAGGCTGCTCTGTTTCTGGGCAGAGAGCTGCAAGAAAGCAAGACACTGGCCTTGAGATAGAGCAAATTGTACCATGGAGCAGGGCAGAGGGCTGCTGGTGCAGTTTGAATAGGAGAAATCAGCCAATCATTTTTTCCAATATGAATGGATGATGAAAAAGAGATTCATTAAGCCAAGAAAGTTTCGTGCTCTGTTTTGCTTTGTGGAACATCTGTTAATGTCAATCTATTTCTAATCAAGTTTCCCATTGAACTAATCTAAGGCAACAAGGAGAGCAAAGGACTTAATGCTTTAAGAAGGGGAAATCTCAGAAGGAGGTTACCTTGGGCCTGAAACTCCTGTGACACATTACAAAGGGAAAAAATTTGAGGCTTCACCCATCCCCTAGGGAACAGAAGTCAGTAATGGAGGGCGATTGTAAAAGGCTGCTGTCCTGGGTAGCATGCTTTTGCGGTTTGAGAAAAGCAGGTACTTCAGAAACACCACTTTTCTCTCAGGTAACTTGTATGCAAAGAAGTCACACTGTCAGTAGGTGTACTGGTTATGTGACCCAAAACACTGGGTTTAAGTGCAGAAGTGACAGTCTTATACCTAATAATAGTAATCATTCACATTTAATCTAACTTTGTTTTGGTTTATAGGTTTGATTTGACCTCCTAGGTAATATAACATAAATGTTCCCTGAGAATCCACTCCATCCTGGGTCTAAAACTTGCATCAAATCCTAATGACCTGTTTGGCTTTTATTTTGTGACAACCATAGAAGTTTCTTTACCCTGCTTAAGCTTTAGAAAGAAATACATGGATAGTCTTAGTTTGGACATTTATATGTAGTCATTCGTTAATCCAACATTTATTCAGCACCTATTACTGTATATGCCAGGCTCTGTGATCTTTACAACCTTTAAACAACCCACCTTATTTAAGACTTACCACTACAAGGTTGATGATGTTCTTCAATTCCTCAGATGAGGAATTGTCTCATTAGAGAGATGAAGGTGTTGCCCAAGTTCTACAGAGAATGAATGGTGGAAATGGGATTCACACCCAGGTCTACAGAGCTGCCAAGCTCTGGGTTCTTTTTATTAATAGGCTCAACTGCTTCAAAGTTCCTCTGTAACTCATCTTCTGATCAAGGGAACCAGTCCATGTTCATGTGATGCTCACTTGGTTTCTTCCTACTTTTTCCCCCTCACTTGAGTGGAAAGAGATCCTGTCCTGTCACAGTAGGATTGGTTCCTGAATGGTAAAAGCTACTCGCTCATTTCCTCTTCGAGGAATTACAGAATAGCTCTCCTTTATATTTTTTGCTTCTTTCTCTGGAAACCATTCAGTGGGAAGAAATGTAACATCATTAAAATATATCTTACAGCTTCCCTAATAACTAGTTAGACTGACAAATCAATTTGTTTGAAGAAACTTCCAGTCACAAATTGTGACTTATACTGGAAAAGAACTTTTTGGATGCTTCAAGCCAATCATTAACAAATATTTTAAGTGGATACTTAAAATGGTTTTATCCAAGCCCAAATGAGCAAGTATAGAGAGTCCTCCTTTATAGATAGGCATAAAAGTTGCGACCCATGGATCTGAGGATCCTCATGCCAAAGTCTTCAGTTTTGGATAATCAAGGCACTAAAAAATAAGCAGGTAGGTGTGGTATGATTCCTTAAACTCAGGGAGACATCAGGTCAGATTTTACCTCCAAATTGAAATATCTCAAAAGATTTTTTTTCTTAGGATGATCTTCCACAGAGGTGCAATCAGAAAACAGATAGGAAGAAGTGGGGCATTCACGAAATTTGAGTTTAGAAATTACTCAGTGGATTCCAGGGTCCTGGTGGAGTCAGCAAACACATTCTGAGTGTGGCCATCCACCCCAGCTGACCCAAGTTAAATCATCTAACAGAGGGTGGGTCTCATATTACCCACTAGGGAACTCTTGTAACTGCTACAAATTGATGTTTTGTTTTGGTAAATAGAAAGCTTATACAAATTCTCTAAAGAAGCCTCTTGGTGAAGCAGTGCATCCTTTTGTAAACTGAGGAGTCCTTTTATAATGCAAAATAAATTCTAATCAATCTGCATTGTTTCTGAGTTTAGTGGGTAGGATTTTCTTAAGGTATATTAGTAATGCAACAATTCCAAGTACATTGTTTGCTTGTTTTTTCGAGGCAGGGTCTCCCTTTGTAGTTCAGACTGGCCCTGAACTCACTATGTAGCCCAAACTGGCCTCAAACTCTAGGTGATCCTCCTGCGTCAGCCTCCCAAGTGCTGGGATTATGTATCTCATTGTTTCTCTTCACTGTTAATGAGTATTAAGAAAGAGCTGATTTCAGAGTCACTTATTGAAACTTTAACCCTACAACATCAAATTTTGAGAACTTTGAAGGAGATTTTCAAAACTAACAATCAAGTAGATCTTGAAATTAAAGGGAAGCCAGGTTTCAATAACAAGATAACTACACTAAAGATTTTTTTCTTTTCCTTTACAAAGTGGAATACTGTAGTTGGCTGGGTGGTTCTCAAAAAGTAGAGGAAAGTTTTTCTCTTTTCCATTTATTAAACTGAAGTTAGGCCCCTAAATTCATTTTTAAAAAGAAGCCAGCTGAACTCAGAAGGTTGTGCCATTAAAAAAATAATCTTCAAACTTCTCATGGGTGTTGGATGCTGTTTGATTTCTTAGATGGCTAATTTTTCTATCATGTATCTGTAGTTCTTTTTGGATAAGTGAGACATAAACAAGGGCTGTGGAAGCATGTAGTTCTCTGAAAAATAATGTGCCAACTTTTAAGTGGAATTTAAATTTCATTTGGGCCAAAGTAATTGTCACTTAAGCTGAATCGAGATCTATTTCGCTGGTCAACAATAGTACAAATATGGGTATGACAATTTAGCTTAACTGTAAACTTGTTCAGCCTTGGAGTTGCCTAGGGGATTAGTAAATTACACTTCTAGGTATATCTGGGTGGGTCATGGAGGTGAATCCTTGTGTAATAAATATATCTGCCCAGTGGTCCCTCCCTCTCTGGCATTGTTCCTCTTCTCTGCTTCCCAGCCACCATGAACTAAGTACTTTTGGTATACCATGACCTACTGCCATGATGCTTTTGCCTTGGAGCCAGGCAAACATGGACTAGAAGCCCTGAAACTGAGCTAAATTAAACCTCTCCTCCTTTAAGTAGTGGATGACAGGCATTGTGCCTCAGAAACAGAAAAACTGACTAATACTGTAGAGAACATTGATACTAGAAGTGAGACCATGGTTTGACTGTTCCTGAGCATGAGGCTCAGAAGACTTTGGAACTGGTTTATGGGAAGAGTTTTGGAGAATTAGGCTGACAGAAGCCTAGAACACTATAACCAAAGCCTGATGGGTTATTCTGATCAGAGTTCATAGGACCAGAGTGTGGAATGTGGATTGTGAAGACTAGCCTTAGGTGATTTCTTTTGGGAACAAAGGCTTCGTTGGCGAATGAAATAGAGGCCATGTATGTCACGCTCGGGCAAAAAAAAAAAAAAAAAAAAAAATTGTTTACCCTTTTTCCATGAACTAAAACTTTGTAGGATATTGAGATTAAGGGTGGAGAACTAATTGATCTAGTGGAGGAAATTTCAAGGTAGCTCATCATTCAGTATGTGCCATGGGCTCTGCTGACTGCTTTAGCAAGATTCATAATGAAAATTGAGGGCATAAAAACAGAGCAGGAAAATTTTTTAAACTCACATTTTGTAAATGGAACCATGTGTAAATGTGGGGCCAAAGGAAGTGTGGTACCTGAAGAAGTTCTTGCTATTAGAAAAGAAATCACCTACTTTGTACAAATATGAGGAAAAAAAGATGCTTTAAGGGTTTCTCAGAAATAAACAAGACACCACCAACTCAATTCTAAAGGGTACAAAACTGTCAACCTTTCTCTTGCAGAAGAAATCCCTCAAACCCAGGTTTGAGCAGGGCCTCCCAGGTAATTGCTTCCCCCAAGATTCATTTCATTATACCCAGTCAACTAGGCACCCCAAGGTTGCTACAGCCATGGTCCAGGGTGGGGTGACTACTGACTACACTGATGGCAGACTCAGGTGTTGTCCATGTGATGCTGGTCTTACCAGCATGCAGAATGCAAGAGTTGTAGGGTCAGGGAAGCCTCTACCCAGATTTCAAAGAAAGGGATGACAGACCATACAAGGAGCCCATGAGAGGGTAGTGCGTGAAGCTGTGGGAGTGAAGCTAAAGGTGCAATGGAAACCCCTGGAAGTTGGAGATGCTGGGATGTGAATGTCTGCTGAGGAAGGCTTCAGGCCATGGATGAAGCCAGACCAAGAGAGAAGCCATTAGGCTGTAGCCAGCAAGGCCATAGGGGTGGGACCACCCAAGTTCTCTGAAACGCATATCTTACCACCATGTACACCAGATGCCAGATATAGGGCTTAAGGACAATGTTTACCATGCTTTGTTTTGGTGTTGCTTTGGTGTTATTATTCTAATGTCCCCATATTACTCCCTTCTGAAGTGGGAATGTTTACTTTGTGTCATTATAGCTTGGGATTATGTTACTTGTTTCTGCATTTTATAGAGATTGACATTGTTATGGCTTGTATCTAGATATCCCCCAAAAGCCTTATGATTTCATAGGTGGGGCTTTTCAGAGCTGGCTGAATCTAGTATATGTCTATCTGGATTAAGGATATGATTCTGAGATTATGGGTATGGTTGGGACCGATCAATAAGCTTATAGCCTGAGTGGAATATAAAGGTACAGAAAGAAGGCAGACTTGCTGCTGCTGCTTGCTGCCTTCTGCTTGTCCTGCCATGCCATGGACTCTTTTTCCTCTGTGATGCTCCTCTGCCATGCAACCCTTCTTTGGAACCATCTAATTATGGACTGAAACCTCTACAAAGTGTGAGACTTTAACTTTCAGTATTGGGCATTTTTTTTTAGCAACAAGAAAAGTAACTAATACATACAGCTAAAAGTTTCCCTGGAGTCACAGAAGAGATTTCAACTTTGATTTTTTTGTAATGCTGGAAATTTGAGACTATGAAGAAGGGATTATTGCTTTTTTTGGCTGTATGCAGGACAGTTGCATCATGCTAGGTGGAATTATTAACTTGTTATGTTTATTTGGAGATTAAGTAAGGTTTAAAGCAAGAATGGGGACTGTTTTAGCGACAAGTGCCCAAATTTCAATCCAAAACCCACTTATTTATCTCAAAATGCCAACACTACACTTAAATCTGAATATTCATGCATTAACATATTTTGTCTTAAAAGAAAAACAAATAACACATGTGCCATAGGTTCACCACCACTGCTTTAAGGAGATGTGCTTTGGTTGTTAAACTCACAGGAGTTGAGATGTGACTGTTCAGCTTAAGTGTTAAGTTATATTCTGCAAGTTTCTGAGTGGAGGCTGGGGCCAAGAACAATGGGTAAAATTCCCAGAAGTTACCACAATTCTACCACCATGCTACAAAGTGAACAATACAGAATTTACACACATACATCACAGTTTTTCTTATGTTCTGTACCCATATTTATATGGTGTTTTTGAGATGCCAACCTTGGTAGATACCACTTAATTTATTCCTAATAGATGCAAACACAGCTAGAGAGTAGGAAGAAACTATCATATCCAAGTGTTTAACAGTAATGATATCTTTGAAACCAAATTCAGTGACATTCTACAAAGTAATAATCTTCTACAAAGAGATAAATCCATTCTCAGTTTATTCCATCTTTCTATATCAGAAAACTAACTTCAAAACAAAAAATTGTGGTCCTACATTTGGTTGAATAAAGCATGATTTTTTGTGGATTTTAATAACTGTCCATTTTTAAATGACGTCTATATCATCAAATCTACTTCAGATAAACCTTAATTTTCATGTCTACTGCTTTAGTAATCTAGCCTTGTGCTTGAAGTTTTTGTATCCATACAGAAGCAATAAAGGTTATTGGAAACTGGTAAAAGGGAAGGTACCTGGAGTATCAAAGAAAAAATAGCGTGCCTGAAATATAGCAGCATTCTGCTTTGAATAATCTATTCATTCACTTACTTGTATAATTATGTGGTTATAATAGCCTTGAAAACACATTTTATATTATGGGACTGAAAACCACTATCATCACTGAGCCCTTCAAAAGTAATTGTAGGAATAAATTGTAGCTAATGCATGACAATTAGTCCTTAAAAGAAAAATGACAGGAAGCCAGAATTATGACCAAATTAGTGATAAGTGCTAGTTATATAAATGATTTCTGGAGCATCAATCAGTTGGGAGCAACACAGATATCTGAAGGATCAGATCAATGGTATTGAAGATGGTTTTTCTCACTGGCATTTTCTTCAGTAGATGGGTAAGCTTGGGAAAAGGATAAAGTGACATGTGAAGAACTTGAAGTTGGATTCTACAATTTAAGTCCAGTCGCCAAAAGAGTACCTCTCAGCTGGAGGGGAGAACAGGAAAAGCTGAACTGATTCTTCATCCTGCTTGATTTCTTCTAAGTTGCTGAATCTAATAGATATTTTTCAGTCGTTATCTTACATGATATCGGTCCCACTACCTCTGCTATGCTTTAGATAGAAAATGTCCCCCCAAAGTTTCATACAGTCAGAGATGGGGCTTTGGTAAATTGATTGGAAAATTTGGGTGCTATAATCTTGAGTGGATTAATTTATCAATGTGTTTAGAGCCAACTGTGCTATTAGAAAATGGAACCTGGCTGAGGAGGTAGGTCACAAGGGACTTGACCTGAAATACTTATCCCAAGCTCCTCCTCTCTTTTTGCTTCCTGGCTGCCAAAGGGCAAGAAGCTGTCCTCTGCAGGGCCATTTTGCTATGCCATTTCTGCCTTAGAGCCAGCCAATATGGACTGAGCCCTCTAAAACCATAAACCAAAATAAATCCTTTCTTTTTAACCCATTTCCTGCTTAGAAAAAAAAGTGCAGCTTTCTGCCAACATTAATTTAATTTCGCATAAAAGTGTTCTTTTGGGGCTGAAAGAAATCTGACTAGTTTTCAGTATAAAAATAAAATATAAAAACTGTTCTTGGAGTTATTTCTAAATACAACTTGTCTCTAATCCTAAGTATATGATGAACTTCATGGGTAAGATTAGGATTGTAATCCACAAGTTCTTTTAGGGTAAACACTGTACCTGCAAGTGCTGCCAATGAGTATTCTTCAGATGAATGGGCGATTGGATTGTGGATATTAGGTATTTTGTCCCGGTGATGAAAAAGTGGCTAACACACCCTCCTTAAAGTACCATCCCTACTCCATTTGTGATTGCTTCTTCTTAGTCTCTTGTTTATCCTCCTTTTTCTGATTTTTAATTGTTGGAGGATATCAGAGTTCTATTTTTGGAGATGGAGTTCTTTCCTCTTTTTTGCTCCCTTTACACTCTCCATGGGTGAATTTACTCACTCCCTGGCTTCAATTACCACCTTTGTTCTGGACTGACAGCAGGCATAATCCTCTCACCAGGTGGCACCTTTCCTCTGATTTCCAGGTCTATATATGGAACTTCCCACTTCCATGTCTCAATGTGAATTCACCATCTTTTTTTTTTCCACATTGAGTTTATTGGTACATTTTAGGTATACAGTACAGTCACATTCATCATTGGGATCTTGTACCTTTACATGACAGGTCTTGGTTCTCATTTTTCCCCCATACCCCTGCCCTCCATTCACCCTCTCCTCCCTTCGATCTTCTCACTCCGCTCCAAACTTGTTCTTCCTCCTCATTTTCCCATCCCAGTGAATGGCTCTGTCATCTACCCAGCATACAATTCTAAAAGCGAGGAGCTATCCTTGACACCTTTGTCTCCATCACTCTAGACATTCAATTCATAACAGTGTCTTTTCAATTATAATTCCAGTGATCTATCTCAAATCAACCTACTTCTCTCTTTCCCTCTTACTATCCACCCTGCTAGTCTGAGCTACTGTCATTTCGCATCAGAAATAGTCTCTCCACCTTCCCTCTCATCGCCCTTTCCATACCCATTCTAAGCATCCTGGCCACAGCTTCTGAAAACATAAATGAGATCATGTCATTTTCTAGCTCAAAATTGACCAACAGCTCTCCACTGCCGGTAAAAGTCTAAACTCCTTATCATGGACACAAGACTTAGTGTGATCTGAGTCCACTAAGTTCCCCACTGGATTTTGTGCCATTCTCCCTTCTGTGGTTACTCTCAGACATAGAAGCCATTGCTCAACTCCTTCAACTTGCCATGTGCTCTCCTTGCTTGGACACTTCTCTGATCTCTCCTCTGCCTTTAATGTTTTCTCCCAACCTAAATACCGTACCCCCTACTGCCTTTGCCTAGTACTGTGGTTTAAATGTGGTTTCTCCCCCAAAGGTTTATATACTGAAAACATGGCCCTCAATGTAATGTAACTGTTTGAAAGTTGTAGTACCTTTAATAGATAATTAGAAATTAAGGACACAAGGGCACAAATCAGAAGGGAAAATTTAGCTCTCTTAGGATCACTTTGCTTCCTACTAGACCAGGTTGCTATGAAAGAGCAAGCTTAGTCCCTTCCTCTTCTTTGCTCACGCACATGCCTCCTGTGTAGGGTCAGTTCCCTTTCTGCTCCTCTACCACACTGTGATGCAGCCAGGGCATCTTCATGAAATGCCATCATGATGCTGTTTGCACTTTATAGCGACCTGAATCATAAACCAAATAAACATCTTTTCTTCTTAACATTTTCAGCCTTAGGTATTTTGTAATAGCAGCACAAAATAAAGACACATGGATAACTGCACAGTTCAGAACTCAGACTAAATGCTACTTCCTTGGGGGAAACTCCCTTGACCCTCCAGACTAGGTCAGGGGCCCCATCATGTGTTCTCTCAGCAACCTATATCCTTTCTCCCCATCACCTACATATCAAGCAAATCCAGTGGGCCCTTGAGTTATGACCAGCCTGACATACAAACAACTTGGGTGATAATCAAAATTGAAGTTTTAACTTATGACCACAATCTTGAGATACAACCGGAATGCTGGGAACTTGTGCTTCCTGATGGTCTCAGATACAGATTTAACCCCTAAAGAGTTCCGGAAGGAACATTACAACCTTCCTCCCTGTGTGAACCTATTTGATTAATGCTGGACGAATGTCTCTCTAAGGACACTGAGATCTGCCTGTATACAGGAGAGAGACTTTGAAGGCTGTGTAGAGGATCCTAATCCTTCAGTCAATCAGCTCAAGTTGCAACCCACCCTTTTAAATGAATTGAGTTCATAAGTCAATGGTCCACTGCAGTTACAATGAGAAGCATGTAATTACAGTTATGCTATCCCCTTTTCTAGGCTGTAAGCATCATAGAGCCAGGTACGGTATCTTCTTCTGATTCATCAGCTTATTTGTAACACCTAGCTGAGGACTTGACACAAAATAGAGCTCAATCCATACTGGTATAATAAGCAAACAAATAGAGCTAATCACCTTGTACTATTTCTTATTCAATTGAGTGTCAGTTCAGATTCCTGAGGGCAGAGATTGTGCCTATCTTGCTCACCACTGTATACTCAATGCCTCACTCCATGCCAAGAGAATGGAAGAGTGACTCTGGTTCAATGATAGGTACCAGCCTTGCCTCTGTGACAATGAGACAGGCTTCTGTAGGAGCCTGGTGTGGAGCACCAAGCCTGCAGGCAGCACACTCCATGTTTTCAGCAGTATATGCTGTTTTGGCTTGCATCTAGATGTCCTCCAAATGTCTCATGCAGTCATACATGGCACTTATCAGAGGTGGCTGGGATCAAGGATGTGATGCTGGAATTGATGCATGGTGTGATGTTGGGATTAAGGCTGCCCAACCCTGGGTGTGAGTACTGCCTACTCCAAGGGTGGGTAACCTGGATAGGGTATAAGGGTCAGAAAAAGGGCTGCTGCTTGCTACTTGTGCTTCTTTGCTACTTTGATCCTTGCTGCCTTCTTCCTGCACGCCATGGACTGTTTCTCTTTTGAACTGCTCCGGTACCATGCCTCCCCACCTAGGAGCCAACCAACTTTGGACTGAAACCTCTACAAATCTTGAGCTGAAATAAACATTTCCTCCTTTAACTTTGGGTACTGGATATTTTGTCTCAGCAAGGAGAAAAGTAGCCAAGGCAGAAGCCTTAGTTGGTAAGACAAGTTTATCCTGAGGAGACTCCTAGAGCAAATCCTTCTAGGGCTCAGCTGTTCCAGAGGTGTTCCCAGAGCAGGGACACTGAGGCAGGCCCTCTATTTGCCAGGGCCCCTCACCAATGCATGTACTAATAGTGAGGGCCTAACTGACAAAGTTTATGGGAGTAAGGAACAGCGGACAGCTGAAGCTTTGAAGGGTAGCTTTTAGGAGATATCAGAGTTGAGGACAGCAGATAAGATGACTATGACAGGATAAAATTCCATAGAATTTAGGAAAGGTAGAAAGAAGCTTCTACACATGGAATGCTTACCAGATGTCAAGCACTGTGGTTAGGGGTTTACAAACATTTTTCTCATCTAGTCCTTGAAAAAAGTCTGTGGGGTAGGTGTTTCATTATAGATGAGGAAACTGAGGCATAAATGGATTGGGTAATTTTGTCATGGCCATGCAGTTAGTTAGGTGGCAGAATCATCTCGCACTCCAGGGTTGACATTTTTCTCTGGACATTAAACAAAAGGGAATCCACTTAAAATACAGTGACTTACAACGATGGAGCCTTAGTATCTCCATGCGGAAACTGAGGCAGCTGGATAAGATTGCTATACTGAGGATGTTTCTCAGTCTTTCCATATGGCCATGGCAGCTATTTCTCCTTGGAGATGCAGTGGAGGCCCCATTTAGAGTGGGCCTGGAGAGACTGTTGCCTCCCTAGTCTCATTGTTCTGAGCATCAGCCTGTACCTAGGATACCTGCCTTCTGCTTCTATGAAACTGCTGCTCCACTTGCTTTGTGAGAAGAGAGCTATTATCTATGCCATAGCCTCATCAACTTTAATGTTCTTCTGTGTCTCCCACACAAGCTGACGTAAAGCCCCATCTCTATGCAGGGTGCCATTTAAGCCTCCCTCTCTGATCTCCCAGATGAGATTGCAAGGAAGTTAGTTGGGACCCAGGGGTGCTGGTTCTCTGGCAACTAGCTTTATGATATGAATTGCATGCCCATACTGTGTATATCCCTTGTGCCAAGCTCTGTGGCTCATATGTAGAAAGGGGCTATAAGGGAATTCCAAGGCCAAACTTTTTCTACCCACACTCGCCTCCTCTTGCCTTATCTCTATGTGGGTTTTGGCAAGGTGACCTCACCTCTCTGAGCCTCATGTAAGAAATAAAGATGACAAAGTGCTCATCTCATAGGATTGCTATGAGACTCCAAAACATAGTACGTGTACCTACCTAACTCACAGTCAATACTCCATACACTGTGGTGGTAATAATCACAGTGGTGATAGTAGTAACCATTGTTATTGTATCATTGCCAATTTCAGGTGCCCCAGGGAGTTCTCTAAACCATCCCTCCTCCTGTCATAGCCAGGGATTCAGAGTGGAACAGCAAAGGCTTTTTCTGGTCCATGTGATGTTTTGTTTCTCAATCATCAACTGCCACCCTTCTATCTCCTCTTCCCCAGGAGAGCCAGGACCACTTCTGAGTCATAACTCTGCCAAGGTGACAATGATAATGAGGTGATCTACGTAATAGACAACTGAGCTGTACATGCCTAATAAAAAAGCAAAGTTCCCAAGGCTAACAAGTTTCTCTCTTTAAATAAAACTGAAATCAAATGATAGAAGAGATCTTTACAATGGTTTAAATCACTGCACCTGTGGAAGGAAATCTGTAGCACTCATATGTTGAAATCTAATAATTGAACTGCTAGTTGCTTAGAACTGATTACTTTAATGAATTTTAAAGGTAGAGCTCTAATTAAAATAGGTCTCTGTGGACAGAAAGCATGCTATTTTGTGAGCTTTTTAAAATATCGTATTTTAAACTAATAATTTTGGTTACCAGAAATACTACTGCATATAAACAGCTGGCAGTTTTCTTACTGCGCTATGCACACATAACTACATATCGAAGGGAGGCGGATTGCATTTCAAAGGTTGGCATTTGGCCTTCAAAATAATAGTGACTTAAACTTATAGGTCATCTTTCTCCTTTCAAACACAAAGAATTTTGCAGGCATGATCTCATCCTGTCTTCAGCCATTCCCTGTAAGGTTTGACTGAGGAAGACGGGATTCTTTGTGGCAGCGTCCGCAGGTCTTTGACTCCCCGCTGGCCTTCTATTGTACACTCCTCACGCTCTACATGGCTGACAACAGTGAAGCCAGCCGGAGAGTCCCCAGTTTCTTTGCCTTTCTCCGTACCCAGCCAGTTCCTTTTTTATCTCTTTGAAGGAGAGCAATAATTAAAAACGGGGCAGTTTATGATAATAGCGGAGTTGTAGGTGCTAATAGCTGGGCTAAGCAAGGACCTCTGTTTTTTTTCACTTCAACTTCAAAACAAGTCTAGGAAGTAGATATAAATATTATCCCCAAAGACTCCCCCACTTCACTCACAAAAATATCCAAGGCCCTTTGATGGCCTGCAGATCTCTGTTAGGTCTCTGCTTTTTCTCTCTCCCTTTACCTGGTTGAGTATCTGAGGGATGTGGCCAAGGTAGAGAAGCAGGCCCTACTTTAGAAATTCGCCTGCTAGTACTTTTAAAAGAAAGATGCCCTTCTGGGAATCTTCTCTACACCAAGCTTTATGCTGATCACTTTTACACAGATTATTTATCCATTTACACAGTAACTCTGTGACAAATGTACCATTAATTATATCCATCTTACTGATGAAAAAACCAAGACTCGGAAAGACAGAGTTATTGTCCTAAGGCCACACTTCTAGGAACTCCCAAGGCTGGGGTTTCAAAATGAACTGTTTATTTCTAGAGCCTGCTTTCTTTCCATTACACCCACTACCTGGCAAAGCTTTGGAATCTGTCTGCGTACAGAGGGCCAATGCAGCAATCTCTCCTACTGCACATTTTCCATGAGTCTCATTTCATTTAACTTCCCTTAAGTAGCAGGATGATTTTATAGGCTGAGAGGCAGTGTGTATGGCTTATATCACCTGTCATTCATCTCTAATTATGTGACTCAACTACTGAGGGTTTTACTGTCAGAAAGCATCTCCTTGCTGTCAGTAGAAAGTTCTGTCTTCATTCAAATAACCTCTAATTTGAGAGCTGAATATTCATTTTGGGTTATTCATAAGGAGGTATTAGTCATTCTGTGGTCAGTTTCAGGATCCCCATTTGTTCTCCTTTAGACTTTCCTCAAATTGAGATTTATTACAATGACTTGATGATTGGTATTCACTGTAAAAAGACCAAAGCAATGGGCAGATTGACCTTGGAGGATGTGACAGAGATGCCAGCCCTCACCAATACTTGTGTTCTATTCTTCTTAGCCAAATAACTCAATTCTAGCTCCAAGGCTCCCCTGAAATAAGGTGTGGCTATGTAGCCACGCCATATGAAACATGCACGAAAATGATGTACACTGTGTCTAGACTTAAGCCATAACATCTCAAAGTGACCCTCACTCCCTTTTCCAATATGTGAGATTAATGCAGAGAACTCTGAAGACTAAGAGAGGCCTAGGTCCTAGATGACAATGTGGGCTCTGCCCAACCTGGAATACTTGCATTGGCTGTCACATGTGTTGTAAATATTTTCTTTTCTGTTAAGCTAATGAAACTTGACTTAAGAGGCTTGGTTTATTGACTCTATGTGAAGTGGAAGAAAACAATAATTTCCAGATGTCATAATATAGGTGGAAAGGACAGGGATAGAAAAATTCAAGAAAAGCAAACTCACTGAAGAGGACTGAGCAACATGGAAGGACAAATAACCTACTTGTTCCTTTTTCTTACAGTGGACCCTAGACTAATGAACTCAATTCATTTGCAAGGGCTGGTTGTGACTCAAGTTGTTCAACTGAAGGCTCAGGCTCCTCCACACAGCCTCCGAAGTCTCTCTCCTGTGTACAGGTAGATCTCAGTGTCCTTAGAGAGACACTGGCCCAGGATTTCTCCATTAAACCCACATAGGAAAGGATGTTGTAATGTCCCTTCCAGAACTCTTTAAGGGTTAAATTTGTATCTGAGACCATCCGGAAGTACAAGTGGCCTGCATTTTGGTCATAACTCAAGACTTTGTTTGTAAGTTAAAACTAAAATTCTGGTTACAACCCAAGTTGTTTATATATTGAGCTACTCATAAGTCAAGGGTCCTCTGTATATCTTTTTTGTTTTTCTTTTCCTCTCTCTTCTGAAAAAGAATCAACAGAACATTGAATGAGACCATTTCTTCCTCCAGGTACAGCTTTTTTTTTTTTTTTTTTTTTTTTTTTTTTTTTTCACGAACTCCAGTCCTTGCACTTGCGAGGCAGGTGCCAGAACCACTGAGCTAAATCACCAGCCCCTATACAGCTTATTAAAATAGTAGATATCAATGGATTAATGCATTTTGTGTATGTGCAAGTGCACTGATCAATACTAATGTATCGCTCCAATTGGAGTGTAATGTAGGGGGTTGAGATACTTTTGAAGAGCAATTTCATGTGCAGTGGTTCCTACTAAACAAAGAGGAAGTCTTCTTTCCCTACCACCATATTGCGTGGATATATGGCAAGATGAAACTGTCCCCCAACCTGTCATCAATGACTCTGACCCATGAGGGTCCATACAAGTACCATTAACTCATGGGGGGAAAGGGAAATTGCATATTTAATATCAGAAATCCCAACTGAGATCGGACAGGAATACACAAGTCCCTCTATATTTATCATAGATGACACAGTGGCTTACACTGATGGAGTCATTTCTCTTAGTTATGGAGGAGGTTTTGTACAGGTGGAGGCTTCAGGGGATAGGACGCACATGACCTGGTTGACATCTTGTAGATGGCCAGGGCCAGAAGGAGAATAGAAATAAGACTGACTGTTCCATACACTTTCAAAGCAAACTTGGGTTTTATCATTTCATAAGGATGAGAAACAATTTCCATGCAATAAATCTTTTAAAGCGTACTGGGCTTGGAGGCATATTTTTCCCCAAACTCAGGGGAAGTTGTAGAAATACAGCCAAGTGAGTAATCTCTTTGTGTATATATTTATTTGAAGACATCAGAATATTGTAAATGAAGCGTTTCCTTCTGAAATATTAATTTGGAGACTTACCTAAAATCATGCAGGTTTTGCCTCTGCTGTGTTAAGTAAAAAGTTTGTTTCTTAATGAGTAGCTAATAGCTGTGTATCTATTTATCATTATTCAATCATTAAACATTTATAGAGCACTTACGGGGGGCACCTTGCTGGATGTTGCTTGGGGGAATGTGTGAATGTCTGGGCATAAGACAGGGCCTCCGGGGCACTGGCTCCTAATCTCTAAGGACCTTCCTCAAATTCCTGCACAGAGCCTCTTAGAAAACCAGAGAAGCTTTCTGCATGAAGTGGCATCCCGTCTTCTCCTGGTCGGCATCACTCAAATTATACAGGATCCACTGCTACTCAGCTGGTTCCATTTTCAATGGTCTGTCTTGAATTTTATTCAACATTAAACTTTTTAATTAGGCAAAATTACACATTCTTTGTAGGAGACAAGTAAAATGAGAAAAAATGTATAGTTGACATTTGGTGAACTTGAATGTCTCTTCTTTTTCCTATCCATATACAGATGTGTGTGTGTGAGTGTGTTTTGAATTTACAGACATGACATTCTAATCTAATTCACACACTATTGTTTAAACTGCATTCTCATCAATTGTTACATTTAAGGACTTAAATGGCCCTCAAAAGCCTCACGTGATCAGAGGTGGGATTTTTGGCAACTAATTGGATCATGGTTAATACACTGATGAATTCAGAGCTATTTGTGTTCTTAAGGGGTGGGGCCTGGCTAGAGGGACACCACTGGGGGAATGACCTGGAAGGTTGTATCACCCTTTCCATCTCTTCCCTTCCCTGGTTCCTGGCAATAATAATGCAGTCAGCTTTCCTCCAAGCCAGACCCTTCCACTATGCCATCTCTGTCTTGGTGCTGGCCAAACATGGACTGAAATTTCTGAAATTGTGAGCCAAGATAAACCATTCCTCTTTTAAATTATGTCTCAATGATGTTAATTGTGTTGTCAATTTGGATGGGTTAAGAGACACCTAGCAAATTAGTGGGGCACAGTTCTGGGTGTCTATGGATAACTGACATGTAGACTACAAAATGAGGAGGGAAGATCCACTTAGTTGTGAGTGGAAACAACCAATAGGCTTGTAGCCTGTTTGGAATAAAAAGGAAAAGAAGGAGGAAGTCTTTATTTTTGCTTCTTTAGAGTAGTTCCAGTCTGTGCTATTGCTTTTAGACATTTGTCTCCAGTTCCATCAGGCTTCCAGGACAGAATCTTAAGGCTTCCAGCACAGACACTTGGGTTTCTGATACAGATTCTCACCAGACTCCACAATGAGCTCCAGGCCTTCAGTTTTCAGCTGGATCCTCTGGTTCTTTAGAGCGCAGAGGACACTTTTTCATCTACATCTGATCCCATAGGTGGCTCTTGTAAGCCTCCTTAGCAAATCCGTTATGGTTCAAAGAATATATGTATTCTATTATTTTAGTGAGTTCTAAATGATATAGTCTCAGATATCACAAAATTGACTAATTCCATAACAATAAACTTTTATTTTTATTTTGAATGGCTATACACAGAGGAATTATCATTTACTTAATCATGTTGAATAGTTCCATTTTCACTATAAAATATTATTTTTATTCCTCCTTACATATACCTATCAGTACATTTTTCCTATTATTTCCAAAAAATAAATTCCTAGAAAACAAACTTTTATTTAGCTTTTCAAGATTCTTGATTCCTCTGTTTGTCATTTGATCCAGCTTCTCTGCATAATACTGTCTCCTAGATGGCGTCATTTTTACCCATAGAACCTCAGTCCATGTGTTGTCCCACCAACCAAGACTTTCAGATCACACAGCCATTGTTAGGGATGAAATTGCATTTCCTTACTCAATGGCATTCAAACATTTGAATTACCATTAAGGGTTATCAAAGACTGCTGTCAGCTGGGCCTCTTCCTGACAGCAATGGTCTGCCTGGCAATCGGGAGGAGGAGAACCTAATCTGCAAGCAGAGGGCTCCGGTTTATCTTGGCATTTTTACTCATTTCCAAATAGGAATCATATTACTTGGAATACAAATAAGATTTGAGGATTTTAAAAATAAGTAGCTGTCTCCATCCTAGCTGCCCGTTAAGGTAAGGAAAATGCTTTTAAAATTGTTTGGAAAATGACAGAAAGTTAAATGTGAAACCAAGGGCGGGGGGTAAGAAAGAAATCTAATAGAAAAGAGCAAGAGAACACAGGTCTAATTCTACTCTGTCGCTAAAGATGAATAACCTTGAGAAGTATTCTTGCCAAACTGGTCCTCAGTGTTTCAGTGTACACAAAGAATCTGGGCATTGATCTCAGGATTCCTGCCAATTTTAATAGTATGAGAATGCAAATCAACAGGTTGAGGTTGTAATCAAGCTATCAAGCTCCACCTCTTTCCCAAGCTATGTTTGTGGAGAAGGGAGTGATTTGGACAGTCTAATAATACTTCAGGCTGAATCTAGACTTAGCAAAGAAGAAATAGGATAAGTAAGCTTAGTACAGTTTTTCGGGAAGCAGTTTCCTTATTGCTAGTCATCTTACTCTGCTTTGTCTGGGCTTGAAGAAAAAAAGAGAAAACGTATTTTTTCTGAATTTTCCAATCCTTCTACTTTAGCCAGTGGTGTCCTACATGCCTCCACAATTGTTATTCTGCAGGGTTCTAGGACTCAAGTGTAGGTATTTCGACCAGTCTCTCCACAATTTGCCCAATAGGTATAACCTGCTGGGACACACTCAGCCCTGTTGAGGCCATTGCTCACTTTGGAAGACAGAACTATGGGCTGCAATCAGGAGTACTTGAGGCACAGGATATAATTCTTCTGAACAGCTACCTTGAGCTAGCTATGTTAGAGAGTCTTGCCCTCCCAGGTCTGTAGAGGTGATCATAGTCACGACACCAAGATTAACCACTATACTTATTTCACATTGAGCATCTGGGAGACAAGGCAGGCTACAGAAGAATCAAATGCAATGGCTGGTCACACAACAGGACACAGAACTTTTGGAAGAAAGCAAGGCCACAGTGCAGGCTTTCTTGGAAGCACAAGGAGCTGTGCCTATTATGGGACTCTGAGGTACGCCACAGTAAAGGCAAGAGTGTAGGTAGAATTGTATATCAGCCCTTCTCAATCAATGATGTGTATAGGAAATACCTGGGCATTGAGATAAACTGAAGATTGTGATGAAGTAGGTATAGCTGTAGGGGTGGGGCTTGGGGCTTTGCAGCTTTAACAAATTCTCAGGTGATGCTGATGCATATGGTGTCCACAGAACTTATTTTGAGAAGCAAAACTATGGAGGGCTTATTATCTGATTTGGTTATCCATTAATCCATTTATTCCACAATTTTTGAAGAAAAAATTATAATAAGAATGTAGATGACTTGTTGGATGTAGGAAATTGTATACAACTCGGTGTGTGTGCTAAATAACTAAGATTAAATCTACTGTGTGTGCCAGGCACATGGTAAATCCTCACACAGATGATCTCTTTTAACCTTTAT
Organism: Fukomys damarensis; assembly: GCF_012274545.1. Classification (NCBI taxonomy): domain Eukaryota; kingdom Metazoa; phylum Chordata; class Mammalia; order Rodentia; family Bathyergidae; genus Fukomys; species Fukomys damarensis. The sequence continues at coordinate 115,034,475 of NW_022900951.1, read as the reverse complement.
AACAATCGAGTTAGGAGCACTATTAACAGCTGAAAAACTGGGGCGAGAAAGGTGGAGGACTCGGTATATGTTTACATTATCTACCAAGTGGCAGAGTTGGGCATTGTTTCCAGAAAATTAGAGAACAAAGCTCTTTAACCATTGTACTATCCTGCATACCCAAAATGTATATATTCCCCAACAGTAAACTCCAGCTATTATTCATGTATTTATCTCCTTAACTTTTGCTACTTCAATACCTAAAATGATAGAAAATATCGTATAAGACTAAAACATGAAAGAAACAAATTTTAAATAAATGTTTACACTGCAGTGGGCCTGACCAGGACCAATTATATAAAATCATCTCATTTAATTTAATCCTCACAGGAATTTTACCATGTAGGCACTATACCCCCATTTTAGAAGTAATAAAACTAAGTGTTGTGGAGCATAAGCAGTGTTTGAGATCACTCAAGAATACATAAAAGAGAACCAGAGTTTGACCCAGATTACCCTGATTTATATTCTCACAGCACTGGTGTAGTTACTCAATGAACACTTCTTGGCTCAATTCTGTTTTGGCCATCTAAGTTGTGTGATCGAGCTTAATATAGTACCTGTGCCATTGCCTTCTGGTTAGGTAGTTTCTGAGGCTACTATACCCTGCCCTAACTCCATCAATTCCTAGTCCAAATATCCTGATCACCAGACTTTGGCTGTGCTCTTGTTCTCGGAGGTCATTTACACTAAATATTTGCAGAGTGTGAGGGCATGTGGCAAGCATACATGCACATCAGCTGCATCTGCTGCCTTCAAATTTGACAAGCCTCCCCATTCTTACCTATTATACCTATTTATTTATACCATTATTCCTGTTTTGCTTCAGGGGATTTTAAATGGTTGTTTGAAACAGTCCAGTTTGAACTTCAAAGTGAAATCTGAGAAATCAAAGCAACTGAATGCCACAAAGGAAAACATGCAGCAGGCAATGGGTGGGGCTTGTCCTCAGACTTGAGCAGGACAGCCTCATTAGGTCTTGTTAACCATTGTCCAAGTGGAAGGGATTATGCCAAATGAGATATCTTGCACACACAGAAAAGTATAAAGAATACAGAGAATGGCAGAGCAGACACATCAATATACCCACTTCCTTAAACAATGAGTAGTAATGATTTGCTTTCGATTTTTCATAAATTGTGACAGAAACTTAATAGAGCATAACAGTGATTTTCAAATCAATTTAAATATAGTCCTGTGAATAGAATAAGTACAGAGACACACTGTATCCATGTTGCCATCCTCTCTTTATGTATTCTCTCCTGACATTGACCTAATGTAGAAGTTCAGAATAATTCCATAGAGTGCCTCACTGACAGATCATTAAAAGAATTTTAATTATGTTTAATAATTTTAATTACATTTAATTTGACAAAAATGTATTTATCACGTACTACAACATAACATTTTGAAATGTGTAGGAGGTGTGATCAAAGCATACAGTGAATGTTTAAATTTTTTGAAATTTATTATAGTGAAAGACACATTGACATTAATCTTCCTCAAAATAGTCCCCTCTCTCACTTTGGCTACACTTATCCGATCATTCTTGCCACTGTCTGAAGTAGTTCTGGAAGTCTTTTGTATGTTTCTATGAGGTGTAATGAAAAATACAGTGAATGTTGCTACTGATATCTCTTGATATCTCATTTCCTTTGGATATATACCTAGTAATGACGTTGCTTGATAGTTTTTCCTTTTATTTAGTTTATTGGTACATTTTATGTATACAGTATAGTTACATTCATTACTGGGATCTTGTACCTTTACATGCCAGGTTATTTTGATTCTCATTTTTTCCCCTTGTCCCTGCCCTCCCTTCACCCCCTCCTCCCCTCCCCATTTACAAACACTTTATTTCCATTTTTTTCATTTTCTCATATTTTTTTCCTTAATACCTTTCCCCTACACTTTCCACTTTCCGTACACCTTTAGACCTTTTCTTCCCATTTCACAATGTCAGTTATTTCATTAGGATCTTATGTACTATTATAGTTTATTCACACTAGAGAAACTATTCGGCATTTACACATATGTGACTTATTTATTTCACTTAGGAGTATGGTACTTCAATTTTTAATACTTTTGAGAGACTTCTGTACTATTTCCCATAATGGCTGTACTAATTTGTATTTCCATCAACATTGTGCAAAACAATTACTTTATGATGAAATATATTTAAATGATTTGGCATCTAACTCAGGAGGATTTCGAGAAATTGAGTGATGTTATAAAAACCTCATTCTAGTATTTATGTGAACAAATTTTTTATCAAGGGTGACACAGGTTAGTTTCATTTGGTTTTGTTGTAGATATCTATTCCCAGGTTGGAGAAATTCCTTTATATACCTATTTTGCTGAGAATTTTTAAAATCTCCAATTTGTGAAGAATTTAATGGAATAATTTTTCTGGTGAAATGATTTGTTTCTTTTTTCTTTTTCTTTTAGTACCTAGAACTAATTCAACTAGGTCTTAGAGAACGTTTTAGAAGATTTTATTGGATTCAGCTTGCAATATGTAGGCCTTTTGTATTTATATCACTAAGCTGAATTCACCTATAATATTATTTTTGACCTTGACTTCTTGGTTTATTTCAAGACTGAGGCTTTTCTGAGAGCACGAAAGAGCTGAAGACTTCGTTCCATTTTCAGTTTTCTCATAGAAACTAAGAATTACCTGTTTCTTGAGACTTTGCCATTGGAAATTTTCTGGAAATTCGGATTTGCTTTTCTTTTTTCTTTTTTCTTTCTTTTTTTTTTTTGACTGCTAATCAAATTTATCTGTTGTTTCATTTCATGTATGGATTTTTTTTTATTATTTTTTGATGGTGCTGGGAATCAAACACAGAGCCCTGTACATGTTAGACAGCGCTTTACTATTGAGCTATGCCTCTATTGCTTTTAGGTCAGTATATTTTTCTTGAATCTATTTTAGTAAAATTTAGGAAATTGTTAATTTAATATACATTTTTCAGACACTGGGATACACTATTCATAGTATTCTTTTATTGTTTTTACATTTCTATAATATATATATAGTAGAGTCTTCTTTTTCACTTCCGACACTTTTTTTCAGGGAAGCAGCTTCTGATGTTGCTGATTATTTCTGTTGTTTTTGTTAATATTTCATTTTTACTTTTATTGTTATTCTCTTCTTCCTGCTTTAAATGTGTTTATTTGTCCTTTTTGGTCTTGATTTGAAGTTTTATATTATTAAATTTTGATCTTTTTATGTTTGCTAATATATGTATTTAAAACTATAAAATTTCCCCTAGATTGTTCTCTTTAACTACATCCCACAAATTTCAGTTTGCAGCCCTGTCATTGTTGTTTATTGCAAATATTTAATTGTATTGGTTACAGTCTCTTCTTTAGTGTCCATTTTAAGTGTATTTTTGTAATCCATATTTTTATTACTGATCTCTAGTACTAAATGTAGTTAAAGAAAAAAGTCTACATGGCTTGGATTTCTTAGAACTTAGTAAACCTCTTTTCAGCATGGGACACAGAGAAAAAATGAGAACCAAGACCTGTCATGTAAAGGTACAAGATCCCAATGATGAATGTAACTGTACTGTATACCTAGAATGTACCAATAAATTCAATTTAAAAAAGAATTTGAATTCTGTATTAGTTGAGTTCAGAGTTCTATGTGAGTTTATTAGTGAGTACTTGTTACATATTATACTTCATATCATCTACAGGTTAAGTAACCTTGGTTTGCTTAAAACACCAGTTTTTTTAGCAAGGTATGTTGAAAATCCTCCACTCTAATTTCAGACATTGTCATTCAGATTATATATGTGTGTGTGTGAGTGTGTGTATGTATACAGACACACATACACAGAGAAAGAGAGAGACAGAGACAGAGAGAGAGAGAGAGATGGGCGATACCTACAGGAATATCTTTACATATCAATATATATTATATAATATCTATATATCAATATAAACCTGTATACAGTAATTATTCTTGGTGAATTTTTCTTTTTATATTGTTCAGCATGTTTAGTTATTGTTTTCCACCTTATATTTTTGCCTGATATTAATATAATGAATTCAGCTCTGCTTTGATTAGGACTTGGCAAGAATACCTTTTTCAATCCCCTTATTTTCTATATATTTGCTTTTTAAATGTATCTCATAAATATCCTATGGCTGTCATTTTGTAATACATTATGAGGATCTTTCTTTTAATATGTGTCAGCATCTATCACTTGTGTATTTTTATTTATTTATTTTCTTTTAGTTTGTGTTTTCTTTTTACTATCCTTGCTCTTTACTATTTTTCCCTCTTTCCCTGCCTATTGGAGCAATAAAGCATTCTTTATTCCCTTTTTCCTATCTCGGTCTGTTATACATTTTATTTTTAGTCTTTTAGTGGTTACCTTTACATTTTTTCATTTATGACATAGGATTATATTGGTAAGTATTTCGCAAGTTTGTTGTAAATTGCTTATGAGAGTGTCTGGTTTATAGGAAGTGCTGTATAAGTATTACATGTTAGTAGTGGAAATAATATTTTGACTTATCACAGTATTTAGCACTATGAGTGTTTTTTGCATCTAACACTTTTCCTGTAGTTCCTGTTTTCTTCTTGTGGTATCATATCATTTAGGGATTTGGTTAGTGTGAGTAATAAACTCAAGATTTTTATGTCTATACATTGTTTTTATTTTGTACACCTTCTAGGACGAAAGCTTAGCTGCAAGTAACTTATTAGATTAAAGTTTTCCCTTAGAAGTATGAATATATTATTTTGTTGTTTCTTTATATTTCTCAATGGTGTTATAATATCTACAGTCAACATGACGTTCTTTCCATTTTAGTTAATATGCTTTCTCTCTATCTATAGCTGTGAATTGTTCTGCAACTTAACTATAGTGTGTCTGTCTGTGATTTTTGTTACAACTTGCTAGGGACTCAGGATATTGATTCCTACTTGAATTTTGAGAGACTAGTCTTTTAATTTTGAAAAATGTTGACAATTATTGCTTTGCGGAATGCTTCTATACTGTAAGATTCTAAAACTCTGTCATACGTTGATGTTTCTCATTTGATCCTTCATGTTTCTTAGCTTGTTTTTCATATTATTTTCCATCTCTTTATCTCTTTGTGTCACATTTTTATAATGTCCTCAAACTTATCTTCCAGTTCATTTAACTCTGTTTAGGCTAACTTCAATGAGTTGTTTAACAAATACACGGAGTTTTTAAATTTTAAGAATCATGTTTTTCAATTTTTGAAATTCTTATTAGATATTCTCCAACCCCACTGATTCTTACTATATTGTTGCTACCCACTCTTTTGTTGTCTCTAAAAGTAATTTCAAAAAGATGGAAATACATTGTAAATGCTGAACTATTTCTAGTTCTGTGGGATCCAAATTCTCACTTGTAGTGTTTTATTTTCTTGTAATACTTGAACATTGGTTAGTCTTTAAGGGGAGTTATTTTCAGTAGGCATCCCAGATCCTTTGGCTGTAGTGGTAACCCAAAATTGAATTTAGCTTTTTGGCAGCCCTACAAAATTCACTTACTTCACATTTATTCTTATGTGTATTTAATCATTGCTTGCTCCCAAAACAAGTATTGAGTTGAGGTTTTACATCCTTGAGTAAGGCAGATTTGAGGATTCATTTTTATAGTGACTTTTTTGTTGTTGCTGTTAGCCACTGTGCTAAGGAGATGCTAAGCTACTTTGCTGCTTCTTTTGGCTGGTATGCAGAGCTTTTATATTACCTATTTCGTATAAAGCCATATTTTTATGGCGTGTGGCTTGGCACAAGGAGCTCACTAATAGCTTTACACATGGACTGAGTCCTTATTTACTATTCCTGCGTAGATATTAAAATCCGAAGTGTCAGACCTGTCTCCTGTATCTTCATGGGTAACTCAATTTCAACAACCATTTGCCCTTCTGACTTTGAGGACTTCCTTGGGTTTTGGTACAAGGGAGTTTCCTCTCATTTTTAACCATGACCATATACTGAAGAAGGACATTGTCATATTTTATCTAACATTTTTTGTGTTTGGAGCAAGAAGTTTGTTTAGCATTTTACTTTTATTTCAGCACATCTTTACTAGAAGTCCTTTTGGCTGGATACTTATAGGCATCAAAAGGTTGGCAAGTGGGCTTTATGACACAACTGATCTCAGATCAGCAATGTGTGATTTTTGTTTTACAGTATTTGAAGCTGTATTCTTGACATACAATTTGTTTCAATAGACTAAAATCAGAATGTATCAAAGATCTAAATATCAAAACAGAAATACTAAATCTGCTGGAAGAGAGAATAGGTAGAACTCTTGAGGAAACAGGAGTAGACAAAGACTTCATTAAGCAAACCCAAACTGCACAGGAAATCTACAAAGAATCAATAACTGAGACCCCATCTTATTAAAAAAAAACCTGTTGCACAGCAAAATAAACCACCAACATAGTGAAAAGACAACCCACAGAGTGGGAAAATTTTCACCAGCAGTTCCTCAGACAAAGGAGTACTATCTAAAATATATAAAGAATTCAAAAATAATCAGACCACCCAAATTTAAAGACCAAATTCAAAAATGGGCTTCTGAGATGAACTTTTTTTTAGAGTAGCAAGAAAGCCTTACAATGCAGCCAGAGATCATACTTAAAGATAAGGCTTTTCAAGAACAAAAAGGAAAACTGAATTGCCAACATAAGCAGCACAGAGCCATGCAAAGAGCATGAAATGGAGAACCCGGGAGCTTTGCCATGTGGGACGAGATACTTGCTACCACCTGTTTTTGTAGCAATAACAGCTCAGAGTTTTTGATCACTCATTTGTCAGAAACTATGAACACCTTAATAGGCAGTGGCTAATGTAATCCTCTAGTTAACTTCTGTGGTGGACCTTTTGCTTAGTGTTCCTTCTTTACAGTTGGAAAAACTGAAGCTTTGAATATTTAAGTGATTTGTTCCAGGTCAGATAGTCAACAGTGGTAGAGCAAGGATTCAGACCCTGGAAGACTGATCATAGGCGTAAATTCTTAACCACTATACTATGCTGCTTATGATATGAAAATGCTAATACTTAGGTAAGATTATTCAAGGTTTGGAGTGTGGTGGCACACACCTCAAATCACAGCTTTCTGGGAGGCTGAGGAAGGAGGATCGCAAATTCCAGGCTTGCTTGGACAAATTATCAACTTAGTGAGACCATGTCTCAAAAAAAAAAAAAAATGGGCTGAGGATGTAGCTCAGGGTGAAGACCCTGAGTTCACTCTGCAGTACTAGAAAAAAAAAAACATTGCATGAATTAGTCAGCTTCCCCATTGCTGTATACAGTACCTGACACCCACAACTCAGTGGAGGAAAGGCTTAACTGGCTCACATTTTCATTCTATTATCAGCTGGCTCCAAGGCAGAAACATCATGAGGGATGAACATGGAGGAGCGAAACTGCCCAGTTTATGGTGGTAGGGAAACAGAACAAGGGAACAGTGTCAAGGAAAAGAGGTGAGGAACCAGACATAGACCCCAAGCCCATGCCTCCACGACCCACTCAAACATACCCAGGAACATGCTTCATTACTTTGCTATGTATTTCTTAATCTAAGCAAATGAACATAGCAGAATTAATGGTCACATTTCTCCAGGATTATTAAAAACCAAATGGTGCTATGCAGTATCACTTAGCACAGTTACTGGATGTTATCCAGTATAAGCAAGTAAATGTTGATATATTCTGCCAGCCACACAGATAGGATTAAATTTATTAGATCTGCCTAATCAAATGTTTATTCCCCTGGACCTAGAAAGTCCCACCAAAATGCCAGTTCATTGAACAATAATAGGTAATATTTATTTAATCTTTAATAGATGCCTGCTCTACAAGCTAAACAAATAGTAGTTCAATCTTCATTGCATCCCTCCAGGTGTTGACATCATCCCTATTTTGCTGAGGAGAAAATGGAGGCCAAGAGAGGTTAAGTAAGTTTTGCAATGTTTCCTCACCAATCAGCCAAAATGGGGAACCCAAGAAGTCTGATTCTGGAACTTGCTCTCCTAAGTGCTACAAATGTATCTTGATTAGCTCATTTACTGGCATTATGACTTTTCACTTCGTTCTGTCATATGTAAGAGCCCTGGGTCAGTTTTCTACTTCAAATCCAATGACTGACCAGTGTGTAAGAATTCTCATAATCCCTTAAAGAGGAAGGAGGAAAATGACTTTTAGAAAAAGTATCATGCAAAAGGCTGTCAGGATCTGATTTCCTCTGAGAAAGACTTTGGCATAATAATTTTAAGATGTTAATTAGTGATTTTTTTTCCAAAGCAGACAGTATAAGTAAAATGGAAATTATGTTCCCTAGAAATATCTGAAATATATATAT
>NW_022900951.1:115016698-115025532 GCF_012274545.1 Fukomys damarensis | reverse complement strand
TAGGAATACAATCATTTATACTACTGTTTGATTCAAACCACTGTTGAAATTAGTGATGTGTCATATTACCACACCAAATGAAATAGGAATGAAGGAAAAAAAGAAAATTCAAAATAGGCAAAATAGTTTATGAAAGTCAAACTGTAATTGATATAGGGTTTGGGGGAAGTAGTAAATGTAATTAAAATTCTAAAATGTTGAAAATATTAATGCAGAATGGAAGCATGCAAATCTCAAAATAATTACATGATATAGCTAGAGCTAAATTTGTCTTGATACTTAGATGAACATAAGAAAGATGAAGAGAGATTTAGAAAGATCATATATATATTATCATACATATCACTCTGTAACATTTTTCTGAGCCAAACAAGAAAGCCAAAAAGACAAAATTTAATATACAAAGTATTTATTTATTATATGAGACAAACAATACATGTTTATTTATAACAATGAAGAAAAGCAGATGAGCAAGTAGAATTAAAAAATTAATATACTAGTAATTAACAGGTAGAGGTAATTGTAACTGTGATTTAACCCTTGATCTATCTCTATCACAACTCACTGTTATGCATACAGGTGTATAGATGGTTTTAAATAAAATTTAACAGCAGACACTTTCTTTAAAAGTTTGTTTTAGACATACCAAAAACACATTTTGATAAATAATAATCTATAATGTAGTTTTAAATCATTGAATAGTATTTTGTTATGTAAAAGAGCCACATATTATTCATACAATGTGTGCTTTATATTTATTATAGCCAGTATTACAATAAAAATGTATTTCCAGCATACAGACCTTATATCTGTTTTGTTAGGTTTGTATTAAATATTTTATGCTTTGGTGCTATTTTAAATGACATTGCTTCTTTATAAATTTCAATTTCCAGTTGTTCATTATTAGCATATAGAAATACAATTGATTTTTGTATATCAGTCCTATACCCTGCAACTTTTCCAAACTCAGTTGTTCCAAAATCTTTTCAGTAGACTGCTGAAAAATTTTTCACAGAAATAATGATGTTTTCTATGAACAAAGACAGCTTTGTTAATTCCTTTCAAATCTGTAATATTTTACTTCTATTACTTTTGAGGCTAAGATGTCCAACACGATGTTGAATAAGAGAGGTTAAGGTTGATATCCCTGTATTCTTTTTTTTTTTTCTTGCCCATGTCAATGTTTACTGAGGTGTAAGTGTGTATAACAGTGGAGGTAACAGCCTGCATAGGTTTTCGGTAAACCAACAGTTTTAACCTTAGACATTTAGTATTCCAGCTGTGCCTTTTGGCATTAGCGATTTGGTGATAAATTCTCACGGCGCTTCAGCATCAGCTGCTGCAGTGATTTCTTTCCTGAAACTTTAAAAACCATGCTAATACACGTCCCTTCGAATTGAAACTTATGCATGACCACTAGTGGCAAAGAGGAGCCACGAAGTATTACTTTTCATTAGATTTCGAGCTGCAAATAAACTTATTTTAGAGAAAAGGGACAAATAATCTTGCAGTGATTACCAGTGGCTGGAGATCTTCTGTCACTGATCTGCAGAGCCAAGTGGCTCTACCTTTTTTAAATTAGCAGCAGGACTTCAAGAAGATGTATTCAGGTTACTAGGGAAGAGCAAAAAGAACATCTCACATTGTGCTCTTAATGCAAATTTAGATACTTTCTACTGCATTTTTTAAAAGGCTGCTGTCCCATGATATCTAAGAGGTTTCCTGTACTTACATATCCTAGCAAGAATAAAAAATCCAGGCCTCAGCTATTTAGAAAAATGAGATGCTACTACCACCCATGGCCCAGCTGCCAATCTCAAACAATTACCTTCTCCAGCCTATGAAATTTTTCTTTAAAACATTTTTATTCCTTTGAACTAACAATCTCAAGCTATACAAGGCTTTAAGAGATATCACATTATCAAACAGATAGAATGAACTCATGGCCAAGATAAATTATGAAAAACATCATATACTGGTTTAGTAAATTTAAATTAAGTCCCAGCCATCCTTCTCTTTTCATACTACAGCTACAAAATTCACTTAAAAGTACATTTGTAAATCTGCCTTCTTCATTTAGATATAGTTCAACTATGCCAAATAAATGATAGTTAAATTTTTGTTTTGTTTTGTCTTTGAGACAGAGTCTCACGATGTAGATGAGGCTGGCCTTGAACTCCCTATGTAGCCCAGGCTGGCCTTGACCTCACCAACATCCTCCTGCCTCAGCCTCCAATAATTGTCAAAATTTTAAATCCAACTCCATTAACCACATTAAATTTTCTCCTGAGCCTTGAGAATTCATCAAGTGTGTGCTATTTCATTTTCAATGCATTAGCTTAGCTCCCTTCACTGGGCAATGGTGACTTCAGTATACAAATGGCCTGCGGGAAATCTCATCTTCCTTTCTTAGTTAATACTGTGTGAAGAAACTGTCCAGTTTTCCACCTACTTAAAATTTGTATAGAAAGCGGCCACAAAAGATAAATAAGTAACAAATGTATATAAAATTCCTCCCTGCATTTCTTCAGTACCTTGCACAAATTCATGATCTGAGCCTATTGAGACCCACTGTAAGAGGTAACATGAGCCTCAGGTAAACAGTTCAAAACAATGAAACACTTGAAAAACAGCTGTTCATGTAAAAAAAAAGGTTTGTTAAATACAAAATGTATAAATGTAGTGCTGATTCGTAAGTTTCTAAAAATAATCTAAAAATTGTAACGCAGCCCTTTGAAAAATCTATATACAAATTTCAAGAAGCAAACTGCTGCCTTGGATCAGCTAAGGCTTTCACTAGAAGGGGTATCTGTGTGGTCACAGGAGTGCTGGCCATCGGCTGGGAGATCGTACTGAGTGTAGAGCAGGACGAAATCCCGGACCTTGAATACCTCAGCTGTGGTGCTCATGCTCAGCTTGGAATTGTTGCAATGCACCCAGAACCCTCCTTGAGAATTATAGCAGTAAGCAGTGTAGAATCCGATGAACCCTTCCCATGGTGCATCACTAAGGCAGCCAAGTCCTAGAGAAAGCATTGGGTCTGAACGATTTCAAGGTCTCCCTGCAGCAATAGGGTTCCATGTTTAAGATTTCCTCAAAGCCGTCGTGGACACTGATTTTTCTCTCGGTTATTTCATCCTGACCAGCTGAACTGCTTGGGATGTAGCCCAAGCACCTGACGCAGGCAGCTGATCAGGACCTGCTTCTGGGCTTCTGTGAGTGTAACCAGTTTTGAGGAGAACTTTCTAGGCTTTGAGTTACACTGGTCACACTTGTTGATTTTGCCGTCCAAAGCTTCCATTTCTGTGTATTTGGTCAACATTTCAGTAACCAAACATGGCTCTGAGGTAACTTCTTTACGGAGCAGGGGCATAGCTGTGTCAAATGGGACTTCCAGACCTAGTTCTTTAAGGTATCACCATACTGATTTCCACAGTGGTTGCACCAGTCTGCACTCCCACGAGCAGTGGAGCAGTGTTCCTCTTTCCGCACAGCTCCACCAGCATTTGTTATTGGTTGATTTCATGATAGCAGCCATTCTTTCTGGGGTGAGGTGAAATCTTTTGACATTGGTTTAGGAAAAGATTCTACGAAAACCTCAGTTGCGCATGAGCTACCACATTTAACAAGTGGGATCTCTTCTTATTAAAAAGCTTCTGCACAGCAAGAGAAATGACCGATAGTGTGAAGAGACAACCTGCAATGTGGGAAAAACTTTTCAACAGCTCTTCCTCAGACAAAGGTCTACTATCTAGAATATATAAAGAATTTTAAAAAATCAGATCTCCGAAATTTAAAGACCCAATCCAAAACTGGGCATCTGAAATGAACAAACATTTCTCAGACAAAGAAGTAGAAATAGCAAATAAACATATGAAAAAATGTTCAACATCACCATTAACATTTATATAATCTATATGAGAAACACATAATCCAAACAACTCTCTGTTTACAATACCCCAGGCGTCTGAAAATGGCCTAAGCTGGAGAGGCCATCTTAGTGCGAACCTATTCTTGATTAGAAGGAAACATTAATTCTTTAATCATTTAGTATGCTACAGCAATTTTTCTAAAGATCTGCCAACTACAGGGTTTTTGTAGATGCCCTTGGTCAGTTTTTAGAATTTCTCTGCTCTTCCTGTTTTCTGAGATATTTTTTAACACCAGTGAATGCTGAATCTTGTCAATGATCTTAATACACTTATTGAGATGATTCATTTTTTAGAGAACGAATTTATTATTATGATAAATTGCATTATTGGTCTTTGAATTTTTTATTTTGTTCTAAGCAACCCTAATTTTAATATTTCTTGAATAAATGGTAAAAAGATATAATTTAATTTCATAAAATGTTTCATAAGAACAATTATGTGTTCTTTCATTTAAAGTCATTTGTCTAGATGTTCCCCTGTATTGTCTAATTAACAATTATGTTTTCCCTTTGATATAAACAGTATTTTTTCATTTACCAAATACCTCTATGGGCAACTATTCCACATTATTCCAAAGATGAGATTTTTGAAATAGTTTTATTTTGTTACTTATACTGAGTCACCAACACTAAAAGGAGTTCAAAAGTGTTTTGTTAGCCTAGAGGTCAGAGTGTTCTGTCACAAATGTTTCTTCTTTTCCTCAACAAAGCCATCTACCAACACCCTAGATAGCTCTCCTCAGACCGTACCGGATGGTCTGTCATAATACAGGGTGCAGCGCGGACTTCATGCTCTCTGATCATCCACTACTTCACATTTCCCCATACTCTCATCTCTTTCTCAGAAGAATGGAAGATTTGTTCTCTTTCTCCGCTTTTCCTTTTCCTTTTCCTTTTTTTTTCTTTTCCCCTGTCAATAAGCAGTAAGCCTCAGCAATAATAAACCCTAGGCAGGGAATTGTTAGTTTAAAAAAAAGAGCTAGCTTGCCTCAGCAGGGTAGAAAACTGCCTGTAATTATGATTTTAGGAAAAATAAGAAATATACTAGGATCCCAGTGTTTCTCATCAGTATCCTGCCTTCTTTGAAATTTGAACCAACCTCGTATTCTTGGGTTAAAACTGAGGATAAATCATCCACTCATTTCTTTTCTTATCTTTATCATTTCCTTCAAGCACAACTCATGAAAATCAATTGTATTTCGTACAATAACAATGAAAGTGCAGAAACAGAGTTTAAAGACACAATAACATTTACAATTACTCTAAAAAATGGAATAGCTAGGTATACATTTAATAAAACATATACAGGTCTTGTAAACTCAAAACTACATGATACTGATGAAATCAAAGATTGTCTCTGTCTTAATTAGTATGTTTAGGCTGTTTATAAGAAATAGCATTATAGACATAGTTTGATTTATGTATGCCATTTCATTATTTAATTTCTGTTATTATTTGATTCTTTTGTCCCTTTGCTGGCATCTTTGGGGATTATTTGAATTTTTTGTTCTGTGTTTCTGAATTAATTTCTCTATTATTTTAGTGGGTGCTGTAGGCATTGCTATATATAGTACTTATGTCCTAATTAAATTTCTATGGTCTAAGAAGGATATATATTTGATCATGTTAAGTGGAATGTAGAAACCTTCCCACTACATAGTTTTCTATGTTGTAGCCTTTGCTTTACATCCTCAGAAAACTTCATGAGACAATATTACAATTTTTTGTTTCAACCATCAAACATATTTTAAAGAACTCAAAATGAGATTATTCTATTTACCCAAATATGTGCCATATCTGTTTTCTTGCTCTTGGCTTTTGTTTGTTTTGTTTTTTTGTACCAGGAATCAAACTCAGGACCTTGCACCTGTGAGGCAGACGTAGTGCCACTGAGCTAGATCCCCAGCCCTATATCTGTTATTTTTATTTCATTCCTGATTGGGTATCATTTCCCTTCTTTCTGAAGACCTCTCTTTAGCAGACCTTTTAGAGTTGACCTGCTGGCTACAAGTTCTATTTGTTTTTCTTATTGTCTTTATTTTACTTTTATTCTTGAAGAATACTTATGCTGGATATAGAATTCTGGCTTGACAGCTATTTTTTTTCAGCCCTTTAAAATACTGTACCCCTTTCTTGTGATCCTCATGGTTATTTATGAGAAATCCAGCTGTTCATATCATCATTCCCTAAAGGTGATTCTGCTTAATTTAAATTTTTTTCATTGTTTCAGAGTTTATTAATTTGCTTATTCTGGGTATGGATTTCTTTCAGCTGATCTTTTATGCGGTTACTGATCTTCTTGAAACTATGGTTTTTGTCATTCATAAAATTTGGGGAGTTTTCAGCCATAATTTATTCCAGCATTTTTTCAGCTTATACCTTTCTCCTTCTTGAGCTTCAGTAACATAACTGTTAGGCCTTTTGACTGTCTCCAAATAACTGAGATTCTGCTTTTTAATTCATTTTTTCCCTTTGGCTCAATTGCATTGATCTGTTTTCAAGTGTACTGTTTCTTTCTCCACCATCTTCATTCTGCTACTCAGTCCTTCCATTTGTATTCATTATTTTCCTAAATTTGAAATTTTATATTTGTCACACACACACACACACACACACACACAGATCTTATTATTTTGCTGAGATTTATACCTTTGTATCAACCATTCTTACTTGGAGGCTTTTTATAGAAGCTTGCTTAAACAGATAATTTTAAAATTTTATTTATATATATTTGCAGTCCATGTAGTTTACAATCAACCTGGGGAGCAGTACATGATCTCCTTCTCCTTTCCTCCCTCTCCTTCACTCCCCTCCCTAGTTCTCCTATCCCATTTTTCATTGTTTATATTGTTGGTCTTAGCCCATGCTATGGCATATGGTGTTTACATTAATTGGGATTATTAGGTTCCTGTACATAGTACATCTTTATTCTTCTTATTTCTCCTTCCCTCTTCCTCACCCCTAGCCTGCCCTTGTTCCCTTGAATTGCTTCTCTATTGCAAGAGATCCATCCCCTTGTTCCTTTCTATCCATTCTATATCATTTTCTTCATTTGTACTTTGCCTCACTCAAATGAGAAATATCATATGATACTTAAGTTTGTGTGTCTGGTTTATTTCACTCAACATTAAATTTTTCAGGTGCCTCCATTTTCCTACAAATATATCAAATTTATCATTCTTTATGCCTGAGTAGTATTCCGTTATATATAGGTACCACATTTATCCAATCATCTGTTGATGGGTATACAGGTTGTTTCCAGGGTTTAGATATTATGGATTGTGCTGTTACAAACATTGATATTCATGTATCACTGCAGTATGGTGACTTAAACTCTTTGGGTAAGATATTTAGCAGAAGGATATCTGGGTCATATGGAATTTCTGATTTCAGTCCTTTGAAAATCTCCGTATTGATTTCCATAATGGTTGTACTAGTTTGCATTCCCCATCAGCAGTGTAGGAGGGCTCCTTTTCCCCACAGCAACACCAATATGTGTCATTGTTAAACAGATAATTTTTAAAAGTTATTTTATCAGATATTTCCAACATCTCTATTATCATGGCATTAGTATCAAATGATTATTCTTTTCCTGTGCAAGCTTACTATTTCTCCATTCTTTGTATGCTGAGTAGTTTGGAGTTTTGGACATTTAAAATATTATAAAGGGAAACAAGGGATAAGAAAATATATGAGACAAGAAAAAAATGGAAACAAAGTCTTTGTAAATAGGGGAAAGAAGGGGGCAAAGTGAGGGGCAGGGGTATGTGGAGAAAATGAGAGCCAAGATCTGTCATTTAAAAGTAGAAGATCCCAATGATAAATGTAACTGTACTGTATACTTAAAAAGTACCAATGTACTCAATGAAAAGAAATTAAAAGAAAAAATAAAACATTATAAAATTATGCAGCTTACTTATGGAAAATGTTGATATTTTAGCTTGCATAATCAGTCAACCAACCCTGTCAGATTCAGGCCACAAGCTCCAAGCTTTTATGGTTTGTGGTTCTAATTCCTGTTCCATTTTCAAAGTTTTCTAAGAGCAGTTGGCATCTAGCCCAAATGTGCTCCCCCCAGTGGCCAGTTTCGGCCCTGAGTGACACTCTACCTCTAACTTGGCTCTCAAGTGGACCTTCCTCTTTTGAATGTTCGATTCACACTTGCACATGACATCGTGAACACCTTTATAGATTTGTATCCTGATAGGTATTCTGTTTTGTTCTCTCCAAGTGCGCGCCCGCGCGTGTGATCTCACAAATACTCTTCCCTGGCCTCTATGGTTTGGTTCTTTCGCTTAGTAGGTTTAGTGCCCGAGGCTGTATTTTCTCTATGCTGCTGTGCTGTCTCAAGGCTGAGCCCACAACTGGCACCAAGTTGTGGGAGGACAAAGGGAAAATTACAATGCATGCTTAATCCATCCTTTTGAACCACCGAGCGCTTCTGATTTGTAAGACAAGTTCCCTTCCTTGAGAATTCTTAGCTCCTGCCACTCCCTTTTGCTGCGTCTGCTGCTGCTATGCTATGGATACAGAATTTCTTTGGGGCTGGAATGTGAGAGAATGGGGAGAAGCTTTAAACGTCATTTTCCCCCGCTTGGTCCTAGCATGGGGAAGTTACTTTCCTGCTTCTTGAGCAATAAATAGGAGTTTGGACAGGAATTTTTTTCTTTTTGTGACAATTCTTCTGTCTAGGTTTCAGGCTATGTGAAGTTTAGGCGAAGGAGAGCAGAGGGGTTACAAAATAGTCAACTCACTAAGGATTTGGGACTGCTTTGAATTATGGTCCACTGCTTCACTCTGTATGCTACTACCTGCTTTTCAGATTCTTCACGTAGGAATTCACACATCCAAATAAGGTTTTACAGTTGTTTGTTTGCTTTTTTTTTTTTTTTTTTTTTTTTTT
>NW_022900951.1:114979245-115015909 GCF_012274545.1 Fukomys damarensis | reverse complement strand
ACTTGCCAGAGGTGCAGTGCCACTGAGGTACATCCCCAGCCCCAAGCTTTTATAATTTCATTCATCATAGAGAGCATGGAATGTGATTTTGCGGTTACTTAGAACTTCAACTTACTAATTACTTTTAAAATAATAAAAATGTGAAAATAATATATTTTATGTTTACTTTAATTTTTACCACTTCCAGCACTCTTGGTTTTATTCATATCCAATCAGATTTCCACCTAGTATCATCATACTGCTCTGCCCCCAACATATTAATATTTATTTTAAGGTTTCTGTCTAAAAATGTCAATGAATGGACTACTTCTCAATATGCTTTTGTGGATGGTTATCTCTCTACAATGCTTTTAACTTCTTTAGTGTTTCTTTATAGGAATACATTTTTGTGACATAACTAAATTTGTTTGGGGGAATTAGTACATACATTTCATATCTAGATCATTTTTGCTCCTCTTTCTTCCTCTACCTTTCTCTCTCCCCTCTTTTCCATATCTCCTTCATAATTTCAATGTTGTATGTCCCTGTTTCTTACCATCTCTCCTTTGTTATGCTATTTATTCATATTTTGGGTTTCTCATATCAGAGAAGCCATGAAATATTTAACCTTTGTGTCTGATTTATTTCACTTAATATTGTGGTCTCAAGGTGCGTCCATTTACCTACAAATGAACAAAGTTTGTCCTTCTTTATGGCACAAAAGAACTCCATTGTGTGTATATGCCACATTTTCTTTATCCATTCATTTGTTGATGGACATCTAAACTGTTTCCATAATTTAGTTATTGTGAATTTTGCTCCTATAAACACAGGTGTGTGTGTATCACTGTAGTATTGTGATTTTAACTCTTTCAGGAAGATACCAAGGGGAGGTAAATCTGAGTCAAATAGAATTTTTATTTTTAGCTTTTTGAAGAATTTTCATACTGATTTCCACTGTGATGGTACTAATTTACATTTCTAAAATGGTTCCTTTTCCCCCAAACCCTTGACAGAGTTTTTGTGGTTTTTGTTTAGTTCTTGATGATAGCCATTCTTGCTGTAGTAAAATGATATCACAGTACTGTTTTGATTTTCATGTATCCTAAGCAAAAGATGCTAAACATTTTTTTCATGTACTTGTTGGTCATAGTTACTTTTTGTTTTGAGAAGTGTCTATTTCAGTTGCTATTTTTTATTGTGTCCTTTATTTGGATGAGGGTCTAATTTCGGGGAGGCTCTTTATATACTCTAGAAATTAGTCCTCTATCAGAAGAGTGGTTGGCAAAAAAAAATTTCCCTTCTGTAAATTGTATCTTCATTTTGTTGGCTGTTTCCTTTTCTGTTCCAAAGTTGTTCATTTTAATTTCATTCCATTTGTTGATTCTTCCAGCAGATTCACATTTCTGTTTTTATTTCTAGGTCATAATCCATTTTTATTTGATATTACAGCAGCATGAGAGATCCACATTCTTCTTCATGTGGATAACCAGTTTTTCCAGCACCTTTGTTCAAGAGGCTTTATCTCCAGCAATTGTTTTTATCCTCATTGTCAAAGGTCAGATGGCTAAACGTACGTGGGGATGTTTCTTTGTCTTCTATCTCATCAGTCTGCATGTCTGCCTTTGAGCCAGTATCGTGCTGTTTTTATTACTGTAGCTTTGTAGTATAATTTGAAATCTGGGATTGTAATGCCTCTTGAGTTGGCTGTTTCTACTCAGGATTGCTTTGACTTTTCTGTTTCCATATAAATTGCAGAGCTTTTTTTCTCATTCTGTGAGTAATGCTGTTGGTCTTTTGATTGGAATCACATTAAATCTATATACCACTTTTGGTAATATGGTCGTTTTGGCAATACTGGTTCTGCCTATTCAGAAACAGGGGGTGTCTCCATTTTCTAGGGTTCTCTTCAATCTATTTTGTCAGAGTAACATAGTTTTCATTATAGAGCTTTTTCACCTCCTTGGTTAGGCTGATTCTTAGGTATTTAATTTTGTAAAGCTACCCTGAATGGTATTGTTTCCTGGACTTCTTTCTCCATACATTTATTATTACAGGAACATTAGTACATTAGTATTTTTGTAATTCTTTGTTAAATGCTAGACACCATGACTAGAAGATATTAAAATCAGGGAAAATAGTATTTATCCTGGCAATGAGTGTTTCTCTTTTGTCAGGCTATTACTGTGAGTGTTCAAGTAAATTTAGTCAGGAGTTGAATGAAGTTTGGATATAATTATTGTTCTTTACCTTAAGTATGGCCTGGACTTCAAAATCCTCCAAATATTGGTTGCTATTCCCTTCTGCTTTCAATGAGACCAGAGTGCTGATACTTTTTATTCTCAATATTTCCATCACCTCCTTTAACTTGTGCCAGTCCTTATGTATCTCTATTATAGATGTTACTTTCCCCTCATGCTCACTAAACTGCTGTTCCTTGTCACTAAATTCTAGGCTTATGGTGTGGAGTAGAAGGGGATTTTTGTGTGTGTCCTGATCCAGCCTGCCTCATAGGCAAGCCCTGTGTACCTGGGAGTCAAGGATAGAATGTGCTCAGTGTCCATACCTCCTCTATCCCCGGTACCATTATACCCAAACTCAGCCTTGTTTTGTAGTTGATCCAGTGTAGCACTTCCCTTCCTCTCTCTCAGGTCATGTGGACCTTTGCTTGATAGACTTTGCAGGATTCTGGGTCTGAGAATGGAGTCCTTCCTATCTCTCAGGGATACAAGGCTTTTGCTTCAACCTCTATTCCCAAGGCAATATATTTTTCCTGATGTCTAAGAAGAAAATAATTGTTGCCATTTCCCCATGGATGTAAAGCTTTTGCTTCAGAGATGTGAAAGATCTGGGAAGTGGGTTGGGCTTTGGGCTTATCCCCAATATTAGCTAATCTTCTCATGTATAACTATGCTGTTGCAGCGTTCTCTCCTTGTCATCTACTTTTCCTCCATCTTTCTAATGAACACCCACTAGAGGTCAATGGAGGGTAGAATGAGCTCTCTTTACATCTGCTATTCTTAACTACTCCACACTGGATGTGCTAACCCATACTTGGCCTTTAAGAATTAATTAAAAATTTTAAATTATTGTTTTATTTACTTGTATGGCAGACCTCATATTCCTCTCTGTTCTGCCACAGATGAAACAAATCATGTATCTCTCTTCTAATATGATCACTCTAGACCTCATTTTATTTTGTTGCCATGTGTTTTTAGATTTCTGGTAAGCTCATGCAATGTTATGCTCTTATACATTTTTCATCTTTTTCTCATTGTTAGAGTGGCTGTAACAGTCTTTTGTATCTTTCTACATCCTAAATAGAAGCACAGTCTTTGTATATACATCTTTAATTGTCGCATATCATAAATTCCTAAAAATACTGTTGAAATAAGGAATATGCAAAAGCACATTTTAGAAGACTATTTTCTGCATATAGCCAAATTGCCATCAGGAGAATTTTGCACATAAACTTCTTTCAGCTATTGCTATAGGTGTCCACCATTATGATTCCCATGTCAAATAAAGCTATCCTTGGGCTGGGGATTTAGCTCAGCAGTTCAGTGGCCTGCCTTGCAAGCACAAGGACACAAGTTCAATCCCCAGTACCAAAAAAAAAAAAAAGAACAAAAAAGGCTATCCTTTAACTGACATATATGTGTTTGATTTAAAAGCTTTGTCTTTTGACTTAAGATGAAATACGGCATTATTTTAAATAGATACATAGTTCTAAAATAACAAGAAAGACAACATTTCAAGCCTTTCACTGTTAAAACATTTGATCATGAGATTCTTCGAGGGCATCAATTATCAAGCCTCGTGAGAGAATATGTAAAGATTACCTTACACCAACTTCAGCCTTACAGGAAATCAGTTTCCTTGAAATGCAAACATAACTGATCTGAGTTAATGCAAACATATTAAAGAATAGGGGATAATAAAAGAAATCACTGTAATTGATACTTGGGGAAATAAGAAAGCTCATATGAGAGCACCTGGATATTACATGGAGTTGGTCAGATCCCCAAATCTGCTGACCTCCAAGCCATTTCCTCCTGCTCCTATACAATCTGGAAGGCTACCATCATTACAAACACATCAGTGGCTCGAAGTCTGACCTCAGACTGGTATGTGATGACTCTTCCACTTAGCTTGCGAAGGTATAGCCCAGACTCTTTGCTCCCACCAGAGGCAGGCTAAATAAGATGTTACTGTTCTCTTTCCCCACATAGATACTCTTGTTATTTCCTTTTTTTCTGAGTATTGAGGTATCTCTTCATCAGAAGATTTCTGGGGCTGTCTTAGTTACTTTTCTCTCACTGAGACGACATACCCAATATCCAAAATTAAAGGGGAAAGGGTTTATTTAGCTCACCCTTTATAGAGGTTTCAATCGATAATCATCTGGCTCCAAGGCAGAGTGCCACATGGCAGAGGGGAGTCACAGAAGAGAAACAGTTCATGCCACCCACATGGTAGCAAAAGCAACAAGAGAAATTTAACTGTATCTTTATGCACTATTTATCTTATCCAGCCTACTGGGATTAGAGTGGTGCCAAATCAAGCAATGTACTGATTTAGTAATAATCACACACCCTTAATCCAAGCATCACACACTCTAGATTCAGCCACCTCTGAAAAATCCACCTATGACTGCATGAGGCTTTAGGGGACATCTAGACCCAAAAGAGAAATATGACACCCAGTCCACAATCTCTCACCAACACTAATGGTGATATGGAATGGATAGAAAGACACCGACTGACATACCATCCTGTTACCTGTGACTCTGAATGGTGCTTGAAAGTAGGCCAGTGGGCTGGAGGGAAGCTTTCCATCAGAGAAAAGAAAGCAAAACCATTTCAGGGTACAGGAGAATAAATACTACAGGAGAAGCACACACTTCTGCAGTGGAGGCAGCAACATACCAAAGAACAGACCAGTGGGTACCAGCTTAAAATTCAAACTGATGAAAGAGAGGGAGTAGGTAACATATATCTGGACCCTGTGTAAACCCCTCAGGATGAACAAGGAAAAAAAGGAAGGGGTGAGGAAGTATCTTGAATGTTCTAAGTATTTGCTGGAAAGACACCAAAAAACTCATAAATAATAGCTTACTTTGAATTGGTAAAGTTAGGTTTTTGGGTTTTTTCAGTAGAAACAGGAGGCCTCATATCTAAGTTAAGATTTAGAGGAATAAAGTTTAATTTCTGATCAGTAGAGCCCCCCAAAATGTGTTCACCTCCTAATCCCTAGATCCTATGAATGTGACCTTATTTGAAAAATTTTTCTTTGAAGATGTAATTAAATTAAGGATCTTGATATGTGATTGTCCTGGGTTTTCTAGATGTGCCTAAACCCCATGATAAGTGTCCTTATAAAACAAGAGGGGGATTTGACAATGAGAGAGGCACTGAGAAGGGGATGTAACAGTGGCTTCAGAGATCGGAATGACACATCAATGACCAATGAACACCAAGGTTTGCCAACAATCACCAAAAGCTAAGAGACCTACATCACTGAGAATATCACTTAGTTTGTGGTACAGTTTGGTGGTAGTTCTGACAGCTACTACAGACCTTTGAAAGTAAGCTATAAATAGGTGGTGAAGGCTAATATTTTTCTCAGCCCTTCCAGCCCATGCCATTGCTCTGTTAGAGTTTAAGATTGTTATATGACTAAAAATCCTACAAGAAAAGGTGTGGAAGTTTTTCAGGGAAGAAGGAAATTTTCCCAAGGGAAAGAACTGCTTCCTGCCCTGAGCAAAGATCAGATCTCTTTGGGTACGCTAAGGGGCTCTGAGTAATCTAAGGGCTTAACCAAAAAAAAAAGCCACTGGGAAAAATGAAGCTAGGCAGCCTAGCTAGTGTGCTAGGGGAAGCAGAAAGAAATACATTCCATATGAAACAAGAAAAGATCAATTTACCCTCTTGGCTACATTGCCATTTCATTGCTTTTGAAGATTAAATTCCACTTAGGGAAAAGGAAAAGAACTCTGACTTATTGATTGCCAAGTCTCTGTGGTGCTTAATACACAATTTTGCATTTGATCATCCCAACTACCCCAGAAGGAAGACAAGTGCCTTTGTTACTCCCACTTTACCAATTAGGTAACAAAGTCTCACAGCTAGTGAGTGATGGAGTTTGATTTTAAACTCGCCTCTGCAGAGGTGAAACATTTACAAAAGTAGATATGTACATTTATCTAGAGAGACACAATTTTTTCTCACAATTTCCAAAAGTATTATTATTATTATTGCAGAAGCTAAAGAATTCTTGCTGGGGTCTCCTACTTCTATAGTTCAGGTCTCCTCAGAGATATCGCTTTTATGGCTTGTGTCTAGATGTCACCCCAAAACCTCATGCTATTATAGGTGGATCTTTTCAGACATGGCTGGAGCTGGAGTGCCTGATGCTGGGTTTAAGTGTGTGATGTTTGGATTAAGGATGTGTGATTGCTAAAGTAGTCAATGATTGGTTTGGCACAGCTCTGGGTGTGGATAATGGGAAGGCCCACCCTGCATGTGTGCTTTAGCCCCCCCTAAGGGCATACAGCCTAGATAGAGTATAAGGAACAGAAAGAGGGCTGCTGGGGTCACACGCTGGTTGCTGCTTTTGCTGACTTCTGCCTGTCATGAACTATTTCTCCTCTACCATGCCCCTCTACCATGCCACCCTGCCTTGGAACCAGCCAGTTATGGCCTGAAACCTCTAGAAACTATGCACTACATATTTTGTCTCAGAAATGAGAAAAGTAACCAGGATAAATTGTAACATTAGGAAAATTGTCTTAGAGACTTCCTTCTAAAATAATCAAGAAAATTAGGTATGGTGCCTCCTTTTCCCTGCCTCTAGGCCACTAGTTAATAGTTCCCATTGTGTCTTATACTCATTCCTCTTCTACCAAACTGTAAGCAACTTAAGTACAGGTATTATGTCCTCACTATGTCTGTATTAATAGCATGAGCCACAGGGCCTGCTATATGGGAGAAACTCAGAAATATTTGATAGACTGATGGATGGATGGATGGATTGATAGGTTGGTGAGAGTATAGATGTGTGGGTAATGGATGACACATGGTGGCAGGGCTTTCTAAATTCAATAGATCCATGCTACTTTCATTCTTTGAAGCTTATGATATATTAAAAAAAAACAATAATGTCCAAGAAGGGTTGCACCACTTGTTTGTTTGAAATACTGACATATATACAATTTTTTATTCCATGAAGTTTATTGATACGTTTTAGGTATACATTATTACCACATTCAACATTGAGAATTTGTACCTGTACAGAATAGATCTTGGCTCTTGTTTTTTCCCCATTCCCCTTTCCCCCCTTCCACCCTTCCACCAGCCAATTACAAAAACTTTATTTCCATTTTTCTCTTCTTTTCTCATATTTTTTTCTTCCCTTCTTTTCTTTTCCTCACCCCCCTCCCTACTTCCCCTTCCCTTTTGGACCTTTCCTTTCTATTTTACATTATCTATTATACATTTTGGTCCTTATTTACTCTTGCAGTTTCTCAAAGAAACTTTGGTATTTACACGTGTGTCCTATTTATTTCACTTAAGAGTGTGATTCCAAATTCCATCCATTTATCTATAAAAGTTTATCATTTTTTATGGGTGAGTAGTAGTTCATTTAGTTTTTTAAAATCCACATCTTCTTTATCCAGTCAGCAGCTGATAGGCATTTGGGCTGTTTCCAGGATTTAGCTATTACTAACTGTGCCGCTCTAAACATGGGTGCATATATATCATTGTGGTATGATGATGCTTTAAAATCTTTTGGGAAAATGCCCAGCAGGGGAATACCTGGGTCAAATAGTCAATCTCTAATCCTCGTCCTTTGATGTATCTCCGTATTGATTTCCACAGTTGTTCCACGAGTCTGCACTCCAATGAACAGTAGAGAAGGGTTCCTTTCTCCCCACAGCCCACCAGCATTTGTTGTTGGCTCATTTCTTTATTGGTTCATTTTAAGTATACAGTACAGTCACATTCATTACTGGGATCTTGTACCTTTACATGACAGGTCTTGGTTCTCATTTTCTCCCCTTGTCCCTGCCCTCCCTTCACCTCCTCCTTCCCTGGCTCATTTCTTGATAGCAACCATTCTTACTGGGCTGAGGTGGAATCTCAGTGTTGTTTTCATCTGCATCACTCCAATGACAGTGATATTGAGCATTTTTTCATATCTTTATTTGCTAATCCCACTTCTTTGAGCAATATCTATTCACTTCAGCAGCCCATTTTTGGATTGGATCTTTAAATTTGGGGCGTCTGATTTTTTAAAAATTCTTTATATAGTCTAGATAGTAGTCCTTTATCTGTGGAACAGCTAGTGAAAAATTTTTCTCACATTGTATGTTGTCTCTTCACTCAGTTGATGGTTTCTCTTTCTGTGCAGAAACTTTTTAATAAGATGAGATCCCAGTTGTTGATTCTTTGTACTAGTTCATATGCAACTATGATTTCTTCATAAATTCTTTTCCTATGCCAATGTCTTCAAGAGTTCTACCTAACCTATCTTCCAGCAGGTTTAGTGTTTCTGTTTTAATATTTAGATCTTTAATCCATTTTGATTTTAGTTTAGTGCATGATGAAAGACATGGGTCTAATTTTAATCTTTGGCAAGTTGAAACCCAGATTTTCCAGCACCATTTATTAAAGAGCTGTTTTTCCCCCAATTTTAACATGCACTTAAAATATCACTTTAATTTATCCATATTGGGATGAAATGTATTATTACCTTAAAAAAGACCTGGTACATTGTGAGTACTATATGTTGGCTGTTCTTGTTATCATCCATAGATTTGTGTCTAATGCTTACTTTTTAGGTTTGCTCTGAAGATGTGGCTCAGGCCCAGAGGCCTCCTTCCCTTTTAATTTCCACTGCATGTAATCATCCCTGTTTGAAAGAATAGAAGGACAGCTATTTTTTTGTTATACTGGTTAAAAACCCTTTGCCTAATCTCTAAAACCCTTTTTGTAGACATATGTTGAAAGAAGTTGGTTTAACTGATGACATATGCTATATTTGGTGAAAAAATTTCACAGTTGTGTAGCAGTAGAGAGAGCACTGGTTTTTAAGCCCTGATGTTTATGCCTCACTCCGTTCCTCATATATTATGTGACCTTCAACCAACTTCTCCCTTTAAGGCCTCAGTCTTATCTGTAAAATGGAGGAGAGAACTAGACCAGAAGTACTATTACATTAGTCTGCTTCCCCATTGGTAGACAAAATAACTGATACCCACAACTTCAAGGAGGAGAGATTTTGTTTGGCTCATAGTTTCAGGTGCTTTCAACCCTGGTCACTTGGCTCTAGGACAGAAACATCATGGTGGAAGAGTGTAGTGGAACACTGATACTGAGTTTATGACAATTGGGAAGAATAGTAGGGGAACAGATCCAGAGAGGAAGAAATAAGAGACCAGATACAGACCCAAGATAAAGCCTCCGTGAACCACACAGACACTCGCAGAAGAGTGCTTCACTAATTACTTAGGCAGATCTCAAGTCGGTCAAGTTCATAATCTATTTTAACGGTCACAACTCTAAGCCTCTCAAATTTCTGGTAGGACAGGATGATTAGGATGAGCAGATCAGTGACATCCTCAGATTTCTGGGTAACAGAAATCTAACCCTTCACAAAGTCATAGGAAACAAGCTATCAGGCAATTTTAAAGAAATCCAAAAAATTAGGAGTGGCAGAGAGATAGGATGTTTTGCCTTTATTTTCAGGATTTCAAGCTATAATATAGCTGATAAGTGAATGGATTCCTTTAGGAAAAGGCAAGGCTGCTTCCCATGTCTCTTTGGTGAGTGTATGGGAGGGTAGATCAGACGAGGAGCTACCGTTTTTGAGGATCTACAAGGAACTAGATAGGATATTGTGTTAATATTATTATGATTATCTTTAATTTGCAGACATAGTGCTATCTTCTGCATTTTACAAATCAAAAAACAAGAGCTCAAATACAGTGACCCCAATAAGCTGATAGATTGTTTTACAATGTCTTGTTCACAACCTTTCTCTGACTCCCTTTAAAATCAGGGAAGCCAGACTGTGGCCAGTATTAGTGGGGGAGTCCTTTCCTCATATGCCGGGCTCTAGGACCTCTGTGGTATAGTATTAATCATATTAGTTTTACTAGTAGCTAAGAATTATGAAGGACATTGGACCAGTATGGTTTGATAGCAGAACCAAGCAAGTAGCAAAAAAGAACAAAAAGTGACTTGCTTAGCCAATGTCACCTGTGCTTTGCTTCTCTGTAATACGTGACCAGCTCCAGACACTTGCATTTTGACTAAACCAGCAGAGCAGCATTTTTCTTATCACTCCTATGAAATCTTCTGTTGGTGCCCAAAGCACAGGGGAAAATTCCTGTCAGCCATTTCAATGGCTTCAAGACACCCCAGCTGCAAGACACCCACTTTTATCCACCTACACTCCTTCCCCATTCAAATACAATGCTTCTTCCTCATCTCTTGCCTTGGCTCATTCCTCTGTGATTTTCCAGTTTCATCCTCCTGTGCAATGAGCTTGTCCGCTGAACTCCAGTACAGTGCAGGTGTCTCTGCCTACTCAACATTCACTTCACTATTTTCTGATGACACTAATTTTTCATTGAGGAGCCATGTTATCCCTATTCTTAGCCTGACTGGTTTGGGTAAAATTACCCCCATCTCCCACTCAAAGGTAGATATTTGATCTAGGCCTGGCCTACTGACAAGGCCTCTTGAACACACTGATAGTTTGTTTGTCTTAGTTATTTCCTTGTTGCTGGGGCAGAATACCTGACACAAGTTAAAGGAGGAAATGTTTAATTTGACTCAGAGTTTGTAGAGGTTTCAGTCAATTTTCAGCTGGCCCGAAGGCAGGCACAGGAGCATAGAAGAGGAGAAACAGTCCATGGCAGGGCAGGCATGAAGTAGGAGGCAGAAGCATTGGGCCTCCTTTTTTCTCCTTTTATTAAATTCAGGCTACAAATCTTCTGGTTGGTGGCACTGCCACCCAGGGTAGGCCTTTCCATTGTCTATACCCAGAACAATGCTAGCCAATCACTGGACTAATGTAGTTATCACACACCTTTAATCCATATTCACACACCCTAGATCCAGCCATTTCTGTAAAGTCCCACCTATGAATACATAAACCTATTGGGGTACATCTAGATGGAAGTCATACCAGTTTTGGATTAGACATGTCACTCAATTCTGAAATGTTAGTTGTAATTATTGGAAAAGAGGTCTCTTTACAATAGAGTTGGATTTCTTAGGTTATTGAACCTAAGACCAGCCTGTCAGGGGAACGATCCTGAAAGAGGATGCTTGTTTAAATTGGCTTTCTGACATTAGTCATGAAAAGACCTACCTAATATACTCAGAGAAGTACCTCTCAGCTCTTTTTCCCATGCCCTTCAAGCTGGAAATCTACTGGCCTACTGACCTTTTTGTAAGGTTACCCTTGACATAAGCAGAGATCAGCCTGAAGGACCTGATCAGCTCCAAAAGTTGACCTATTGTTTTCTAGATGTTTTACCTCTGTTTCTGCCTTTAAGGATTTTCCCACCAAAAGAGCTGCTTTCCTCTTTTACCATACCTCTCCTAACTTGGCTTCTCAATCTCCAGCACTGCCAATTCCATTGCTGATCCAAGACTTCTAGAGTGAAGGCCTGTCGCTTCCTTTGCAAATTTCATTTTCACAGATGACAATCTCTGTGCTATTGAAGGCACTTTCCTTGATTAGATTATCTTGAACTAAGGATTACATGGTTTCTGGAAGGCTGGACCCCATCATTTACTATATTTGGTACTTTGAGATGTTTTTGATATATAAAATCTGACAGCAGTAAGGGAAAGGTATCCAAATAGCTTTGGCTAGGAACTTTAGTGTATAGAAATCTTTAGGAAGGAGCTTTTGTTTCCTATGTTTAATTACAATAAGCAAGATCCTTTTATCTTTCACTGTGTCTGATGCATCTTTTATCTGTGACAGGCTAGGTGCTAGGGAGAGGGGAGGGACAGAGATGGAAAAAAAGACATACTCCCAAAAGCACAAAGGTTAAGCTCTTGCCAAGTGACTTGGACAAAACGCTTAACTTCTTCTCTAACCTCATCCTGCCTATGTATTAACTGTTTCCTTTCCTGTCTTCATCACAGCCCCCAAGCCCCAGCTCCACCATTGAGCTGCTGTGAACAAAAGCCTACAGGAGTCATCTCTGTCTTCTCTTATTCCTTCACTTTTGTTTCCAAATAGGCACCTAATTCTGTCTCCTAAATTCATGTTAAATCTGCCTACTTCTCTTCTTCTTCATTCCGTCTCCCTGTTCCAGGCCAGTGATGGCTTTCACCTGGTTCTTTGTCATAATCAGTCAGTTGGGCCCCTGTTTCTATATTTGACTCCATCAGTCACATTCTCACAATGTTGCCAGTGAGATATTTCAAAAATGTAAATCTGAACATGTCAACCTCTAGCTTAGAACACTTTGTTTCCCACTATTTTCTGGCTAATATCTTCACTTCTTACTCTGACCCATTCAACTATGTGTTATCTCTTCATCTCAGGCTGTGCTCTCCCTAGTTATAGATGTTCCAATTACATTGGTCTATTTTTCCCAAGTATTTTTTTTCCCAATTTGGGGCCTTTCTTTTACCTGAGAAGCTTCTCTCCCAACCCCTGCCGCTCTACCATCAACTTTCTTTACCTTCAATTTATGTATAATTTCATCTTAGAAGCTTTGTTTTAATAAATGCTCAGAATAGGATGATCTTCCCCTTCCTCCTCCTCCTGCTGCTCTTCTTCAACACCCCATGTACCTATTCCTCAGCATTTTTCAAATTGGAGTGAAACAATTGTACATTCAGCTGATAGTCCATCCCCCTACCTCAGATTTTACAAGGGTGGTGACCATGGTTTTCTGCACCACTGGGTCTGCAGGCCAGGCTAGGGCCTAGTGTTGGCTTGGCACAGAGTAGGCACACTCTGACTCATCTAAGTCTTACCAGTCTACTAAATCCAGTGAATGTCAAGTGCTCTGTTCGCTGCAGCCCTAATCCTGGGGGAAAGTGTCACTCAGTCCATTCTGGGCCACATTCTGTGCCTCAAACTTTCTGCCTGTCTCTGTCCTACTTCAAGTCACCACCATCTATCACCTCTAAACTCCAACAAGTACCTTTTAACTGGTTTCTTTTGATCTTTTAAGCTCTTTTTCCTCAGTTTCCCTCTCAGCCACTTTAGACACTGATCTCAAGAACTGCTCCCTGTTCCTACTAGAAGCCCCTCTTTCTGTCACTGCCATGCCTATATTTATGCTGTTTCTTGCACTGGGAGTGCCCTTTTCTTACCGAGTGTTCTGATTTTACCTGCTCTTTAAGACATACCTTAACTGATGCACATTTAATCTTGAATATTCTCCTTCTCCTCGCAGAAAGAGATGCTTCTCATGGTGTGCATTCCACTGTCATTTTAGCAGTACTTCCTCCATTGCTCAGCATTTCCACCCTACACTACAGTTGAGAGTAAAGATGTCATCTCTGACTACCACACGTTATGGCACTGGGAGCAAAAGGCCAACTTTATCACCCCACGAGGCTTTGCACAGTGCAGGCCATATCAAAGGATCACAGCACATGTTTGTGGAATGAGTCCTTTCTCCATCAACTCTCAAACTCTTTCCTCTCTCCCCCACCTGTCTACTTAGATATGTTCTGCTAGTTTTCTAAAAGTGCCTTCACAAAGTACCATAAACAGGGTGGTTTATGGCAGAAATTTAGTATGTATCAGCTCAGAGACTAGAAGTCCAACAACAAGGCAATGGCAGACAGGCTTGGTTCCTTCTATGAAAAAAGACTCTGTCCCAGGCCTCTCTCTTTTGATTGTAGTTGGCCATCTCCTCCTTAGATTTCCTCATGTTGTCTGGGTCAGGGTTCCAATTTCCCCTTTGTATAAAAGTGCAATATTAGATTAAAACCTATCTCCCTATCAACTTTGCCTTAGCTAAGTACATCTGTAAGGACCCTGTTTCCAAATATGGTCACAGTATGTCATTCTATAGGTTAGACTTTCAACACAAGAGTTTTTTAGGAGATGGGGTGGAAGGACACAAATATTCTCATGACACATTCCAAATGAAGAAAAGCAAATTTTTTCTTCAGGACCTTAACCTTAATTAAATCCAATTCCACTGAAGTGCTTACTCTTAAGAGAAACTGGACAAAGGGCAGTAATGTAGAAGAAATAAGATGACTGTCTCTGTCCATGTGGAGGGGGGATGGTGGTGTAACTGTGGATAGCATGGTTCTTGGCACATAGAAGTCATCCGATAAGTGTTTAAAGAATACAATCCTGCTATGAGAGTCAAAGGTCTTGAGTTTTAGACTGCTAGTTGTGTCCCTTGTTTGCTATACAGCATCATGAGGCCACTTCTCACCTCTTAGACTCAGTTTTCTCCCCTCAGGAGCTGAGGGCCCTTCCAGCTCAAACACCACCTGGTGAGCTTTTACTATGAGAGCAATGCTGTCAGGACCCACATTAGCGAGGGCTGCTCCTACTCTACCTTTCCAGTGCTTCAGATACTTTTGGTCTGAATGTGTGGCCATACACTCTTGCCTCATGTTCTTTTATCTTGACAGTGGTAGCCCAGGAGAGCTAGGGCCCATCACAAAGAGCTGTCAGTACAGCTCTCCAGGGAATACAAAGTCTGGTTTTCCTTGAAGACAAGTATCATGACTTTTTCTTTTATATTTGATTCATCTATTATACAAACTATTAAGCATACACAGAACTAAAGACAAAAGTGCACTGAACTACCCTGCATTTATTGTCCAGCCACAATAATCATCAACTCAAGGGCATTCTTGTTTTATCTATATTATATCCCTTACCCATTCCTTCTAGTTACCATACCATTCATCTCTAAATGCTTTGATCTATACTTCTAAATGATAAGGTATTGCAATACAGTAATTGAACCACATGTAAATTAATAATTATAATTAATTAAGGAATTAATAATTTTAAACAATTAAATATCCAGTGTTATCAAATTCTCTGTTTTAGTTACTTTCTCTCACTGCTGAGATAAAATACCTAAGGGTTTATTTAGCTCACAGTTTGTAGAGGTTTCCGTCTATAATCAGCTCGCTCTAAGGCAGGGTTGGGTGGCAGACAGGCCTTGCAGTGGAGAAACAGTTCATGGTGCCCAGAAGATAGGAAAAGCAATAAGATACCTTAAAAATGTCTTTCTGCCCTTTTTATCTTATCCAGACCATTTAGGGCAGGTGACACTCATACTCTTAATCCTAGTGCCCTGGAGCCTAGCATGGCACTATGAAGCAATCCCAGCATCACACACTCTAGCTGCCTCTGAAGAATCCCCACCTATGACTGCATGAGGCATTGGGGGGCACATCTAGACTCAAGCTATAATATTCTCCCTCTTGTCTAATCCATGTGTTTTTCCATTTGATGTGTTCTATTTGGGACCCAACAGGGCCTGTATATTACTTCTAGCTGATGAATCTCTTAAGCCTTTCAATTAATAAGTTCTCCCTTTATCTTTTATTTCCTTGAAATTTATGTTTTGGAGACACAGGAGACCATAAATTATTCATGTCAGAATCTTTGGTGCTTAGTGCAGCAGGTGGAAGAGTCCTGATTACCTATTGGGCAAAAAGATGAAGAGGTGAGTGAAGAACCACAGGTTCATCTTCCAGGAGTGCTAATGGACAGAATTTTTCAGCTACCTTTGTTTATAGTCCATCTTCGAAAGAGTCATTCTTCACCGATTCCCTCAGTCTCCTGGTCTGCAAAGTGGAGCTGCTGTACTTGCCTTCTGCTATAGCTCCTGGGGAGGTTGTGACAAAGGCTGGGATTTTAAAAATAAAGCCTAAAAAAGTGTTGAGCAATTGCTGCTATAAATATCCAAGGAAGAATTCTATTATTAAATGTCCTTTGTTCCTAGAAGCTTCAGGCAGATTGGTAAGGTTGAGAAGTAGAACCCTCCCACTTTTATTTTGTCCTTGCCCTTCTGCTTCCACGAGGTTGGTGAGTGGAACTGGCAGGGCCAGGTACATGCTCTAGGCTAGGGAGCCCTGTGCCCCAGAGTCCTGGGTTCCCTTTAGACAAGTCGGCCCAACTCTGGCCAGAGCAGGTCTGCAATATCCTATTCCAGCCTGGCAAAAATAGAATAGCCAGGAGAGTGTAAGACAACTGTTCCTGTTTTGAAGGCACTGGAAGGATGTGGCCACAGGCAGGGGTAAATGTCTGCCTCTAAGTGTGAAGTACAGCCAGGAAGCTGCTGGGTCCCATGGTGGGAAGCTGAGATTTGAGCTGTCAAGAGTCCAGCACCACAGGCCCCAGCACCACAGCACATTGTGGTCAGTACGCTGGTAACAGTGGAGAGTTTTGCCTGGACATTTTGCACATGTTTCTGAGTCAATTAATTTTCATTCCAAACAGAGATCAGAGAAGGTCTGATGAGTGGCCAGGAGTCGGTACAGAGAAGCTAATAGCTATCTAGGTCAAATTTAAGCCATCTCTGGTCTAGAGAAAACGCCATTGTGAAGCCAAGAGCCACGTAGTATTGCTTGGGCCTGTGTTATTGACCAGGAAACAAAAAGGGGCCTTCCCTTAAGAGCATTTGTGACCTAATCTGCACCCTTCAGGGCTTCTGCGGGTGGCCATATTTATCACTTCCTCCTTCCTTAGGCCTCCAACACATACACTCCATACACTTTTTCCACATGGTGGCACTTGTTGAGGCAAAATACCTCTTGTCTGTGACACACTGGGCATTCATACAGGGTATGTGTCATGAGAATTCTAAAGACAACAACACATAGGAGTTTAAAAAATGAGCAAACCACTAGGATTTTTAAGTGTAAATTTAAAAGTAATCAGGACCTAGAAGTCCCCATATGTGAAGTGGGAAGTTTGAAGTTTCAGCCTTTTCTGAGCTTTCTGTATACCCAAAAGAGGAGCTTATTTTGGAAGTGGAATAAGAATGTTTTTTTTTTTTCTCATCAACTCAGAAGTGGTTGAACTGATTTAGCTCAAACTATAAAAAGACAAAAACCAAATGTGCCCTGGGACAAGATTTCTGTGTAGAATAGAATGGAAGTAACTAGAGGGGTGAGACCATGGAATGATAGTGCCTTGGAATCACATTCCTCCAGCTTATCTTTTAGCTCTCCTTTAGAATGTCTTGAGGCTGGTTCTGGAGCATGATGTTGTGAGTCAAATAGGCAATTAGTTTGACTAATTATTGGAAGTTTCTGAGAGTCTGAAATTGTTTTCTAAACATTTGAATCTTACTAGATATAAAACTCCCAGCACAGCCAAGATATCCGTATCCATATCGATTTAGCTAATAAATTTAAGCCTGAATTGATCAACTGAAGTGGGAAGTGATCTTGAGTTGTCAACTACACAAATTTTGAGAAAGACCTGGGTTCATATAGCAGCCCTTTCCTTCCTAGTAGTTACTTCAGCTGGATACTGAGCCTCAGGTGCTTCTCTCATAAAACTGAGATAAAGACTAACCAAGATGATGACTGTGATGTCCATGAAACCAATATGATGACAATATGCCTCACACATAATGAACTTCTCTAAACCAGTGGTTCTACTAATAGTCGCATTTATAAAATTGAGGATGGCTACATGGATTATCTTCATGATTTTTTTCTACCAAATCAGCAAGATCGGTGATTCCCAAAAACATAAGATTATGTGACCAAAATTAAGAAATACATTTCATTTTCAACATCGCTGGCTATTCCAAAGATGCAAATGAAAACTATGCTGAGATTCCTCCTCACCCCAGAAGGAATGGCTGCTATCATGAAATCAACCAATAACAAATGCTGGAGGGGCTGTGGGGAAAGAGGAACCCTTCTTCCCTGTTAGTAGGAGTATAGAATGGAGCAACCACTGGAAATCAGTACAGCGATTCCTCAAAGAACTAGGATTAGAAGTCCCATTTGATCAAGCTATTCCCCTTCTGGGTATCTTGCCCAAAGAATTAAAAGCATCATAGCAGAGATATATGCTCACCCATGTTTACAGTGGCACAGTTTGTAATAGCTAAATCTTGGAAACAACCTAAATGCTCATCAACCAATTAATGGATAAAAAAGATATTTTTTCATATAATGGAGTTCTACTCAACTATAAGGAAGGATAAACTTGAGACATTTCTATGTAAATGGATGCACCATGAGACCATATTCTTAAGTGAAATAAATTGAACACACGTCTAAATATAACATTGTCTTGCTGGTTTGAGAAACTGAAAGTGTAAATAGGAACCAGAATGTATAATAGATATTATGAAATAGGAAGAAATTCTTCAAAAGGAAAGGAGAACTAGGGAGGGGGTGGGGGGAGGAAGGAAGGGAAAAGAAAAAATTAAAGAAGGATAAAATGGAAATAGTGTTTTGTAAATAAGGAGGGGAGGAGGGGTTGAACAGAGGGGAAGGGAATAGTAAAACAAAAAGAAGAATCAAGATATATCATGTACAAGTACAAATTCCCTATCATGAATGTGATCATTATGTGTGTCTAAAGTATACTAATAAACTTAATTCTTTTTTTTTTGTATGTGGGATCGAACTCCAGTCCTTGTGCTTGCAGAGCAGCTGGTGGAACCAATGAGCTAAATCCCCAGCCCACTAAAGTTAATTCTAAAAAGAGATACATTTTATGTAGTTATTGAGTACTCATGAACATAGAAGAAATAATAGTTGCACGGGATTCACCTTACTGTGTGCAAATTCCATTCTATTCTGTTTTCTTTTCATCTTTAAAATGCTGATGACATATAGATTTCATTACTATCTAATGAATCCTAGCCCACAGTTTGAAAAGCACTTACCTAGATGAATTTGGAGAAGTCAATTACTACTCTCAGGCACCCAAAGTGCTATCTTCTTCTGAATTAACACCTCTGGTCAATGTCCGAAGCCAAAAAAAAAAAAATCCCACTTGAATTTTCTTCTCCATAAAAACCATCCCTTAAAATAATGAACAACAGCTGCAAAGTGACTGGACACAAATCTGCCCCATACTTTTACCCCTGGCATGGCTCCTGGATGATGACATTGTCCTCCAGACCCTTTTAGCAAGTCTGGCCAAGATCTGGGTCTGGCCAGCAGAATGTGGTGTGTGTGTGTGTGTGTGTGTGTGTGTGTGTGTGTGTGTGTGTGTGTGTTTAGGAACTAGAAAAGAGGGAATGGACTGCTAATTTCTCAATTTTTTTCTTCTCATGTCATCGACCTATCAAGTTTCTGCCAGAGTAGAGGGGAATGCCCATTATCCTGGGCAGTAACAGTTTCCTTTCCAAAGGATCCTCCTCCTCCTCTGGAGATGCCAGAGACAGTGAGAGAGGGCCAAAGCACCGACAGTCACAAGTTCTTTCCTCCACCTCCCTGGATTGGTGTCTTCGCCTTGACAGAGCCTTGGTCCAGTAAGATGATCTGACCACAGCTGGTCTCCTACACTTAGAACAAGTTGGAAGCAAAAGAACTTGGGGAAGGAATTTTGTTTCACTAAAAATAGCTGCAATATAGACCCTGTGACTTACCACTCCTCGCAACAGTCTGATATGAACTGAACAGGGTCCACAGCCTCTGAGATCACTCTGGACTGTTTACTTTTCCTGCCTGGAACCCAGGAGGGGCTTAGGGAATTTGGGCTGCTTGGGTTCAGATGCAGACTCTTGCAAACCTTGGAATCATACAGTGATGGTGTGAGCAAGAAGCTTCCTTCCCCCAGGAGCGCGTGACCACTGGCAATAATAACAACGGGGCCCTTTAAGCTTTTGGTCCATGGTGGGATCTTCCTTGTTCCACACGTCCTGGCCCACTGCATCTCCACTTCTAAGGTAGGTGAAACCAAACTCATTGGGGAAATCGCTATAGAAATCGGGATCCTCTTGGGTAAGCCAGGCCAAGTTTCCTTGGCCTGCGGCAGGGAGACATGTCAGGGCAGGACAGAGTCTACAAATAAAAATATAACTCCATGCTCCTAGCACACTGATCAAGCCACAGTAATATATGGGGATTGATAACCTATCCTTGTGCCTTCCTATCCTATAGCCAAGGGATTAGTCAGCAAAAAAAAAAAAAATCTCTTCAAATGTTAAGTGTAACTGGCTCTTAACTTCTCTTCTTAGATCTGCTTTATTCTAGGTAGGTGCTTGGTCTTTCCTGTCCCATTACCATGTGAATTTGAATTTGGTTCAGGGCACTAGCTGTTTGTATTTGCCTTTTCTGCTGGATAGAGGTGGCGAGTATTGTAGAGCTGCTTGGAAAGGGACTCCTATAGTTCGGGCAATACCTGAGAAAGAGGCACTCCAGCCCAGGTGCACAAAAGTCTTGCTTAAATCACATGGCCTTCCTGAAAAACTCCTGGCAGGACTCATTTCTGATTTCTACTCTGTTTACATAGTGAGCCTCGGAGAAGGGATGGAAAGGGAAGGGAAGCTGGAGAGATCTGGGGTGAGATTAGGAGCCTTCTGAAAGGCATGAAGCAGGCTTGGCTATTGGAAGGTTAAACACCTGCAAGTTTTTGCTCCAAGGTGGCTTTTGAGCATTGTGATGAGCAAACTTCTATGCCAACATTCAGGCTTGCCAAACAAAGGTGTTCTTATAGAAATGAAGACAGGCTTTAGTGAAAGATACGCTTTCTTTAAATGAAAAATGGCAATCTTAAAATATCAAATGGCTTGAGGAAACAACCTTCTGACTCACAATCATCTGTGTCTGTGCAATTTTTTATGAAAATAAATTAGACTGGTACTCGAACGTTGCCTCCCTTCCGTGCATCTTTTCCTTTCACCTGGCTTCAAGCTATGTAACTGTTCAAACAACATAAGCTGAAAAGCTTAAAGTGACAAAAATCATCTTGAAAATCATAGAGTCTAATCCCTATTAGAGCATGAGTTGCAAGGAGTGACTACCTTGTCTCTAGCTAGATTGTTGGTTCAACTTCCATTGCATCCACATGTGTACATGGCCGGTTTTCCATTTTGAAGCCATAACATCCCATTCTATCAGCATCACATCCTCCCAGTGCTTTTTCCTTTCCAATATCACTTGAAGGTTTATTCATTTTGTTGCAAAGCTGGATGAAATGTGAACATTTTGAATTATTTCTCATGTTGTATTTAATGCAACCATATGACATCACTAATGCCACACACTCAAACGTGTCATCACATTTAGTGAAGTTTGTCAGGGATTTTGCATTTAACCTGGGTGTGCATTTTATCAAAACACTCTAGAGAAAGTAATTTCTTTTCCTCTTGCTGAACAAGGAGATTTACCAGAATTTGCCTCTAACTAGCACACTTACCTAGTACTTTGAACAAATGACTCCAATAATAAACTCTCCGTGTACAAACAACTTTTCAGGAATGCATTTAGCAGTAAAGCAGTGGTTGCAAAGCTCTATGTCATGAACTAATGCCAGGCTGACTCCCCATGAATCACCTGAAAAGACTGTTGGAAAATATAATTTCTGGGCTGGGTACAATGGCACATGGCCATAATCTCAACATTCTGGGAGGCTGAGGCAGGATGATTGCAATTTCAAGCCCAGCCTGGGCAATTTAGCAACTTAGTGAGATCTCATCTCAAAATAAATCAAGGAGCTGGTGATGGAGCTCAGTGGGAAAGACCTGAGTTCAGTCCTCAGTACTGCCAAATTTTACACACACACACACACACACACACACACACACACACACACACACAGTGGGTGTTCTTGTGACACATCTCTGGAAATTCTCATTCAGAATATCTGGAATGGAGCTTTAGAAGCTGGACTTTGAACAAGCAACCCTGGTAACTCTGATATATGGCTCGGTTTGGAAACCACCAGGAAAGTCTTGGTGCTCCTACTTTTGTTTGGTCTCAAATGTCTTAGTGAATTTCTTTTGACTTCAGAAGAAAAATTGCTCCTAACTTGACATCCTCTAGACATTCCAAGATCACCTAGTCCTAACCCAACCTTCCAATGTTGTTCTTCTTCACCAGTTCCCACACCTTCAGCTTAATTGAATTGGCCTCCGTTTCCCACTTAGCTTTCCTGCCTGCACATTTTACTCATGCTAAAGCATGTGAGTTTTGCGTTCTCCCTTACTTCACTGGGCACCCAAGTCTATCTGATTTCTTATGGTCTATATATAGTATGCATAAGAATGGTGTGGAGGGCTCCTTTAAATTATCACCTCCTAGGCTTCACTTTAGGGGATTCTGATTTGGTACCTCTGTGGTTCTTTACCATCTCAGGGCTTTGATACTGACCACATGATGAGAAACACTGCATCTCTTTATATGGGCAGTTCTGGGAACACTCGCCCTTCCCTACTACAACACCCACAGCATTTTGTTTGTGGCTCCGTAATTTTACACTTCACTCTCTACCATGGGTTTGAGATACTTGTTTATGTTATCATTTCCTGCACTCAACAAACATACATTGAGTGTTTGTTATAAAAATCATATCTTTCCTTCAAGAACCAAAGCTTCATGGGAGACTAAATCGCTGTCTGCCTCTGCCAACTCCCAACCCCTTAGTCACCAGTGTGGAGTGCATCACAGGTGGTAAAGTTTAAAACTCCCTGCCATAGATGGGATGAAGGGTAGACCCTGTTCCAAGATGTTTTAATTTCCCGGAGAGATGTGGACTTGAGGCAGTTCCATTCTCCATCACCATGCCCCCAATCTGAGATTCGTGTTCAAGAGTGGGATCTTAGAAGCCTTCTGAGGTTGGGCAATCTCAGAGCACAGTGATGCCTGGATTCCAGGGATTCTCTTGGCTTCGGTTGGTTGGGAAGCACCTGGCTTTTCTAAATACAGTAGTTCTGCCATACGGGCGGGATGAGCCCAGTGCCAAGCACAGTAGGAGAGGGGAAGAGCTATTGAGTGATGGGAACTGGATGTGCTTCACTTGGACAGGTTTCATTTCTTTGCTACACCTGGAGCAGCAACTGCATTCTGGAATTGTCCATTGTTCAAATACACTGGTTCTTTAATCATTTTAAATTTGCCCATCTAGTAGAAAATATAGTTACACGAGATATAATGATTCATGTTGCTAGCTTAGTGCATATGCTGTTTCCATCACCATTATATTAAACATACAATAGCCATATGTGCATATATGC
The DNA here is from genome assembly GCF_012274545.1 of Fukomys damarensis. NCBI lineage: Eukaryota > Metazoa > Chordata > Mammalia > Rodentia > Bathyergidae > Fukomys > Fukomys damarensis. Next base: position 114,992,748 of record NW_022900951.1, on the reverse strand, counting down.
ACTGTCTGTCCTTTTATTATAGGTTATTTTATAGAAATCTACATCAAGTCAGTTATGGTTTTCCATATGTTACTCTTGCCTTTTGCTAGCTGTACAACTTCAGGTTCTCCGGATTTTGGTTTCCTCGTTTTAAAAATGAAGATAATAATACTATCCATATCATGTCTATGTAAGGATTGAATTAGTTAAAACATATAAAGGACTTAAAACTGCATATATTTATGTTTGCTACTATCATTGATACTGTTATTCCCATTCAACAAAACACAGAGATTAAGAGTGATTATTCAATTACTCTCTTTATATTGGTTACATAGCATCTTGTGGTATTGGTGGAGACAGTTTTATCCAACCATGCCACTTCTGGTGCATATTCATTTTACTTCCTTTTTTTCTACTAGGAGGAGGCAACATGGCAATAAACACCTTTGAATATACATCCTTATGCACTGTTATTTTTTATTACTGTGGAACAGATTCCGAAGAACAGAATAGCTGGGTTGAAAGGCATATGAATATTGTTTTCAGTTTCATTAAATGTTGCCATGTTGCTTTCTAAAAATTATGTAATAAATTTGCAAATCCACCAGCAATTTGTGACAGCACAATTTTTTTTCATGCAATCCCATTGTGTTGATCTTACTGCGATTTTTAAATTTTACCAATCCTCTTGGCAAAGTGGGTTGTCTCATTGTTACTTCAAGGTAAGTTTCTCTGGTTTCTTAGCAATATTTGACAAAAATATTGGCCATTTAAATTTGTTTCTCTGTGATGTGGTCTTTTGTGTCTTTTGTCTATGCTTGAATAGGGTATTTTTTCTTGTTAATGTGTAAGAACTTCTTGCATATTATCCCTGAGTGCAGTTATGTTTTCAATTTCTTGCTCAGTTATTATATCTTGTGCCAAAATGTTAAAAACAGTGTATTAGAATATAAATTTTCTTTTATGGCTCCTGGGTTTTGAGAACTGATTAAGACGATCTCCCCACTCTGAGGTTATTAATACCGTCCCCTCTACTTTTTTGCAGGACTTTTACTATTTTTTACATTTAAAGGTTTAATCACTCAGAAATTATATTTATTTTAGGTGTAAAAGAGAGGTCCAGTTCTATTTAAAATTAATAGCCAGTGGCATTCATACTCTTCATTACTAATCTACCTTTTCCCCACTTGAACTAAATGCCACCTTTGTCATGTAGTAAATTCTTACATATGGGATTTAATTCTGTGTTATCTATTTTGCTACTTTAATTACCTGTTAATTCTGTGCCACTACCATGTTTTGATTTGATTACAGTGACTGTAGGGTATTCAGTATGCAGAGACTGATATCTGGATATTTCTCTGTCTCTTATTTTTCACGGCTCTTCTGGGACACTTACTTCACATATAGGCGTCCAAAGTACAGTATATTACATAAATATCCTACTTTCCCCTGAAAAATAACATTTAAATTAATATTCCAAAACCATAATATTAACTGAGAAAATTGAAATTTTATTATATCAAGTCTTGTTTTCAGGTTTTTTTAAAAAATGCCTTTCACAATGGTATTGGAGTTTTATTCATGCTGGTCCGATGATTTTCCTGTTAAATTTAGCCATGTATTTTTATATGCTTTTATTGATTGTGGATATAAACTTTCCCCATTTTCACTTCTTGTTGTTTATTGCTTGATAGAAAAACACTTTGTTTTGTTTAGTAACCTTATATTCCTTCACTGTACCAACTTCTCTGAGTAAGTCTCACAGATTTTACTGGAGTGTTCTGGTATTCTAGCTGTACAGATGTAACATGAACCGACAAGAAAACAGATATCTGTTCTGATGTTTATATTAGTTCTTTCTTGGTCTTTTTTATTAGCTAGAACCTCCCAGGCAATGTCAAATAATAATGCGGAGAAGAGGCATTCTTGTGTAGTTCTGAATTTTATTTGAACAGGTCAGTGCTTTGCCATTTGGGATTATATCTGGCATCCAGTTTTGGTAAACAGTCTGTACTATTTTAAGAGATTTTCTTCTAATCCTATTTAACTTAGAATTATATTAGGAATGCAGCTGAAATTTATCAAATGACTTTTAAGCCTTTATTGATATCATCATTCACATGGTTTTCCTCTTTAATTTATCGATGTCATGAATTATGTTGATAGATTTGCTAATATAAAACCTCCTTTGCATTTCCAAATTTAATCCTATATGTGTGTTAGTGATTTCTCTGCAGCAAACCAGCTAAACTCTCAGTGGCTTAAAAAACAATGATCATCTGTTATTGTTCGTGTCTCTTCCGGTTAGCTGAAGTCTGACTGATCTAGTGCAGGCTTAGTTAAATTGCTCCTGTTGTCACTGAAGATCTGTTTGGCTCTTTCCCTTCAGGCTATGGTAGCTGGCATCACGCTGCCCTAGGTAACGCTTACCCTCCTGCCGGGGCAGGCATGTTAGGCAGGCTAATCTCAAGGTTTGGCAAAGGCACAGAAATCATACATGGCCTTTTAAAGCATAGACTGGGAAGAGGAACACCTCCACAGGGCTGATCCCGCAATTAAGGGACAGGGAAATATATGCCAGGAATAAAATTCCTGGACACAGGGAAGGGCGAAGAATTGGTTAACAATTTTGCTTTACTGAAAGATGGCTAGATTGTACTTGCTAATGTTTTACTCAAAATATCAGCGTGCATATCCAAAAGGCAGAGGGTGTGTGTGTGTGTGTGTGTGTGTGTGTGTGTGTATCATTTGTAGCCTTCTTCATAGGGTTAGAAATTAAATTAAGGTTGGCCTCCTAAGAAAGAATTAAGGTACTTTCCTTCTTTGTTATGGCCTAGAAGAGTTTAAGTGATTTTGAAATACTTGGCTTTTAAAAATATTTACATTGAAATTAAAATCAATGAACTCTGCTACGATGACTTTTCCAGTAATAAATATTTATTCATTATCTCATTCTCTTATTTAATAATTTGCCTATTTCATTTTTCTGCTTCCTGTTGGATTAATTTGAGCTTTCAAAAAACATCCTTTTCCTTTAGACTTTCAACTGTGCTGCTATAGCCTTTACAATTCTTGTTTATTAATTCCAGCTTTTTTATTAGTCATCCATTTTCTTAGTTCTTTTTAGTTTAACGTGTGATTCATTTCTAGATATTTTAAGATGAATATTAAGTTCACTTAACTTGCCTGAGTTCGTTAATGCTGAAGTCACTTAAGAATAAAATTTGGAGGGAGGGGGCGATAGCAAAATATTTTAATGCTTTATAACTATCTCTGTGAATTTAGCAACCAGACAAGGGTTAGCCCAGTGATGTAGAAGTATATTTTTAAAGTTCCAGGGTTTTTTTTGCTTTTAAATTATTTGCATCTCCTATATTCATTGCACTTCTCATTCTAGGAGACACATTATTTTTATTTGTGATCTATCCAGTTCTCTTACATTTCCCTTCATGACTTCCCCGTCCTTGTGTTTTGGTCATTGTGCTTGATGATTCTTCTTCTACTCATTTTGGGTCTCAGATATAATTCTCCTCCTCTTCTGCAGCCTATCATTTGGGAAATCACATTTCACGTTTCTTGAAAATCTGTTTCTCTGCTGCACTTGAACCTCTACATGCTCTTATTGATAGTGGTAGTGTTTTCAAGTTGTTACTTGTCTGTCCTCCATTTTATTTTTTTAGGTATGTGTTGCTTAGACACAATTTCTCTGATTGCTGGTTTCTGGACACGTAGTTATAAATTATTTTGCCATCAGCCCATTGAGGTCAATTTATGGTGAAAGGAGAGCTACCAAAGGTATAGTGAGCTCTTGAATGATAGGAAACTAAGAAGCTGGAGGAAGCTGCTCTCTCTCCGGATCTGCGCTGACCACATCTGTTCCTTTAGTTCATTCTTTCTTGGCCTCTAGAAGGCCCAGGAGACCAGGAACAAGAATATAATATCACTTTCTTAGTCTTCTATTCCCCTATTCACCTTTGTAGTTCTGGATGTAAGATTTGCTTGACACTCAAGGGGAAAATTCACAACTCTTCCTGCTGAGACTCTCACAACATTCATGACTCAATTCACATCAAACTTCTCTGTAGGCCTCAACTGCCATTTGGCTGAGGAGAGAGAAGTAGGCTGGAGTGGGGAATGGAAAACAACCTGTGCTTAGGGCAACATCTCAGAGCTTCCTGTGATTGCTAAAGAAATGAAAGGTCTTTATATGACTGGACTTTAGTCACATAACTTCCCAGCAGTCACTTTCTAAAAAGCACAGGGCTGGAGGTGAAGTTCAAGCAGGTGCCTTAGTTCATCTTTGTTCACTTATGAAAATAGATTCACTGAAATATTACAATGCTAAGGTGTTGCATACCTTTTAAAAATTAGGCTAACACAAAGTAGGAGTGGCTAGGACAGTGAAGGTCCAGAAGATTTATGCTGGAAGATCAGACAAATGTCTCTAATGTCTTCAACTTGAAGCACTAGAAGCGGCAGGGAAATCAAAGCTCAGAAATTCTGAAAAGTCGCCAGGTATAGCTGTAGGAGGCTAAAAAGAAGTGGGAACTCATAGAGAGGTTGGTGAAGCCTCACTTTCTGCTTCTCCTGAGAAGACTGGCTTCTGTTTTATCTCCTCCTTAAGAATCTTGACTGAGTTTCTTTCCACTGCAAACTCTAACCTGAAATCATAGGGGAAAGGAGGTTTAGGGCCACTTAGTTCCCAGGCTTAACCAGAAGTAGCAGTGATAGCCAAGTTATCAGCAGTGTAATAGGCAGTTACTTGGACCATGTCCGGATCACATAACCATTCTGGGCCAGTACAGAACACCAGTGGGGAGAACAATTAAGAGCAGTGAGTAGGATTATGGATGTGACTAAAGTAGGCTCTGCAGTGGACTCCTCTGCTTTTAGTAACAGTGCCACAGCACTCTGGACTGGCTTGCTTCATTACGGTTCTCATAAATATCCTTTCCACCAACACTAAAGCAAGAGCATCACTCATTATTCACAGATTTTTCAGAAATCCTCTGATCCATGCCAACCAAAGCCTTCTAGAAAATATCAATATAGGTTTTTAACAACAGAAAGATCTGGGTTCAAATCCTACTACTGTGAAACCCAAGGAGATAAACTGCCCTTTCTTAGCTCTTTCCATTACTTAAAATCAAGACTAACACGAGCTAACTTTAAAAACAACTATAGGGATGAACTGACAGCTTATATAAAGCATAGTATATTAATTACCCCCTCTGTTTTTAGTCATTTATCTTGCTGCCTGGAGAAAGCTTCTGGTACATGCCTACAGCAAAGCAAAATAATGCTGTTGCTTCTTTCCTTCTATAGCAAGCAGGGACCCTCAGAGGAACTCCTTTTTTGCTGTCTAGCAGTGGTAAGGCAAACCCCTGGCACTGAGCTGAGTTGCTTTCTCCAAAAGCATACAACACCAAATCTTCATTTTGGGGGCTAAGGGATGTGGGGAGAGTCTTCTCCAGATATATAACAATAAATGTAGGAAAAATGTACTAAGTAACAGCTATATGAGACCCTTGTAGAGGGAGAAGGAATGGGAATATAAAAAAGAAAAGGTTATAAGAGGTTGGACTTGGAAGATTGGGATGGGTAGACTGAAGTATTCCAGAACTGAGACACTAAAAAGAGTACATGCTTAGGGAGGACCCTTACAGAAGACCACAATTAGCCACACATGGTAGGTATAGTTATGATAAACATGTAATGGGTAAGGGCAATTTGATCATGTGCCAGGTGCATATCCATTCTGTGCCATACAAAGCCACATTTTTATGGCTTGGATAAGTGTCTTGCCAGGCTGACGTGTTAAAGGCTCGGTCACTAGCCTGTGGTGTTATTGGGAGGTGGTAAAACATTTAAGAGGTAGAGCCTAGAAGGAGGAAGTTAGGTCACTGGTATCATGCCCTTAAAGCGGATATTGGGACCCTAATCCTTCCCACACTCTCACTTCCTGGTCACCATGAGGCTCAGCAGCTTTTTACTCTACATTCTCCCTCGATAACGTACTTACCTATGCACTGTACACCATGATGAGCCTTAGCAGAGGCTCAAAAGAAATGGGAGCCAACCAACTGTGGACTTCAACCTCCAATCTTCAGTACAAAAATAAACCATTCACCCTCAAAGGTTTATCACCTCAGGTATTTTGTTGCAATAACAGAAAACTGATGAACACACATACAAATTGTGTTTCCGATAAAGGAAAGGAAAAGTTCAAGTCATTAAAAATCCAACTTGTAGCCAGGCGTGGTGGCACATGCCTATAATCCCAGCACTCGGGAGGCTGAGGCAGGAGGATCTCTATGAGTTTGAGACCAGCCTAGGCTACATAGTGAATTCTAGGTCAGTCTCAACTACATAGTGCAACCTTGTTTTAAAAAAACAAAACAAAACAAAAATCCAACTTTCTATTTCTTGACCATCTATACATAGCTCATCTTTCCTTAAAATATAACTCCAGCTAGATATCACAAGGCTTTGTGGCAGACATAAATCCAGGCCCCAACTCCTGTCTCGATAGAAAGGCTCCAAAGAACTACCCAGGAAAGCAAAGAAATAAAACAGAGGCAAAAAAAGATGGACATCATCAAAGAAAGAGGAACATTCTCACAATCTTTCTTTCACAAAAGGCTGGGCAAGATGTTCATCAGGGATTAAGTATTGGGAAAGGTATGTATACACAATGGAATAATATTTGGCCAGAAAGAAGAATGAACTCATGTCACTGGCAGGAAAATGAATGGAACTTGAGCCTATAATGCTAAGTGAAAGAAGTCAGGCACAGAAAGTTAAACATTGCATCATTTCTCTTCAACGAAAACCCTACATTATAAATACATGAGTAAAATAAAGGAGAGATGGTGGAAAAGGAGAAGGAAGACTGCAGATATGGAAGGGGATGAGGCAGGCAGAAAGTAAGGCATTGAAAATGATCAAGGTATGTTATATGCACTTACCAATTTCTCAAAATAAACATCACTATTATGTATTACGAACATACAGTGAAGAAGATGAAGAACAATAACACCAGCAACGATCCTGAAAGGGAGAGGAAGGGTGAGAAGGCAGGACTGGCAGAGGGAGCAGTTGAACTGTGAAGGAGGGCCAAAAAAGCCTGAACCTACTGACCAGAGAGCTCTGGAGTCTGGAAGAATGCCAGCAGATCCAAACTGGCCAGGCCTCACTGTTACTGGAGGTGGACTGCAGCAGGGAGGGCGTGGCCTACGGTGAAGAAGTTCTGCAGCTGAGGCTGATCCTGATGGAGCTGGAGCCCCCCCCCCCCCCCCCGATCTCTCTCTCTCTCTCTCTCTCTCTCTCTATCTCTCTCACACACACACACACACACACACACACACACACACACACACACACAGAACTGATCAGCAAACCTTTCCAGGGAGGGGAATATGGGTTGCACAGCTCCAGGTCAAACCCACTGGGGAAAGGGTGGGGAGAGGTTCAGAAATGGATAAAATACGAATGGAAGTTCAGTAATTCCGGAGATCTCTGCTCTTGCTTTGGTGCTTGGCTTTCTCTCTGAGGAACTTTTAGAGGTATTCATTATCCCATGACATTTACAAAATTTGCCATGTCATATGGACAAAGGAGCAAGGACTTTGGAAGCAGAAGGACCTACTGGAGTCACCATTCTGAGTGTACCTTTTATACTTTTGTGGCTGGGCATAGTGGCTCACGCCTGTAATCCCAGCACTTAGGAGGCTGAGGCAGGAGGATCGCTGTGAGTTCAAGACCAGTCTGGGCTACATAGTGAGTTCCAGGTTAGTCTCAACTACATAGTACGACCCTGTTTCAACCCCCCCCAAAAAAAAAGTATCCTACACTTTTAGCTAAGTGATCTTGGCTATGTTGCTTCACGTTTCTGAAAAAAAGCATAACCTGGAAAAATAGTATAGACAAGAAACCCAGTAAATTATATAAATGTCACTACCATGATGAGGCTATTCATTTTATATGCCAGGCACTATGTTATTTATACCTTAGGATGGGTACGGGTGTAATAAATGTCCTTGTCACCTAGGAACATCTTGTTCAATAAAGCCAAGATATAGGCAAGTACAAATGTGCTAACAAGTATCTATTGCATTCAAGAATTTTTCAAGAAGAAAAAAATGACTTGCCAAAATGTTTCCATTTACCATTGCGTTAATCAGCCTTCCCATTGCTAGACTCAATACCCAATACCCACAATTTATAAGAGGATAATTTGACTCATGTTTTAAGGGGATTCATTCCATGGTCATTTGGTTCCAAGGCAGAAACATCACGTCATAAGGTCATGGTGGAATAAAGCTGCTTATGGCAGCTGGCAAGCAAAGTGGGGGAACAGTCCTAGAGAAAAAGAGGCTAGGAACCAGATATAGTAGCCAATGTTATACCATCCCACCCAGAAGTGTGCCCCACCAAACTCCCAGGGAGGCTTCCAAGTGAATCAAGCTGACACAAGCTTAAACTCCACAACCACTGTCAGTATGAATACTAGAATAAAGAGAAGAATAAAATGTGAAAATCTTCTGGAACTGACCTAGGCCAAAGTTTTTTGTTGTCTTTTACTAGAAGAGACAATGGACAAGTCTTCTGTTTTGAATGTAGAGAAAGGCAAGATCTTGCTGTGCGGAAAAGGTCAGCATTGAGCATCCACTCCTCTATGACACAGGAGACACTACTGCGGAATGATAGGGCTTCTGAATGGACACCACATTTCCTGGCGATATTCAGTGTTTCAAAGGCAGCCTGATTCTTTCAATAAGCTCGAGCTCATTGTTTCCTTCTTCACTGGACAAGAAAGTGATAAAACATTTAAAGGTGCTTGTTCTTCACAAGCACCCCAACATCACATTACAATGATCCAAATGTTCAGTTGTGCAAGACGCATAAAACTCATGTCTGCCTAGTGTAGACTGTGAAATGTTCATAGTACTAAGCTATTATTAGAAAAATCATTGACATTTCACTGTTTTGCAAGTTTTTCTCATTTCAAGGACCTATTCTTATCGCTAGCATGAAAACTTAGGGAACAAAGAAGACTTGGTCCAAAAATGATTCTAGGATTATCATTTCGCCTGTCTACTGCTTGAGTAACAAATTCCCTCAAAATGAAATATCTTAAAACAACCATTCTGATTTTTCAGGTCAGGTATTTGGACTGAATAAGGCAAGAATGGCTGTTTTCTGCCCCATAAAATCTGGAGGCTTGTTGCTGTGATGAGTGGGAGCTGGCTTGGCTGGCCTGACCAGAATCAGATAGCTAGAGATTTGATTCTTTCCATCACCTGTGTTCTTCAGTTCTCTTCTACATGGCCTCCTCTTTTGGCCAGCTTGGGATTTCTCCAAATGTGGGTCTCAAGGTTTCTAATTTCTGACATTGTCGCTGGTTTTGCCCCAGAGACAAAGTAGAGCTGCCAAGCATCTTAGAGCCTACGGCTGGAATTGGCACAGGATCACTCCTGCCATATTGTATTGGTAAAAGCAATTTAGAAGGCCAGCGTGGATTTAAGGTGAAGGCAAATAGACATTAGCTCTGCAGGGTGGAGTGACGTGTATATATAGGGTTAGGAAAACCCTAAAATTTAGCACCTGTATTAGTCAGCTTTGCATCACTACAATGAAGTACCTGAGGCAGTTAACTCCATAAGGTGAAAAGGTTTATTTGGCTAAGTTTTGGAGGCCGAAAGTTCAAACAGCACGATATAGGCTCAGGCTCTACTTAGGGGCCCACAATGGATAGCAGATTGCAGTGACAGGGAATGCGTCAGGGAAAACAGTCACCTCATTGGAATTCAACCCCTTCTGAGGTGCAGCACGCTCACAATGATGTAAGGCCCCAGTGGTCCCACCATCTCCCAACAGCCACACCTTCAGCACCAAAGCTTTAATCATAAGGGACAATTGGGAGATACTCAGGCTGTACCCAAATTTTAATGTCAGCTACAGAAATTATTTAAATTTTATCACAGGTTTTTGGGGTCAGGAATTGGAGCAGGGCTCCAATGAGTAGATCTCTATGCGAGGTTTTGTGTGAGGCTGCAGTTCTCTAGTTATTTGACTTATTGGGTGTCCAGGTTAGAACATTTACTTGGATGGCAAACAGGGCTGTCTGTTGCCTGGATGCTCATCTGTAATTGTCAACTGGAGACCCTGGAATTGAACTCTCCAATAATGGTGGTCTCAGTGAGGGCAAATTACAAAATGTCAACTGTCTTTTCCCAGAGCCAACAGAAAATGGACCCCCAAGAGGGACCAGGCAAAAGTCTCACAGCTTTTCCAACCTAGTCTAAAACTACCAGAGCATCCCTTCCACCCTACACTGTAGGCTAAAAGAGTTAAAAGCCTAGCCAGGACCAAGGGGAGAAGACAGAGTAATCCCCTCTCCAAGGCCATCTTTGGAGATTATCCGCCCCAGTGCTCATGTTCCTGTAATCCACCAAGTCTAATAGTTCTAATAGAAAGCAACTTGAAATCATGATGTTGATAACATTGCAGGGTTTGAAGCAGAAATGAAAGCTTTCCATAGCTCTAGCTCTTGAATCTGAAAGTTCAAACTTGAAACTTGATCTTTAAAAGGAAGTGACTTCCAATTCCTATATCTTGGCCCAGTGGGCTTTCTTGATCTCAAATACCTCAGGTGGAATAGTGGTTTCTGCAAGTCTGCCTCCTTTTTTGCTGTGAAATGTTTTCACAAAGGAAAAACACATTTTGTCCAGTAAGAAGCAGCCTTGTTACTAAAACAGCTAATTTGGTGGTGCCTGGCAGCAGTGTCTCTCCACTCAGGCAGTCCAAAGCTGCCAGGAAAAAGCCCAAATGTGTGTGTCCTTTTTTGCCAACACTCACCCCAACCTCACCTTCTGGCACAGTGAAACCACATGGCCTCTTGCCCAGAAACACTGCTCAGAGATGCTGGAGGGTGAATCCAGAGGCTGGTGTACTGAGCTATTTGGAGACTCTCATGAAACACCAGATTGATGATAGGGGCAAGAGGGTTGAGATTTTAAGGACCTTTTGCATTTTAATACCAAAGGCTCAAACCTCTTACCCTTCCTCCATAAAACAGCCCAACCCTCTTTACAGCAGTGATCATGCTGCATCTTGTTTCAGAATATTGCTTTTATTCCAGAATTTATTTACTTGCCTATGTGTTTTACAAAATCTATGGTGTTCTCTCTCACAGGAAGGACAGAGATAGGATGGTGCACATTTCAGTATAGTGTCAAGGCAGAGAGAAGTGAAAGGACAAGATGTTGTAAATTGCTAGACTGAAAACAGGATCCTTTCTTACTAGTGGAATGGGGGAAATGATTCTGGGTGGAGAAGAGGAAATGCTACAAGCTAAGCCAGGGCTTCAGTGAGATGATTCCAAAATGAAACCCGTTGGTGGTGGGGAAAAGATCACCACATAGATACCTTTACACCAATATCAGATGTCAGCTCCTCTTCTGGCTGACCATTCTGCTTTACCAAATAGTTTAGGGGCTGAACAATGCAGTGTGCCCTTCTCCAAGCCAGCACTAACAATACCATTCATATTAAACACCTTGTGGGGCTTTGAAGAGGAAAATACCCATTCCTTTCACAAAACACCCTGTCCGTGACCTTCCTAGCAGGGTCTTGGGATTCTCTGTTTAGATATGATCACTTGTCCTTGCAGTTGAATAGTCAAAATCCTTGGTCTCTGGCTTAAATGCATATATGACACCATTGATTTAGGTCCATATGGGCACAGCCACTGTAGTGTTATTATATGAGGTGTCCATTTCCTTTGTGTTCTAATTATTTCTTTTGCAATATGGTTTATAGTAAAGAAATATGCCTTTAGTTATCTAGTTTTATTTAAGGACAGGCAGATTCCACTCATACTCCCAGGAAGAGGTGAGTGTGTGTGTGTGTGTGTGTGTGTGTGTGTGTGTCTGCATGTGGTGTAAGCACTTTGGAAAGACTTAAAAGTTTAGGACTGGTAAAGAGTTCCAGTGAAAATGTGTCTCCCATTCCTTTTAAGAGGCTGATAGATAGGAGTGCTGAGAGATGGTGTGGTATATAATAGAAGCACACTGGTTTTAGAGACAGGTCTACCTGGTTTCCTACCCTGGCTCACCTAGTTTGTCGCTCAGCCCCCATGAACTGTATGACCTTTTTGAAAATTGCATAACCACTCCAGGCCTTGTTTTTTCTCATTGTAAAATTGAAATAACTACCAACACTTACTAGGGCAGTTGTGAAGATGAAATAATATAGTGTTTTAGAATATTTAGCACACTGCTTGGCACAAGTGAGTCTCTGAAAGGATGGTAACTATTACGGGATATAAATTATTTACAAGCTCTACTTCATTCCTTCTTGCTCTTTCCTCTGAACCCCTCCAGGTCTCCACCTCTGTTGAATTTCTGTCATTTGAAGAGAAATTCCTTCCTTCTCAGTCCACTAATATTAATTAATGGTCTAACCTTGGGTTGGATAATTACACTGTGCTATCAAGCTCCAGCTTATTAAATATTATTTGCAAGGAAAACAGGCCTCCAGTTCCTCCCAGACTGAGGATGGAGGCTGCAAATCCAGTTTAGAGAGTTGCTGACCTTTAGACCCTGGCTGGCGACAGGGGCAGCCCACACTCCTGGTCCTGAAAGCCACAGCAGGCTCCTGTAATTGAGTTACTGCCTGGGATTCAGTAGGACTAATCCATCTATATGATTTCCTCGCCTGGTTTAATGCCATTAACGAAACCAAATTAAGGAGCCACCCAGTGGGGTTGAGTGGGAACAGGGGAGAAGAATTTTTCTACATGGGACTTGCTAGGACACCTCCGGGGCTAGGCTGAAGCCTGTAGTATGAATAACTGGACTGTTCTGCTGACCAAGTCCTTCTAAGAGCCACTCACGTCCCTCAACAGAACACAGGGCCCTTGCTGGCCACTGACTACAGGAAGGGCCATCAGGGAAAGAGTTTCCTAGGATGCCTCAGGTGCTGATTCCTAACTACCGGACGCCCCTTCCCACCTCACCCACAATTCAGGGCAGTTTTCCTTCTGGTTCTAATTCTCAGGTATCTTCCTTGGGTTTTGTCCCAAGTGTGTTCCAGGCAACTTGTCTATCCCACTTATTTCTCTCCAGCACTTTACCCTCACCCCATTTCCTGGGGTTGTCTAACCTGAGCAGTAGGGACTCTTCGCTTCCAGTGTGTCAACCAGAGGGACCAGCCCTCGGGGAGGGGCCAGCGTGTGGGCGTGGGAGGCGGCAGCCAGCGCAGTTTCATTCTCTGCGATAGAGACACTCAGATCCCAGCGCGCCCTTTCTTTCAGAGTCCAGCTTTCTCAAGTTGGGCGGCTAGCCTCTGGCGAAGAGTCACAGACTTCGGGATCGAGACTGTACCTCTCGGGGGCAGGCACTTGCCAACAGCGAAGTCCTCAAAGTGTAGGTGGCCACGGTCACGGACGCGGGTAGCGCAGCCGGGAAGCAGAGCTGGGAGCAGAGGGAGTAACCGGGCCCGAGGAGAGTGCGG
>NW_022900951.1:114978661-114979049 GCF_012274545.1 Fukomys damarensis | reverse complement strand
AGAGCGCGAGCGAGGGAGCGGGCGAGCTCCGAGGGGGTGGGGGTGTAGGGACACAGAGCAGGTAAGGGTCACCGGTCCCAGCTCTTCCGCCCTCGAGCAACTCGGGCCCCCTTTTTGGCAAAATAAGGGGAAACTGAAAACGGATTAAACAGCGAAGGAAAGAGGCGACCCTCCCCTTCCGATTGCCGGCGGGAGAGAAGCTGCGCGGCTCTGCGGTGTAACAGGCTCACACGTTGCTCATCACATGTTCAAACATTTCCCTTTGGGGGAGGCTCGTTATTTTTAAGTGAATATTTTCGTCTTTGTTTTGATTTTATTCGAAAACCTTCCTTGGGGTTTTATTTCGATTGAGTTGGCAGCCCGCGGCAGATTGGGAGAGGCGGCGAAA
>NW_022900951.1:114907040-114978266 GCF_012274545.1 Fukomys damarensis | reverse complement strand
GCTGGGATCTATGAGTGGAAAGGTGACCAAGCCCAAAGAGGAGAAAGATGCTTCCAAGGGTAAGCCCGCCCGCGGAGTCCGCTTGCTTCCCTTCGCTGGGTTTCCCTCGTCCCCTTGCGTGCGCGCCGCCCTCCGGTGCCTCGCTGCCTCCCCCCAGCACCCCCCAGCCTAACCTGCCCACGACCTCTACGACCCCGGGCAAGAAAGGGAGAGGATCAGGGGCGGCTGGGGAAGTCGGGATTTGCACCACTTTCCTTTCTGCCTTGCGGGATTGTTGCCCCTCTAGTGCCTCCAGCCTCCTCCACTACCCCTCTGGACGCACGGTGGTGGCGCTGCGGGCAGACGAAGCTGCAGCAGCCCGGAGCGCCGGGAACCGCGCTGCCTGCTACCCGCTGTCCGCCTTTCAGTGCGAATGCATAGGTGTGCGTGTGGTCGAGTGTGCATATGCGTGCAGCGAGGGTGCAACATGGTGACACGCTCAGGGATCTGCCCCGCTCTCAGAACTCAAGCTCGAACCCACCTTCAACCCCTTCTCCCCACCCCCAATGCAAACAAAGAGCCTGGCCGAGACGCAGATCCCCTCCCCCCACACTCCTTTCCTTCTCACGCCTCTACCCCCCAACTCCCTACCCATCCCACGCCCCCAGGAAAGGCTGGAGCTTGCACCCTTCGACACACCGCGTGCAAAAGTGAGCAATCAGGGTGCCCAGGAGCCGCCTGCGCTGCGCCTTAGCAGCGCTGCCTCACCAAGCCCCGAGAGAACAAAGGCTGTTGTCCCCCTATCACTAGTGACCAGAGAGAGTGGGCCTCCGCAGGGGGTCACTTCCCTTCCTTAGAGTCCTAGGGTTCAACCACCTCAGGCTGCCAGTCCCCCGGAGCGTGCGTCTCGGCCTGGGACCTCCCACTGGCGAGTTGAGAAGGCGCAGCCCAGCGTAGCTAAGGCTTGGAAGAACTCAGGCAAAGGAAGGAGCACCCTCTCAACCCGCCCGCCAGTCCCAGCCACTGTCTTGCAAGGGCCAAGCTTAACTCCGGAATGTAAACTGGAGACCTCAGCCTTGAAGAACAGGGGGGAGATAGGCACAGAGGCATGTGAAAGAGCAGGCAGGTGCCATAGTTGCAAGTGTCCGGAATGGACACAGCAGACGAAGGAGTGGGCTTGACTGGCCCGGAGGGCCCCATAGGCTCCGAACCCCAGGGACCCATGCAGAGTCAGTGCTGCAGAAGTGGATTTGCAGCGGGGTTGGGGGGGAGCTCAGTTGCTTCCTAAGCCCTCGGGCTCCGCTTCATTCCCACTCCTTTCCCCTTGCCTTTTTCTCATCTCCTGCTTCTAGTCTCTCCCAATCTCCCAGAGCTTTCTTTCCCAGGAGATTCTAGGAAGCGCCAACCCTCCCCCGCGGAAAGTTGTCAAAGTCTTCAGCTCAGGGGCCTTTATCCTTGTTTCTAGATGGAGCCATTTCTCTTCTAACTAGGCAAAAGGGTGGAGGAAGGGCTCTGGAAGTTTGTGGAGGGTTAGAGCTGTGGTCCTAAGGGTCATTGCTGTCCCAGGCTTGGCTCCAGGCTAGAATTCAAAGCCCTCTAACCCACTCAGACCCGCTGACTGTTTGAGGAGCACACATAATTGAAACAGTAACTTTGGAAAGTAGAACAGCTGCTGTGGGTTTCCTAATTGTGGAGAGTTTCAAATGTGCCTCATTTTGACAAAGGCAAATAACTTCAGGGTGTTGAGGGTTTTTTTTTTGTCCTTGTTTTGTTTTGAAGTGCTGGGAATAGAACTCAGGGCCTCAAATTATCAGGCAAGTGCTGTGCTACTGAGTCCCTCTCAAGGGTTGTGTTTCACTGAGGGCCCAGAGAGAAAAATGCAATGGAAGAGTGCAGCACTTAATTGATCTAAGGAAGCTAGTCCTTCCCCTTCTGAACCTGAGAGTTGTTTCTGGAACTTAAGTTCTTGATTTCCATCAGGTGGTTTATCTAAGTTTTTATTTCAGACTACCTTTGAGGTATCCCGAGGCCAAATTCATTCACAGAAAATGATTTACTCTTTTAGGAATACAATTTGCGGTTGCCTGAAATGGATTAACAAATCTGGAAACATTGGGAAAGGTTTCTGTAACTCAGTAATGAAAAATTTTACTAGGCTTATGTCATGACTTTCTTATATTGACTTGGCACATTTGAAACCAGTACTTCTCTGTAGGAGTTGTGTAATTAGCACTTGGAACTGTGGTTGTAATTAGAATAATTTAATTTCATGAGGCATCTTTTAAAGAATTTACTTTCCTGAGGAGACAGGGATCTTGTAGTTGTTCAAAGCAAGATTGCCATTTCTGCCTCTGTTGTTGGATTTAGAGCATTTTGAAAAGAGTGCATGCATAATAATTATTAGTATTCTCTACTTTCAAGTATGTGAAAAAAGAATAAATTTTAAGACCAGTTTTAATGTAAAGAGCTACCAGTTCTACTAAACATTTTATCCAGTAAAGTTTGTCTACATTGACCATATTCACAAAGATGTTTAATTATTTATATATTTCCTATATATAGATCATATTGGAGGATGTTTTAGCCTAAGGTACTTGTTAGTATAATTTTTGTAACACATAAAGGATCAAACATTTACTATTGTGAAGTGTAGTGCCCATTTAATTTTGAAAAATGGTGTGACGAATGAATCAAGGCAAATAATTTCATAACAGTTTGATTGAATTCCATAATCTGTTTCAGGATCTACTGCTCCTTTGAATTCAGCCACCCACCCTATTATGGCTCATGTGCACATCCTATCAGTACATAGGAGGTTGTCACAGACTATCACATTTCTAGAGTTTCTAAAGCACAGGTAGTAGTAGGTGATCAGTATGTTTATTTTGTCCTGCTGAATGCCGTATGGTTTTTGAACACGTGAATTTCTGATTGTTGACATTTTCTTCAATTCAGTGAGGTGGGGACTGTGATGGACAAGGATCTTTTTGATAACCTTTTCAAACACGTAGCCAGATTAGATAGACTGTTCTCTTTGGAAGGGAAAAGGGATTCTGAATCTGTTTGACTATTAGAAACACCTCTTATCCGGTCAATCATCTTTTGTGCATTAATTTATGCTTTGCA
Organism: Fukomys damarensis; assembly: GCF_012274545.1. Taxonomy (NCBI): domain Eukaryota; kingdom Metazoa; phylum Chordata; class Mammalia; order Rodentia; family Bathyergidae; genus Fukomys; species Fukomys damarensis. Next base: position 114,975,161 of record NW_022900951.1, on the reverse strand, counting down.
TAAACTTGAATATTGTCAGATGTACGTAGATTTTGGGTCACATAGCTCTTGATCCAGAGGTTCTATTTATATTTCAGGGAAGAAGAAAGTATAACATTTGTTTGTTCAAGCAGATAACTTAGCTATGACTCACTCTTTTCTACCTTGTCATGTAAGATCTTTTCAGCAGTCCTCTGTTGGAAAGGCACTCTCAGTTATGGCTCTATCTGGTTTACTGCAGCTGTTTGTATGTATGTGTGTATAGTGAGGGGGGCATCGGAAAACTTGTTAGCCTGCTACAAGACAAAACCATATATTTTCTGGATCTTGGAAAAGTCTATCCAGTTCTTGGTTTCGAATCTGTCATTTGGTTTGTATATACACGTTTGGCATTGTATGTGTTTCTTCTGCAACACTTTTCTTTGTACTTAACCTCAGAACCACCACATCCAGGCAGGTGTCAAGGCCATGTGGGCTGAGGGTTGTCTTGATGAGACAGTGCTAGCGTCAGAGCTGGGCTCATGCTGGCTGCTGGATGATGGAATTCAATTCCATGCATAGTCCAAGAAGCCAGCCACTCTCACAGCTGTTGCTGTAATGGGTTGTGGTGCCCGCATGCACTTATGTCGGCAGCTCATTTTCTTTTCATTTACTGGCCTCTTCTAGTAGCTTCTCTACCTTACCCAAGGACAGGGCATTATGCTCAGGCAGCTGGCATATCAATTTTTGAGTCTTGAATGCTATGTCCAAAGATCATCTTGTTCTTGGAGGTTTACAACAATAGGTTTTTATGAAGTGTCTTTGTCAGCCTTGGGCTAGGAAGACCAGGTATTTAGAGGTATTTTACTGAACAGAAATCTTGACACTAGTAACCTCTTATTTAAAAGGAACAGTCATAATCTATTACTCACATAGGGACTTGCTTTCTCATCTCGTTCTTGTCATCATGGACCTGTGGTTTTTATGGATAGTTGTCATAAGCCACATCATCTCTTCTCTGTTAAAGGTGGTAATCACAGCCTTGGGGTGGGAGTGTGGCCAGGAATTTCACCAATCAGAAACATTAGTCTGTTCTGGGGGGAGGAGATGAGCGCATGGTGTCCCTCTGTCTTTGTCATTATCATTTTTGGACACATAGAGCTTCCTCATTAACAGAGGCTGAAACTAGAAAGGGAGCAAGTTGAAGCATGGGATAGAGAATCTTCTTTACTTAGTAATGCTTCCTCTGGGTCTTTTTGGAATACAGTCATTAACATGTTCATGATAGGACTGTTTGTCAATTTTATTAGTAGAAAGACCATAAAAGTGATTAGATCCAACTGTACCAGCAGTGGTGCAAACCACATGATGGGATAGTCATGCATGTACCATCAGTGAGGGGTTCAAGCCGGTAGCAATGTATCAAAAGGAATTAGGCTGCATATTAGCACTGGCAATGTGGGAGAAGGTGGAATGGGAATAGATGTTGGTTTGGGGCCTGAGTGAGAAGGAGAAAGTGAGCTGTAGAGTGAAGGAATTAGTTGAGGTCCATGTCCAAGGCAGAGAGGTAGATGTAATGCAGCCTTGAAGTCAGTGGCATGAATGGGGAGAGAACTGGAATCAGAGTTTGGTGAGTAGGGGGATGAAACTGTTGGCATTTCAGGTCTCTTTGCAGCTGTGCTGTTTTATGTCCAAATCAACTCCGCATTCTGGGGATTAAATTCAACACAGAACACCCGGAATGTGTTTTAGCTCTTCACATATAGCCAATAAAAAGGCTTTCTAGTGTCTGCTTCATTATGGCTTATATTTTTGGAGTTGAGGAATTTGAAAGAAATGGAAAATAATTGCAGAGTTGAAACAACTCAAGGCAGAAGAAAATCACATTAAAAGTATGATGGTGAAAGGAATCCTATATGCCTATAACCACACCAAGCTTAACGTTACTATTGAAATGTTAAAATTAGGCACATAATATGATTTTAACAATTAGTAGAGAATATAAACGTCTGTATAACTCATTTTCTATAGTCCCCGATACAGATTTCCTCATCAAAAGATGCATCATAATCACCAGGATTTATCAGTGCAGGTTCAGGAGTAGATTTCAGGCACGTTGCCTGTTGTAATGGACTTCTTCTGAGTTTTCATCAACCTAAAATGTAGGTTATCTATTGGTGATATACCAGTCCAACAAATTTCATTGAATCTTATTTCTGACATTATTTTCACTGCATTTTATCACTTTGTTGAATGTCACATCTTGATAGGACATTTCTTAAGTGTCTAGATTTCCATAAAGAAAGTGAAACAATGTATACTAATCATTGTTACCATCATCTCAGCCCTCTGGTCCAATTTCTCTTGGAATTGGATGACCATTTTTTTTCTCTAAGGCAGTGAGTTCCAGGGTATTAACTTTGACAATGGGAAGTTTGTATTTAAAAGAGAGAAATTCTTGATCCTTGAGACATGATAAAAATACAGACCATTTTTTAAAAAGAGATGGCAGTTGTAAAAAACATTAAGTTTAAATTATTACCATATGCTAAGATTAATGTAAAGCAGTTCTTATATCCTACTCTTGCCCCTGCCCTTTGATATTACTTTCAGCATTGATTTCCAAATGGAAATTTTTTTAGTGTCACTGGCTTTTAGTGTCACCTTGCCTCTGGGCAAAGGGCAGAAGTAGTAGTTGTTCTTGCTTATTCCTTTAAATGTAGCAGTATTATTGGCCTCTGTTGGTATACAGTTTTGGTTGACATTCTAGGGAGATAAAAGGCCTATCTTAAGTTGGGTCACTTGCTTGGTCTGCTGGCAGAAATATCAGCTTTGGTCTCTAGGCCATTTGGCCCCAAGAAATTCCCAGTTATGATTATCTGTCCTTCTTTCTAGGTCCTATCAGGAAGGCCAGAGAGGAAAAAAAATTCTGGTGTAAAGTAGACTTGGTCAGGGGCCAAATTGGAAAACAGTTAATTAAAAAATAATATGGCCTCAATTTACTTTTGGCAATTAAAATTTACCTGCAGGAACACGCACAGCTCTCAAGTTTGCATTTTGACAAATGTTTATACTCCGGTAATTAGTACCAATGTCAAGATGTAGAATATTGTCATCCTAGAAAATTCTCTCATGCCCCTTTCTAATCATTTCTATTATCACATACTAATTTTTCCTGCTATTGAATTCCACATTAATAAAATCTCACAATATGCACTCTTTGATTTCCAAAAGCTAGCCATCTCTCCTTTCAGCATGTTTCCCTCTCTGGTTGGTACTCTTTCTCCCTGTCTTGACCTTTGGTTTCTTAGAGGGTGCCCTTCTTGTCCCACACTAGGGCATTTAACAGTTTTGTACCCAGTTAGGAGATAATCGTTGAATTACCTAGGAAAGGCAAGGAATTCTCTTAGGCAGCAGTATGTTTTATTTATCATTTCATGACTTAAATTGCTCTCATTATTACAGTGAATAAATTACCGAGCACTTACTATTTATTAGACATAAATTACTTTTACATATATCTCATTTAATCTTCATGACAACCAAATGAACTAGCTATTTGTATACAGTACATGGAGATTGCAGATGAGAAAATAGAAGCTCAGAGAGATAGTGTTGTTTGTGGGTTGCAAGTTATTATCAGAGTTGGTGTTGTAATCAATAAATGATTGTTTAGAGCATATGCCATACATCATCTATCAAAAGTCATTGGTCCTTTCCTATACTCCTTGTTATGTTGTCATATTGGAAGATGTTGTGGTGAAGAAAGGCGTGCTTCTTAGTAGCTTAATCTGATAGATGCCTGCAGACAGATATTTTATATTACAGCAGGATTACCAAAGGCAGAAGCAATCATTAATGGTTGACTTTCTAAAACCTGGAGAAAGTGATGAAGTAATTCTGGAGTCCTAAAAATAATAGCATTTTTTGAGCACCAATACATGTCAGAAGTTTGCCATGAAATGTTTATAACAATTAATGGAGAGAAGATATATTTGACAGACTGAAAAAATTGAGACTTGGAGGTAATGGCCATCCTAAGGTCACTCAGCTAGCAAGATGGTGGAATGAAGATTTGAGCTATGTTTGATTGACTACAAATTCACCTCCTAACCATTCTAGCATACCTTGTCCCTAGACAACACATTTGATTCTTTTCAAACCCAAGTTTGCACAAATCAAATTCTTTCTGTTTGCCAATATGGAGGTAATTAGGAAGAGTGTGCCTATATACACATGCTTACTGTAGGGGTGTGATCTTTGTTTAGCTGAGCAAATCTCTGAACATTTCTTAAGTGACTTTTCTATGAGTCACTGTGCAGGGTTTTGGGATACAGGGATGAAAGAAAACCAGAACTCCCTTAAGGGTGCCCTTTCCTTGCCCATTGGCCTTGGGCATTTAGCGCTCACCAATGGGAATGTCACTTTGCTTGGCCATTTCCGTGAGCCCTTGGGACAGGGAATGATCTTTTAACTGTGCCCCTGAAGATTTAAGCTTTGTCAGTTTGAAGACAATGGTAATTTTTTCTAGAACTCTCTCTGGGAGCTTATTTCACCTGTGCTCTAAAGATTACACTTCCTCTCAATTCATTGTTGAATGAGACTTCACTTGTTTATTTTATTTTATTTTTCATTACATGGCATATGCTTCCAGTCTGTCTCTCATCAGAGTCACATGTTTCATTTCCCTTCTCAACCCTACCCACCTCTCCCTCCCTCTCTTTCCCTCTCTCCTTTTTCTCCTTTTCTTGTCAACAGATGTCAGTGGTTTTTATTAATTTAATGGGCTTCCTTTGGTTGTGCTGGGCTAATTGGGAGATTCTCATTTTTGAATTTTCTCCCTTGATAGTTTGCTATATTAACTGCAATGAAAGAAATCTCCCCACCCCTTCAAGTGTGGTTCCACAGAAGGAGCTTTTCACTACTTATTATATAACTCATTTTAAATGAGTTTAAATGGAAAAATAAAAAAGTGCAAGCTTTTTTATAGTATTTATGCTGCCTTCCGTTAAATAATATTTCCAAAAATATATCTTGTTAACAGAGACATAAGCCTTGAATGAGCATATATTAATTACAGTTCTCAAAGTTGGGAATCAGAGTAGTGTTTCTGGGTACTGCAGAAGCCTATGTTTAACAGCAGTAATTAACAGTGACAGGTCTATTGCATTGCTATAGGTATGTTTAATAGCAAACATGAAACCCTATTCCCTAAAATCCCTCCAAATAATGTAGGTAGTATTTCTTTTGCTCTAGAGCTAAGGGATAGGAAAGAGCTCAAGCTCTTAAAATATTTATCTTGCTGTTAAAAGTGGGAGTAAACAACCTAAAGAAGGCAGGCGGGTGCAGTTCTTGAATATGGGTGCAGTTCTTGAATATGCCTATAGATATTTTCAGAATTGTCTTTCAGCTGCGACTTCGAAAGTATTGAGAATTGACCTGCTTTGTTTGCCTTTAATTCTCTCTCTCTGTGTGTGTGTGTGTGTGTGTGTGTGTGTGTGTGTGTGCGTGTGTGATTGCCTCTCCCTTGGTGGATTTATTGGACATTAAGGCTTCCAGGAGTTCTTGGATTTGTGTGTGGTTTCGGAGCTCCGAGAACGATGTGAGCCATTCTCCTGGAAACAGGGCAAGGCGCTCCTTTAGATGCTCTAATTCCAGGGAGCATTTGTTTTCCAACTATCTGGGAACCAGAGGGTCCCTGGGAACGATGTGGTCAACCAGCGTCCCTTAGTCTCCATGTATCTGGCAGGCAGGTTTATTACAAACCTCAGTGTGCTCATTGGCCTCGTGATGTGGCAGCTGCCTAAAAAAGAAACACGGAAAAGTTGTGTCACTGAAGGTGAAAGTTGGAGAGGAGCTGCGCAGCGCCTGGCATGACAAAGCTCCTTTCCGGCGGCGGCGGCGGTGGCGGCGGCGGCAGCGGCGGCAGTGGGCAGCCCAGGACTTTGCCCACTTGCCTGGGAGCCGGTGGCAAGGGTGGGTCTTGTGGAGACACCGCATAAAGGAGAAATAGGAGTCTCCCGCTGGTGGAGTGGTGATTCCGGCAGGAGGCGGAGGGGGGCGGAGTTCCAGGCATCCGGAGCAGCCCGCACCCTTTGGGTCGGCCTGCTGGCACTTTGCAGCTGGTGGGAGGAGATGTTAAGCCTTAAGATGGTGGCGGCCAGACCAGTGTGGAGGTGGTTGGGGTGCCCCCCTCCCGGTCCTTGCTCTAAGCACCTGACCCCTACCCACTGGAAGCCTCAAAGGTAGACCCAAAAGGCCACGATTACAGTCAGAACCTCGAAGAAGTACTGGCTTGACCAACAAGAGAGCTTTGCTTTCTCTGTCTTCTGGTTAATGCTAATTCAGTTTGAGTTGTTCCAAAAACCACAGAAGATGAATCTTGAGTAGAACGCTCTCAGCGGTTTTGAATGTATTCGTGCTCCTTTATGTTGCTTATGTTTCGTTGCGTTGCTTTTTGAGATTACAAAGTAATGCATGTTTATTGGGATCCGTTTGAAGCATCATAAAAGCATAGAGAAGAAACTACCACCCGAGGTTTCACTCCCAGATGAAGTTTTTGTGGTATTTCTTCCAGTCTTTTTTCTTTGCATGTCATGATACACCAGTAGACATGGATAATTAACTTTAAGTGTGTGTGTGTGTGTGTGTGTGTGTTTGTGTGTGTAATGTGGATTGTACTATGCATCTACTCTTTTTCTCAATGACATGTTAGGATGTTATTCTTTGTCATTAATCTTTTGTGTGTATGTGTTGGGGGAGAATTTGTGTATGACACAGAGAGGGTGATTTTGTGCCTGTGGATGTGAAAGGTTTTTTTGGTATCTCTTTGCGATCCTTCTCACCAGACACCACAAATGCTATCATTAGTATTTTATAAAAATACATATATGAATATGTGCATACATAGGATACATATATGCATGTGTGTATTTGTATATTCTAAATTAGACAACTATGCATATGTCTACTTAAATGTAGATGTGCTTTAAATAAATCCTGTAAGAATATATCAAGGGCCAAGCATGCAGTTTTGTGGTAGAGTGGTTGCCTAGTATGTATGCTTCAAGACCCAAGGTTCCAAGCCCAGCACAGCTCCCCCATATATATGTGCATGTGTATACATATATATGTATGAATATATTTATATTTGATATTATATATATATATGCATGCATATATACACCATAAAGAATCTTTGGTGGTTAGCTTAGGGAAGACAGTTTTTATTCATAATTTCTTTACAGTGGACAACACTATATAATTTTGCTAATTACATACTATTGAAAATAATATAAATAAAATGTTGCTTATTGAGTGTCTTCCAACTGATTTTTCTGTTCTAGCGCCCAGTGTTCTTTGATCTGCATTGCCCTTCTTATTATTTCTAGGTCTCACAACCCTTAAATCCCATCTTAACCTACCTCCTTCAAAAAGTCTTTCTTCTACCTTAACCAACTGGAACTGTGTGTCCCTTGTACTTGACCTGTGGGTCATTTTTCACTTGCTTTTATATCTTTTCTTCCCAGCTAGATTGTACTCTCCTTAGGAGACCCTTTCATACAATAAGTGCTCAATAAATATGTTTTGAGTGACAATGAACCACATTTTCCCAGATTTCTTTATGAATACTTTGAAATACTATACCCTAAGCTCTTAGAATGGCTATAACAACCCAGCTGGATTAAATTTAATGGGGTCACTAAATTATTGCTAATTTACTTTGGGGTATCATTGCTATTTTACAGTGGAACCCTCTTGTAAAAATGGCTACAAATTAAAGCATGGGTTTTAGGGAGGTAAGTTTACATCTAATTACCTGTACTTATTTGCTGAATGATCTTGGGTAAATAACCTAAGTCTCAACTACTCAAAAAGGAACTATTTCTGTCACATGAGTATTCTAAGAACTGAATGGGATAATATACACAAAAGCATCAAAGAAAACTGCTGCATAGAATTTGGTCACTGATGATATTGAGCCTACCAAATAGTAGTGACTTTCAAATTGATTTTTCGTATTAGAGGACTCTTGTTAGAGGACTTATTGGAAGTAGAACCAGATCTACAGATATGCACTTTGATCTGACAAACTCCAATTTAGGGCATTTCAATCATACTAATTCATATATTAATTAATTCACCCATAAATTTACTCGCTTAACATGTGTTGACACTGAGAATACAGCAGTGAGCAGAACAGACAAATATCCTTCATTTTCGTGAAGCTCATATTCTCCAAATTTACTTCTGAAAGCCACAACTTAGGGCATAAGGCACTGTGCTCCATGTTGGTAGTGTGTCTGGCTATGAGTGACCCAGTGCTCATCCTGTTGTAGCAAAGCAGAACAGCCCACCCCTATAGCCAAGTGTTACAGCTCAGTGTTGCAGCTACCACAAATTGAAGACTCCAGAATCCGAAGGTCACTCCAAGATGTGGAGAAAAACCTTTAATTACAAAGGCAGGCTCCCTGGAGTTCATACTCCGGGCATGCCTGAGAGGTCAGGAAGTTAAAACAGTTGCAAAACGTTTTGATACATTGCGCAGGAGCAGCTGCCCAGCAGCACAAACCATTACATTTCTGGAACGAAACATTCTGTGGAAAAAGAAACATGGAGGCTAGGCAAACATGTCTTATTGTATAATACTGCTCTATCAATTCAAAGCCAGGCCATGCTACTGAGGAGGTAACTGGGAGAGAGTCAGATCCAGATTGTTAAATTGGGATCTAGGAACCATTGAAGTTGTGGTTCCTGTTTGGACATCAGCATCTCTTCCACCACTTCTGTCCCCTACAGTGAGTATCTGATCTCAGGGGAGGGTGGAGGAATCCTTTTTAAAATTATTATTGTAAAGCTTTTCAAGTAGTTCTAAGGTACAACTGGTGTAGGGGCCAATTGCCCATGAGCAGTGTTTTTCAAGCCTATGGACTGCATAGTTTATTTAAAAACAAAACACCCCCTCCCACTGACCTCTGCATCTGAACTTTGAAAACAAAGCCTGGTAATTTGAATTATAATCAGGGACCTGGGTGATTTTTATGAGGCCTGTTGGGGAAATACTGTAACAATCACCAGACCCCTAGAAATTTTGTACAAACGTGGATTTTCCTGATGAGCAAGATCTGAAGCTTTCAACAGATTCTCAAGGGGCAGAGGTCAGTGATTCCAAAAATGTTTCTCAAGGTGGAGCTCTGAAGTCAAGGCCCATTGTTGTCAGTTGTGTGTTTTGGGTCCTATGTTTCCTAATGAATTAACTGTTTAGAAGCCTCTTTTCTCCCTTCTTTTTAATCTCACTTTCATTATTCCTCTTGCTTGTCCGAGAAAATGGGGATGAAAGAGAATTTTAAAAGCTGGACCCTTCCAGACGGGGCAGGAGGCAGCTTTGAGGATGCCACTCAGAGGTGGCATGTCCATCACAGCTGTTATAGTGGTAGAGGTCAATGTCCAGATATTTCAGAGCTTTTGGTTGCTTGAACTTCAATAGATCTGAATTGAGATATGTGGGTGGGAGTGAGACTTCTTCCAAAATATCCTTCTGCCACTCCAGAGCAGGATGGGGTGGTTAAGGAAATCATCACCTTAGATAGCACATTCCTGCCTTGTATCTGGCAGACGGTGATAGTGAGGATTGGGCCAGGCATTTGTGCGCCTGCCCCTTCTCATCCTCCAGGCACCAGACGGTGTCTGCTGCAATTGGTTCATGACCAATCAAGCACGTTGACCTATTGCTGCTAGGTACTTTGAGTTATAAATGGTTTTTATCTCCCTTACAGAATTGGGGGTTTGTGCTGTATAGGATGACCTGATTTGTATCACAAGAGCCTTTGGAACTTTGACAGATTTCACCATTTAAAAAACACCCAGCTTCCTCCCTCTACCTACTGGACATAAAAGCAAGCTTTGAATTTATGACATAAAGAACATACTTTTAAAGGGCAGCATGCAGAAAAAGGGAGGAAAAGGAAGTGAGGCAGTTCATCTTCTTTCCTGAGGCCATTTTCTCCAGACAATGACAAGTGACAAAACTGAATACCTTGAAAAATCTGAGATTCATTTTCGCTCAGAGATATCTCCCTAGGATTTGAAAAACCCACTTAAAGATAATAAATTTGTTCCTCTGCCTCTGAGCTTGAGTGGAGTTGCTTAGTTTACGTGGCTGGGAGAAAGGAGAGTAAGAGTAGTGGCTCCACTGAGAGTGACATTTTGTCCTGGAAACAAGTCTCCTGACCATATTGGATGAAAGTGGAGATTAGTATGGAACTCTTTTCTGTTGTTGTATTTTTCTTTTTGGTCAAGTTTATGAAAATCTTATGCCCACAAATCAGACTCAAATGGAGGATGGCTAAGAACTTACAGTATTGAAAGACTTATTGTTTGGTGAAAGTGTTTTCTTTTAATAACATCATCTCTAGGGTACCTGACTGTATCCTTAGAGATTTAGGACTCCTTGATTAAAAATAAAGAAATAAAAACCAAGCCCAGAGGCTCTGGTAGAAGTGTTTGAGTTTCTTATATTTCTAATTATTAACTGTTTAGAATATCTGTTTTTGCTTCCCAGGCTCTTTTTTAAAGTTTTAATTAACTCTGGCCTTTAGGGGGGTAAAACATACACTATGAGGGCTGGGGATTTAGCTCAGTGGTTCCGGCACCTGCCTCATAAGCACAAGGACCGGAGTTCGATCCCTGGTACCCCCCAAAAAAGCAAAAACATACACCATGAATTGTACTATTTTGAGTGGATAGTTCGGCAGCATACAGTGTGTTTAATTATGCTCTTCTTCACTCATCAACTGCATCTGCCCACTTCTTCATCTTCGATTACAGTGGTTGGGAGAGACCTTAGTAATCATTCATCCCAATTCGTCGCGTTTCAGGAAAGAAGAGTCAGGTATCAGAGAGGCAGTGAACTCTATAAGGTCGTATAAAGCCAGGTAGTAGCGGGGCCTTGCCCTGTTTCCACCTTGACACCCTGACCGATTCAGGCAGGTGGTCTTTGGGACTGATAACAGAATCAAGGATTGGCATAAATATTTAGGATGCTCTTCTGCTTTTGTGGTTTTTTCCAATCAATTGTTATGATTTATAGACAGAAATCTTTCCGAGATCGACTGGTCCAAATTCCTTTTTTAAAACAATGGCTTTGTTTGCTATTTCTAAATCCAAATTAAAATCTAAGAGGTTGCTAATATTCTAATTTCTAAGATCTGGGAGAATTCTTCCCCAACCTTTCACTGACTCCATGACATTCTATGGTTGAAACCAGGTCTGTTGTGGGTGGCTGTTATTAATACGCCTTCCTTGGGATGTTTACAGTAACGGCTGTGACCTAAATAAGGCTGCTTGTATTGTTTTTCCCCACAAAAGAACAGTCTTTGAAAGTCTGCTCATCCATTCTCACACCACAGTTCTTACTTGTGACTAAAAGACCTGAAGCGTTGCTTTTTAAAAATTAATCCTTAGATGAGCAAGTTTTTATTAGATGTAGTATCCTGTTTCTGAGCAAGATACACGTCTGATGTCTTTATGTACCATAACCACATTTTTTTAGAGTAGAACTTCACAGCAGTACAAGTACACCAAGCACCACTGCGGAATGACATCCCTTTAAAATTTTATTTTAGCTGGACACAGTAGCACATACCTATGGTCCTAGGAGGCCGAGGCAGGAGGATCATAAGTTCAGGGCCAGCCTGGGCAATTTAGGGACTTAACAAGAACTTATTTCAAAATTCAGAAATGCAGCAAAAGTTTTAAAATATTAATTATGGTAAAACTACAAGTAACAAAATTCACCACCTTAATTTTTAAGTGTACATTTTGGTAGCATTGTTATGTAACCAATTTTCCAATCTTGTCAGTAAGAAATTCTAAACCTATTAAACAACTTCCCATTCCCCTATCTCTCAGTCCCCCACAGTCCTTATTCTACTTGTATGTCTATGGGTCTATTATAGATATTTCATGTAAGTAGAACCATACAATACTTGGTTTTTGTGTATGACTGGCTTATTTAATTTAGTATAGTGTCCTTGAGGTTCATCTATGCTATAACAAGTTGCAAAATTTACATTTTTTTAAAGACTGAATAGTATTTCACTGTATGAATCTGCCATATTTTGTTTATATGTTTGTTTATTGGTGCATTTCACCTTTTGGCCATTGTGAATAGTCTCACTATGCACATGAGTATAGGTCTTCTTTTCATTTTATTCTTTCTTTATTTTTGGTACCAGGGATGGAACACTGGACTTTGTGCTTGCGAGGCAGGCGGAACCACTGAGCTAAATCCCTGGCCCTAGGTCTTCTTATTTTAATTGATGGCAAAAGTTGCTTTAACATATTGGACTTGTTTCCTTATTCTTTAGTTTCAGGTTATTAAAATAACATGTATAAAATGGAGGAAAAACCCAATCCATCAAGGACCTGGAGTACGGAGTGCCAGTCCAAATGATTTACAAGTCTGAGAATGTAGGAAGAGAGAACAGTGCTTTTCTGGGTCCTCTAAGGCTTATTTCTTATTTGTTCATTTTTACACAGTTCTTTTTTGCAGAAAAAAAGTACTTCTGTCATTCCTTCCATCGCCTTTCACGCCTTCATCAGGTGCAGACAGTGTTTTCCTATGCCCTTGGCTATCTACTTGCATTTCTCCTTTGCTTTATATATTTCTCTCACTATACTATAAAGTTATTGTACTCAGGGACCCTGTCATTCATCTCTAGATTCCCATTACCTCGGGAAGAGCCTGTCCCATAAAGTGAATGAAATACATTAGTGCTTGTTAGAATAGAAACTTGACCTATTCTGTCATTTGGAAAAAAAATTAACTTCTTAGTCTTGGAACAGTTTGACATTTTTATTTGTTTTTATCTGCTTCTTTCACAGGTGACACATGCCTTTTGTTCGGAGCACAAATTAGGTTTAAGTATGCGACAACTCAGATTTTTCTTCTTAACCCTTTTTAGTGAGTGGGAGCGGGAAAAGCATTTGTTGAATGCTTGGCATCAAATACAGGAAGTATGCAAGTCTGGATTTTAGTTTTCACTGGGGAAGTCTCCTCTGATATATTCAGTATGCATTCTCTCTCCTTGCAGCCATCTAGCAAGGTGACATGTGTACATATTTTGTGTGGCTTTACGTTATGCCGCTAGTGCTGCATGTGCTATCTTTGCTTTAGGGCACAGATTTCCCACTCCATGTATTGGCACCTAAGCCTTGTTTATTGCGCCCCCTGCCTTCTTCTAATCCTGCTCCCGAATCTTCATCAGCTTTCATAAATAGAAACCTCCTAAAGTGGACTCTGGCTTCTAAAAGGTCCTAGCAATGTGGAGTGTATTTTCTTTCCTGTTGGAGGGTGGAAAACATGCAGATAAATTTATTTCAGACAAGACTTTAGAGACACATCTGTTTGAATCTGGAGTCCATTCATTCAAAGAGCATCTACTACATGGCAGACTCTGCCGGGAACTGGGGAAGCACTGGTAAGGAAGAGAATCCTTGTTCATGCTCTTCTTGAGCCAACGTTGGGGGAAATAGACAAGGAAGCAGAGTCCTGACCAGGGAGACAGAAGGACTGTGAAGCTCCAAGAAACCTGGCGAATGAGATGACGTAGTCGTGGGATCATTAATCTGGCAAGGGAAGAATGAGTAAGAGCTTGTCAGTTGAAGAGGAGAAAGAAGAGTATCCTGGGCAGTAGAAATAGTGCATAAAAAACCTGGGAGAAGCTCCATTAATAATCCTAACTGAGGAATGCATCACCTTGCTTCCATGGACAGTCCTTGCTTATGGTGAATTGTGAATTTCACGTTAGCTACAGGCTCATTGATTCTGATTTTTAAATGTGAATATAAAACTGCCATTTTTCATGCATCAGTAAGAAAATTCTCTGATAGGAAGAAATGTAGGAAGAGACAGGTACAGTGCTAACTTAATGCATTGATCTGAATGCTGCTTGTGAATAAAACATTGGGATACTTTTTTAAAAAAATGAATACAACTCATAAGATTTTAAGTAGAAGCTATTTTTTGCTGCTAAGGTCAGAGGCCTTGGGTATTGCCATTTGTAGTCTTCATGATCAGAAATCCATGCATCTGTCTATATCTATCATCTTTGCATTGGTAACAGGAATGAGGGATAACATCTTAGCTATTTGGAGTATGGATCGTTTAGCTCTAATATACAACCAGGCCCAAAAGCATAGTATTCACCTGTATTCATATAAAAGTGCATAGTTTTATGGCTAGTATTAGTAGGTCATGAATTTGTATTAAGTTTAAAAAAGACTTGATATTTAACAGATCATACAATTCTTGACAGCTTGGGGTGTAATCACTTAGAACACAACCTATTCCCAACTTCCAGTTAATCACTTGTGTGGCCTCTTGACATGGACCTTAATGCTTGCATGACAAGCAGTGTCCTTTTAGAATATTTGCCCAAATGTTGCCACACAGACATTTCCAGATAGTTCCATTCTTGTCATTTAGTCAGTGAACATACATTAGGTGTGAACTGTGTCAAGCTTGATTCTAGGTGTTGAAAGTCGTGACCAAACTATAAAGGAGTGTTGCCCCCCCACCCAGGGCCTCACAGTCCAATGGGGAAGACAGACAAGGAAACAGTGGGTTGGGATAAACGGATGTGACTGGTGCTGTTACAGGGATTTCCCAAGAAGCTGGGCAAGCCCGGAACATGACCACTAACTCCGCCTTGAAGGGTGAGAGAGGTCAGCTGGGTTCTGAAGACTGAGTTGGGAGCTGGCCTGGTAAATAGGAGAGGAAAGAAGTTTCATACAGACAGCACAACACTTCTGGAGACAAATGGAAGGAGGGAAGAGAGAGGGGGTTGCAAATGTAAAGAAAAACGTGAATAACTGCATGCCTGGCTTTGTGGCTGGTGAGGCATTAGGTCCACCTGGAAAGGTGGGCAGGCAGCAGCCTGGGCACCTTAGTGGGTCACCGCCTTTGTCATTACAAGGAGTTTGAATTTCATGTAAATTGGTTGGGAAGGCTCTGAGGAGTTTCAAGATGGGAAGCCAAGTAATGTGATGTACATTTAAATACTTTTTTTAAGCTGGGCATGGTGTCATATGCCTGTAACCCCGGCATTCTGGGATGTGGAGGCAGGAGAACTGCAAATTTGAGCCCAGTCTATGAAACTGTGTGATTCAGCAAGACCCTGCCTCAAAATAAAAAAATTAAAAAAGGTTGGAGATGTACCTCAGTGGGAATGCACTGGGTTCAATCCCCGGCACCACAAAAAAGGGAAAACTGATAAATAAAAATTATATATTTCCATTACAAAATAGTTGAATGAGGCTCTAGTTACTGTATATTTCAAATTATATATCATGGAGGATTTCAGATGTCCTGGGGTATCTTTGTGAAGGTTTTGTCTGGTTGGGAAAGCAGTGAGAAGCTGATGCTGTAGTCCCGGCTGAGGCGGAGACTCTGCAGGATGAGAGTGAAGATGGATGATGTCTAAAGATTTGAAAGCATCATTCAGGGGTTGAGGGAGGTTGTGCTCACTGCCAACAATGACATGAGTGGTATGCTGCTATCTCATGCCATTAATGCTGAGAGAAGAGTCAAGAATGGTGACTTTCATGTTTGTGGAATCCAGTCCCATTTATAGCACTTATCAACTGTGTGACTGCAGTATCTCTTTTTCTCTCTTCATCTCCTTTTCTTTATCTTCTATATTTCCCCACTGTGGCTGCAGACTGATGTTCAGTAGGGATTCATAATCATTCTTTTTTGGGGGGGGTACCGGGGATCGAACTTGAGTCCTTTTGCTTGCGAGGCAGGCAGCGGCACCACTGAGCTAAATCCCATGCCCTGGATTCATAATAATTCTTACTTTTAAGGTCCATAGCAGGTCCTTAATTAATATTGGTCCAATGAATGTACTGCTATTATTCAGGCACATTCGTGTGCAACAGGTACATTTCCTGGTTAGTGCAGAGTAGCACCTGTTAGCTGCAGCTTACTGCTAGCAGTGTATTTTCAAATGAGGATGAAACCAATCAAAAGTGGATATTAAACCTTAGAATGAATGGAATATCACGGTCCCCTGTATTGAACTCAGACTTTAAAAGTCATGTTTTCTCCCCTACTTTTCTATTATCTTGCCTTTCTTTGTTGCAGCAAGAAATAACTTACATAATTTCTATCAATATCTCCATCTGTAAAATGTGGATGATAACTGCAGACCCTGTCTTAGGGGTTAAGGGTGCTGTTATTATAAAGAGAATCACTTTTAAGCAGTTAATGCTTATAATAGAACTTTTCCTCAAGAATTGCAAGTGACTGTTATTGTGGGGGCATAAGGCAGAGAATGGGAACCCTGGGCGGGCTCTTTAGAGACCTTGTGTCCAGACTCTATCCCCTCACTTAATTGCAATGGGGGGCATGGTCTCCAAGTGCGCAGTCAGTCACCTCTGTCCAGAGACCTCCTCTGCTCACCCTTGGAGAGGAACTGCACCCTGCACAAACAGTGTGGTTTGTGCTTGTTGCAGAATCACCGAATGTAAAAGTCAGAACCATAACTTGTAAGGAAAAAAAAAGCTCAATAAAAGGCAAATGTGTGGGGACTGGTGCTGCTGTTGATGAAGGTTAGATTTTCAGGCCAACACTGAGAAGGCACAGCGATTTGGACTCATTGCATTGAAGGACAGGCATCTTCTGCACAGGAGAACAGAAAGCCAGTATTATGTAATAGTTTTAAAGAGAAATTTTTATTATGCACAGTAATACTAAAGGAACACGAACCCAACTAGGGAGATTTTATGGATTTCATGATTTGCTATCACGAAGAAATAAAAGTCTTTTAATATTTTCTTACTGTTCTTGAACATAGTTACTATAAGGGCTGCTGGCAAGTGCTATGAGGCACTCCCCATACCCTTTCTCCATAGGTAGCTAAAGGTTGGCTTTGTGCAATTCATGAATGCTGAATTGTTGGCATGGATTTAAGAAGTTTTCTCTGGTGCAAAACAAAGTTAATATAGGTACTGGCCAGGGCTGGTTCCATGTGTGCATGTGTTAGAACTAAGTGGTTTATATTTAAGGCTGTCATAATGAGCACACTCTCAATTAAGTGCCCTGACAATATGCACTTGAGTGCTTGCTCTGAAAAAGAAGATAGTCATGTTGAGTCAGAAATGTGTAAGCAAATGAGAAATGGAAAAAGGTTGTTCATGCTGAAATAACACCTACGTGATGTATGAAAAAATTTTATTTCAATTTTGAAAAGAAGGATTTTTCATTTAACATTCATTCAACAAATTACGGCACTTACTGAACATCTATTACATGCCAAGCAGTGATCGAAATGTAATAACGTAGCAGAGAATAAAGAGCTCTGCCTTCCTGGCCTTATATCTCTGTGTGTGTTTAAAGGAATATAAAGTAAATAAAATATGTGAGGTATATTATATGTTGACAAGTGCTATAGAGGAAATTATGGGTAGAGAAGTGCTTTATAAAGGAAAATCAACCCCTGAAGGGGAGGGAGGGAGAGAGAGATATATGGAGGGAGAGAGAGAGAGAGAGGGAGAGATGGGAGGTAGGGGGTGGATATGAATGTGTACTGGTAAATGGCTGTTGTTTTCAGTCTGGTGTCAGGATTGACTCATTGAAAAGATGATATTGAGTAAAACAACGGTGATAGAAAGCCATACAGATATCTGAGAGAAGAGGATTGCCAAATTTTATGGGTTACCTGAGAGAAAGTGCCCCCCAATAAAAAATGAATATCCCAGAAGTCAGGCATTTGAAATTTTAAAAAATTGAACAGGATCAGAATCCTTCCTTCTACATCCCTGTATGAATTTTGCAAGGCAGAATTTCAAATGTAGTCTCCAGTTACATGAATCTTAAAAATGCATGAACAGATTTTTTTCCTTTGCATCTTCTGAAATTTCTGTATATGCATACAGATAACATTCACAAGTACTAAATTGGTATGTACCCATAAACGTACCTGCTTTCACATTGGAACTACTTGCTGATTTGCAAATGTAACCATTGCAGATTTTCATTTATGTAAAAAAAAAAAGGCATGAACTATTCTGCTATCTTGGGAAAATGATCATCTCTCTGGTATAGAGGTTCAGCTTGAGCTACTTTAAGCCATTTGATTCCTGAAGCTAGGACAAAGTATCCGCTAGATTGGTTGACCTCTCTTGAGCATTTGTAAGTTGTAGGTGATGGTGACATTGAACCACTGAGTGTGTGAGTAAAAGTTATGTGGAGGAGTGGTTCTTTGGTATTTGTTGTAGATTCGTATTGGGACTGACAAGTGCATCCTCTTTCTGTCTCCCTCACCACTGCTCTGCATAACTCTCTCTGCTTCCAGATAGATAAGGTAGAGTAGACCCAATAGTCCTGAAAGGGCAGAGCTGATCCTTTGGTGGGAAGATCACAAACCCTAAGTGAAAAATTACTGCTTCAGCCTCCACTGGACAAGGTGTAGGCCTGTGTTACTTCAGTCTGTTGGCTAGTCTGCTTGCTGATTGTGTGCAAATAGAACACAGGTATAGGATCTATGGTAGGAAAAATAGCTCTTGCAGTGGAGAAGGGGCCGAAGATTTGCTCTTTTGCTTTTTGCCTTCAGTTAAATGGTTGATTCTTACATGCAGATTTGGATGGGATGGTGGGGAAGGAGGGAGCTATGTGTATTTGTGGGAAGTACACAGGAACTGGCTACCATTGAGTGAACCTCTAATCTCCCTGGATCTCAGCTTTGCCGGCCTTTATAATGAGAATAATGCTTGCTGGAGAATAACACAACATATGATATGTAAAAGCACTTGTTATAACACCATACAGGTACATATACTTGGATTAACTAACAGATTTTTCTCTAGAAAGTCTTTACTGGTAAAAGATTGTTCGGCTATCCAAAGAACATACAACCTTTTATCAGTAATTCCCCCAAATTAGGATTAAACACATTTCAGATAACATGTTTGGTCTCTAAAACTCCTGTAGCCAAGATGATTTTCATTTTGATACTTTCCCCACCCCATCCTAAGGGAACATGTGGGCAGTTTATTGTTGACAAATAAGAGATAATGCATTGTGAAAGTGATAGGCCCAATTCAGCAGGAGAGCTTGGACTTTTCTTTGCTGGCTGTCACTCAGATATGGAAATATTACAGAACATTTAACAGTATACTCTATGGGCTAGAACAATATGTAATCTCAAAAGAAGCAACCTTATGACACTTCGATTTTTTTTAACATAAAAACTGATGGTCCTACTGAAGTTCAAACATTGAAAGTGTTTCAGGAAAGACAATTGAAATTATTTAGGAAATGACTTCTGGTGTTCCCAATACTTAATCTTCCCCCTCTCATATTTATGCAGAGCACTCCTGAGACTGTTCACTAAAGTCCCTTTTGCTATGAGTACCTTCAGCATCCATAATACAGAGGTAATACGGTACAGCGAGGTGGTTAAGCATACAGTTGGTGCCTTAGCTTCACCAGCAGTAAAATCAGTATAAATTTAGTTTGTACCCCATTGGGTTCCTGTGTGGATTAAATTAGTTAATGCACATGATACTTATGACGGCAACAGACACATAGTAAGCACTATATAAATGTTCACTATTATTATTATTATTTATTACTGTTGTTATTATTACCTAGGCTCTTATTGTGGAGATAATTGGCCCAGAGAATCTCTTTCTCAAGGAATAGTCTGCACAAAGTCTGAGTTCTGTTGGAAAGGAAGAAGTGGGTGGCAAGGAAGTTCTTTTCAGTAAAGAAGCAACAACATCTTCCATAAAGTTTGTTCCCCACCTCACTCACCTGAAAGTGCCCCACCGGTCCTTTTAAGGTTCATCTCAAATATCAATGCTCCCCATCTTTGCTACTCTTCTCCCCAAGCCTAGTGGACAGTTCACATTATTATAGTAGCACCTTATATGTAAGTTCCTGCACTTGCTATGCTGCATTCTGATGTTCATTTGTGAATCTGTTCTTCACTGAACTATGGACTTCTTGCGAACAGGCATGGGTGTAATTCTAGCACAGTAACTTGGTACCCAGGATGCCATTGGTGCTTGTGGAATGGTCAACTACAGCTGGGCAGGACATTGCTCCTTCAGCGTTATCCTTCCTTGTGTTACTACCTTCTCCTCCAGACTAGACTACAGCCAGCCCCCAGTCCTCAATTCACCGCCTTGCCAGAGGCACAGCCTCTCTGCAGGGCGCCAGAGAGGTGAAGGAAGTGGTCCTCAGAGATTGCTAGGACAGAAGGGAAGAGGAGAGAAAACTACAGTGACAGTATATGTCTGCCTTCCGCAAGAGGTGGGGCAGAGTTGAGGTAGGAGTAGAGCCCTCAAAGGTGTGGCTGGTACCTCTGAGCCCCACATCTGTCTTTTGTAAGGCCTTCCCAGATTCCCCAAGGCAGACCTAGTTGTGGGTCCTTCCACATTTCCTGTAATTTGAGGATCTCTGATAAAAAAGTGATGATTTGACTGCTTATACACTCATCTCTAGACTATGAGCCACATGAGGACTAGGACTCTTAAGATTTTGGTTCTGTAGAGCTCCTTTTGGGTAAATGGTTGTTGAATGAGCAAATGAATCAGATACCTTTCTGCTACTACTTTACTCATCTGTCAAAAAGCTGATAAAAAGCAATTTTTTATTCATTAAGTTCATTGGCACAATTTAGGTATGCAATATTTGTTTATTTTTTGGGTACCGGGGATCGAACTCTGGCCCTTGAATTTGCGAGGCAGACGGAGGAACCACTGAGCCAAATCCCCGGCCCTAGGTATGCATTATGATCATAGTCATCATTGGGAATTTATACCTGTACATGATATATCTTGGCTCTTGTTTTTTCCCATTTCTCTTCTCTACTTTCCAACCCTCTACCCCTCCTTATTTACAAAAGCTTTGTTTCCGTTTTTTTCCTTTTTTTCTCATTTTTTCCCTTCTTTCCTTTCTCCAACCCCCATTCCCAAGTTCCCCTTCCCTTGACACCTTTTATCCTATTTCACAATATCAGTTATACATTTTGGTCCTCATTTACTCTTACAGTTTTTTACACCAGAGCTATTTGGTATTTACACCTGTGTTCTGTTCGTTTCACTTTAGAGTATGGTCTCAAGGTCCATCCATTTAGCTATAAATGCCTCTAGTTTATCATTCTCTATGGCTTAGTAGTACTCATTTTATAAAATAAAACAAAAAGACACATCTTCTTTATCTAATCTCCTGTTGATATACATATATGGGCTGCTTCCAAGTTTTAGCTAGCAAGAATTGTGCTGCTATGAACATAGGTGCACATAATATCACTGTGGTATGATTCTTTTAATTCTTTGGGGAAGATACACCCCAGGGAAATACCTGGGTCAAATGGAACCTCTAATTCTAGTTCTTTGAGGTATCTCTATACTGATTTCCACAGTGGTTGAAACAGTCTACCTTTCCACCAACAATGTAGAGGGGTTCCTTTTTCCCCCACAGCCCTGTTATTGGTTGATTTATTGATAGCAGCCATTCTTTCTGGGGCAAGGTGGAATCTCAGCAGTGCTTTCATTTGTATCTCTGGAATGAGCAGTGATGAGCATTTTTTTCATGTATTTATTGGGTATTTGTACTTTTTCTGAGAAATGTCCGTTCACTTTAGAGGACTATTTTTAATTGGATCTTTTGTTTTGGTGGCTCTAAGTTTTTGGACTTTTTAAATATATTCTAGACACTAGTCTAATACACAGTTTTTGTCATGTCACTATCTAATTATAGGATGTTAGAACCCAAGGAAAGTCTACTACCTCATTTTACAAAATACAGAACTAAAGTTAGAGAAGACTTAAAAACACGAGTGTTACAAAACCAGATTTAGTATTCAAGTGTCAATGCCCAGTGTTCCTTGCACAAGCAGCTGCCGATATTTCAAAATAGATTTTATTTTATCTCATTTTCCCCTCAAGCACCTCCCCCATGTACAGAAGCTTTGCTTCCATTTTTCCTTCTATTTTTACTGTGCCACTATTGGTATCATTTAATTTTGGGTACTCTTTAAAATTATTATTATTTTTTGGCTTTTTGAGACAGGGTTGCACTATGTAGTTGAGACTGCCCTGGAATTCACTATGTAGCCCAGGCTGGTCTCGAACTCACAGCTATCCTCCTGCCTCAGCCTCTAAAGTGCTGGGATTACAGGCATGCGCCACCACGCTGGGCAGGCTAAAATTATTTTAAATAAATATTTACTGTTTCTATTTATTTATCTCAGAAATTACTGTTTATTTCAGATGTCCATTTTAGATTGGGTCTTTAAATTTGGGAATTCTGATTTTTTTATTTTTTTAGTTCTTTATATATTCTAGGTAGTAGACTTTTGTATAAAGAACAGCTAATAAAAATTTTTTTCCAACATTGTGGGTTGTCCTTTTGCTCTGTTGATTGTTTCTCTTACTGTGGAAAAGATTTTAATGAGATGAGATTCCAGTAGTAGGTTTTTTTGTGCTAGTTCCCATGCGACTGAGGTTTTGTTCATAAAGTCTTTTCTTATGCCAATGTCTTTGGGAGTTCTACCTAACGTATATTCCAACAAGTTTAGTGTTTCTGTTTTAATATTTAGATCTGTAATCCATATCAATTTTAGTTTAGTGCACGGTGAAAGATACTGGTCTAGTTTTAATCTTTGGCAAGTTGAAACACAGTTTTTCTAGCACCATTAATTAAAGAGGCCATCATTCTTCCAGTGAGTATGCTTGGCTCCTTTATCAAGGATGAAGTAGCTGAATGTGTCTGACGTTTCTGCATCTTCTAATTTGTTCCTTTTATCCTTGGTTCTGTTTCTTTGCCAGTACCATGCTGTTTTATCACAGTGGCTTTGTAGTATAGTTTCAAATTGGGAATTGTGATACCCTCTGGCTTGTCTTTGTTGCCTAGAATTGCTTTTGCTATTCTAGATCTCTTCTTATTCCAAATGACGTTTTGGATTTTTTCTCTAGTTCTGTGAAATATGTTGTTGGAATTTCAATCTGAATCGCAATGAATCTATATAGCAGTTTTGGAAGTATAGACATTTTCACTACACTGGTTCTTCCTACCCAAGAACAAGGGATCCCTTTCCATTTTCTGATATCTTTTTCCATCTCTTTTTTTTTTTGGAGTGTTCTAGTTTTTGAAGTAGAGGTCTTTTACTTCCTTTGGCAGATTGATTCCTATGTATTTCATTTTTGGGGGGATGCTATTGTGAAAGGAATTATTTCCCCAGTTTCTCAGTGAGTCTGTTATTTATGTACAAAAAGGCTTTTGATTTTTGAATGTTGACCCTGAATCCAGCTACTTTATTGAATTTGATTATTAAGTCTAGAAGTCTTTTGATGGAGTTTTTGGGGTCTTTTATATAAAATATGCTGTCATCCACAAATAATGATAGTTTAACTTCTTCATTTCCTATCTTTATTCCTTTTATTTCTTTTTCTTGTCTACTTGCTGTAGCTAATATTTCCAGAACTATATTGAACAGGAATAGTAATAGTGGATATCCTTGTCTTGTTACTGATTATAGCATGAAAAATTTCAGTTTTTAACCATTTAGTATGATATTGGCTGTTGTTTTTTTCATAAGTGGTTTTTATCAGGTTGAGATAAAGACCCTCTATTCCAATTTTCTGTAGGATTTTTATAATGAATGAATATTGGATTTTTACAATGCTTTTTTTGCATCTATTGCTGTGATCATATGCTTTTTGTCCTTCACTCTGTCAACATAGTGTATTACATTTATTGATTTACATATGTTGAACCATCCCTGCATCCCTGGGATGAATCCCACTTGGTCAGGGTGTATAATCTTGATGATCTTCTGCATTCAGTTGCCAGTATCTTCTTGAGGATTTTTGCATCCATGTTCATTAGGGAGATTGGCCTATAGTTCTCTTTATTGGTTGAGTCTTTCTTTCCTTTTGGGCTGAAAGTGATTCTTGCTTCCAGAAATCAATTAGGACATATTGCTTCCCTTTCAACTTCCTTAATGATTTTGAGAAGTAGTGGCATTAGGTCTTTTCTAAATTTCTTGTACAATCCAGCAGTGAATACATCAGGACCTGGGCATTTCTTTGTTGGTAAGTTTTTAATTATGTTTTCTATTTTATTGATTGATACTGGGTTGTTCAGAATTTTTATATCTTCTTGGTTCATATTTGTAATTCATATGTATCTAGGAATCTATAAATTTCTTCTGTGTTTTCCATCTTATTTGAGTAAAGATCTACTGGATCTATAGTAATTTCATCCTTTTCCTTCCTAATTTCATGCATTTGAGCCTTTTTCCTTTTTTTGATAAGATTGGCTAAGGGTTTGTCAATTTCATTTATTATGCAAAGAACCAACTCTTTGATTCATTTATTTATTTATTTTGTATCATTCTCTTAGTTTCCTTTGCATTGATTTCTGTTCTCATCATTATAATTTCTTCCCTTGTAGGAATTTTGGTTTTTTTCTAGAAGCTTGAGGTTCAGCATATTCACTGCTATGGATTTCTCTCATAGTACTGCTTTTACTGGGGCTCATAAATTCCATTATGTTGCATTAGCATTGTCATTTAATTGTGGAAACTGTGTAATTTCTTCTTTAGTTTTACCTGTTACCCACTGGTGACCTAGCAAGGTGTTGTTCAATTTCCCTGTGTTTATGAAGTTCTTGTGGTTTCTTTTGGTATTGATCTCCAATTTCATCACACTATGATCTGATAATATACAGGGGATAAATTCAATTCCTTTACATTTACTCAAACATATTCCACGAGCAAGTATGTGGTCTATTTTGGAGAGTGAACCATGTGCAGCTGAGAAGAACGAGTATTCTGATTTTGTATGGTGAAACACTCTGTAAATATTTGTTAAGTCCATTTGTCCAAGAGTTTGGTTGAATTTTAGTATTGCATTGTTAATTTTTGGTCTAGTTGATCTATCTATCCTTGACAAGAGGGCATTGAGGTCCCCGACTACAATTGTGTTAGTGCTTATTTGATTTTTTTGTGTCTACTAATATTTGTTTTATACACTTGGGTGAACTAGTTTTTGGTGCATATATATTTATGCATGTCATCTCTTCCTCTCGGTTGTTCCCTTTACAAGGATGTAACGACCTTGTCTCTCTTAATTAATCTTGGTTTGAAATCCATTTAGTCTGCAAATAGGGTAGCTGCCCTTGCTTTCTTTATGGTTCCTGTCACATGGAGTTTTGTTTTCCATCCTTTGATTTTCAGTCTGTGAATTTCTTTTTGAATTAAGTGTGTTTCTTATATGCAATATATTGTTGGGTCTTGTTTATTGATCCATTATACTAGTCTATTTTTTGATTGGTGAATTGAGAACATTAACATTGTTGGTTATAAGTGATATATATTCACTTATCCTTGTCATGATATTTTCCTCTTGTTGGATTTTTCCCATTTGCATTTCATTTTTTGTCTTCCCCGATGAATTCATTCTGTTGGGCTTCATAAAATTGTTACCATCATTGTCTTTTCCTAGGATATTGTTTAGAAGTTTTTGGAGCTCTGGTTTGGCATTTTTGAGGTTCCTCAGTTGTTCTTTGTTGTGAAAGTACCTTATTTCTCCATTGATTTTGAAAGATAGTTTTTCAGGATACAGCAATCTGTGTTGGAGGTGGTTTTCTTTTAGGGCTTGAAATATTTCACTTCAACCTCTCTTTTTCTTGAGGGTTTGTGTTGAGAAGTCTGTTGCAATTCTGATGGGTTTTCATTTGGATGTATTTTTGTATGTATTTGTTTCTTTTCTGTATTTGTTTTTGTGTTGGATTTCTATATAATCTTGACTATATGCCTAGGTGTAGATTTTTTTCATTATCAAAGCTAGTTGGAGTTCTATATCTCACTTATCTTTATGTCAATTTTCCCCCAGTTTGGGAAGTTTTCTGTGATTACTTGTTTGAACATTTTTTCGTCTTTTATGCTATCTCCTACTCCTTCACTGCTTCTAATCAATCTTACATTATTCTTTTTTTGCATCATCTAGTAGTTGTTGGATTTATTTCTCATGGTTCCTTACGATTTTTAAGAAATCTTTCTTTTTGTTGTCACTAAACGCAACCCTGTTTTTTATATCTGAAATTCTGTCCTCACGTTCACTTTTCTGCTGTGGACACTTTCAGTGGAATATTTAATATCTTGCATGTATGCTTGGGTGTGTTTCATGTTTTCCAGTTCTTTGCTGCGTATTCATGGTTTCCATCATTTTCCTCAGCTCCTCTATTTTTTTTTATCTGTGTCTCCTCTAGAGTTATTAATCATGCATTTCATTATGGTCAACATCTCTGCTGTTATCTGAGAAATTATTTCTGATTTCATTCTTTCCAGAGCCTCTTTCATCTGTTTTGTTACTTTTTAACCAGTTCAGGAAGTCCAGGTGGCTGACTTTTGGATTGTTCCATCTCATTGTCCTCTGAATTTGTCTTTGGTGATCTGGAAGTCTGGGTTTGCATCTTGTTTAGATGTCTTCTCATTTCTTTTATTTTTTGTTTTGTTTTTGCTGTTGATATTTTTGGTTTAATTCCTGGGTTGATGCTTGTATATTGCTTATTGTGAATGCATTTTTATTCCTTAGGGAATGGCTACTTCTCAGACTATCTTCCAGGTATAGTTGGCCTTTGTGTTTTGAGTCTGCAGTGGCCCTTAGGCAGTGTCAGTCTTGGCCTACCAGACAGAACAGCTGATTAGAAGAATCATGTTGAAAAAAAAAAGAAGAATCATGTCATCTTGGACAAAGTAATACAATCAGCATCAACAATAGCATCAAACACATCCTAGAAAATGACAAACTGATAACTATTAATGTGCTACCTTTGACAACATGAAGTAGACTTATGGTTATGTATGAAAATCTAGAGGCAAACAGAAATATCTTTGCAGTATATAAGACCTTTATGATAGGGAATTTGCCCTCTGTGGAGCATATTTAGAAGGATTTGAGGGGGGAATAGGAGAAATAAAAGGAGAGGGAAAGGTTAGACATAAGACTAGAGGACACAGGAAGATCATGCAAACTTTGGGAAACTGGTGAAGACAGGAGGAGAAGAGAGAAGGGACAAGAACTGAATAAACTAACAGCAACAGGAAAACTAAAAACCATATTCATGCTCCTATAAAAATAAGAAAAATTGAGAAATGTAAAACAAGATCAAAACAGGAACAAAGATGAGAAGTGAAGAAGGAGAAAAGAAGAGAAGAAGAAAATGTCCCCCCTCAATGCATGTCTCTGTTTTCACTGGTGGATGTGAGCAGTATACAGATCTATATTGACTGATCTCAGTGAGCCAGCCACAGTGCACTGAAGTATAGGCAGATTTGCGTCTGTGAGCCTGGAATTGAGTACCTGCAGTTGAGCTCCTTACCTCCTTCGGGTTTGAACTCTGCATGGTTCTACTGCAGCTTCAAGCTGCCCTTCCCCCACATTGAGTATGGATTCCAATAGGAAGTGTTGACCCCAACAATTCACCAGCTGCTACAGTCCATTGTGCCTTTATTGTGGTGAGTTTCTTAGCTCTCCCAGTGGGGTTCAATTCTCAACAACAAGCCTCGGAGCAGCTATCTCTCTGCTGCTTACCACTGTGCTATCTGTTTTGCTTGTACCAACTTTTAATAAACTGTGGAACCATTTTTGTCTCATGTGGAACCTGGCATGTAGGAATCGTTTGGTGAATGGCTGTTGAATTGAGTAGTGTATGAAAGCAGGACAGATATTGGTATTTCTATTTTGGGGAGACATTTAGAGGTGAAAATATAGGTCAGTAGTCTATAATGCAGTAGTCTCAGGGTAAGAGGGTCATTGTGCCAACTTCTGCAGTTTAGAAATGATGAGAGGTGGTGATCACCACACAGACAGTCACTAGTTAAACCAGGAACCTCCCTTGTACACTGTTTTTATCTAACTGTAAGGTGGATATATGGCCTCATAATTATTGATGCACATGATGTACTCAAACTCACCACTTGAAAAGTTAAATGTATGATATATGTTAGAATGAGTTTTTTTATGTCCAGAAAGAAAAAGAACTAAGAAGAAAACAAGTTCTAGTATTTCAGAAAACTCAGTGGTTAAGGATTCTGGATAACAGAATTATTACTATAGCTACCCTAGGTTAGAATAATTTAGGTATGGAAAACCCTTAGGGAAATTAAGTTTCAGAAGATCATCATCCAGCTTAGTGCCCAGCACACTTCCAATTTTTGAAAGAATCTGACAGATTGATAAGTCCTGGTTTTTGCTCCCAAATAGTTTACATGCAAATTGGTGATCTCATATGGTTATATCTGAAATGGTGGTGAGCAATTTGAAAGGATATAAAATATAAAGTTGAGCTTATGTATTTTGTACCTATGGAAAGTGTTTAGATGGAGCATGCTAAGGGTAAGGTAAATCAGGGCAAACCCAGTGATGAGAGCCATAGGTGAGAGGAAAGTACAGTCCACGTGGTGGAAAGGATGAGACAGGAATGAAAAATAAAACATTGGGGTATTAGTAACAAGTCTGTCCTGGACAAATCATTCATTCATTTATAAGTTGAAATGTATTTGAACAACTGCTTTGGGCCAGGCTTAGTGCTATGTACTGTGGACTTGGAGATACATAGGACATGGACTCTGCTCTTGGCATACTGTGGAGACACACAGGAAGTTCATTTATTTCCTCATCAGTCATTGGTGCCTCTACAAATATTTGTTCTCACTCTGTTGGATGCTGGTGATATAGAAATAAGTCAGATCAGTCAAAGACACTTCCAAAATCTAGGTAGATGTATATATTAAAACATATAATGATCCAGTTGCGATTTTCAGAGTGCCTTTCACATGAGGCAGGTTTCAATGTTTATAGCAGTCCTGTGCAGTTGTTTCTATTATTCCATCACATATAATCGGTTAGATTATGAGTTAAGAATGTGAGATTATAGATTTAGGTTATAAACTAAAGTACAGAACAGTTAAGCAATTTGCCTTTGATCATACTGGTGAGAAGTGGCTGAGATGAGACATGAGCCCAATTATTCTGTATATTTTTCTATATATTTTGGAATCATAGTACTGCTTGATTCAATAGTGGATGATCAGAAATAAAGTTAAAAAATTTTTTGGAGAGAGATGTATTTTTCTAAAGAAATTAGAGAATGATTTGTCTGAATGAGAAAATTGCCATAAATTTAGGAAAAGTTATGAAAAGTTTGAAGACATGTAATAGAAGGGTGAATAAAGTACAAAAAGTAAGAAAGGATCACATCTGGGTATGTTGCTTCACTAATCCACTGTGAAACACTCAACTTTAATCTTCAGTACATTCCAAGTTATTCTATAGCTCTGATGCACTTGTGGAATTAATCCTTCCCCAACTGACTCCTGAGCACTGAGGCAGTCTTAATATTTGGAGAGGACTTTGATGAAAAATGAGAACTTATCTAGTGATAAAAGCCTTCCCTATTAAAACACTTTCATGACACTCTTGTGATTGTTGTAATCTATTTCCTTCCCCCCCAAAAATCATGGTAGGCTGCAGACAGCATCATAGAATACTGACCATAAGTTAAATGTTCTACAATGTAAAGCTATTCTTCAGAAGTCACTTGTATATCTAATCACAAATTGCTTTTGCTTTTGTCTGTTTCCAATTTATAAACAGTTTTTTTAATAAGTCTTTTAGACAGTTTGAGTGGTTGGCTTTCTTTTTCTTTTCTTTCTGTTTTCTTTTGCTGAGTCAGTAATTTTCAGATAATGAAAGAGATATATAGAGAATCTAGAATACTGATGTGCCATTTAAGCCCTTATTCTTGTCTGCAATCAGAGGATAAAGTAGGAAGATAAATGATATGAGTTTTTTTTTACAAAGAATGAAAGAAAAAAATGACTTTGATTACAGACCTCACACCAAAATTGTGATTATAGATCTGATTACCCAAATTATGCAAATTGAGACCACATGAAACACATGTTGAAACATTTTTCTAGGCATAGTTCATTCGATCTTTGTTTAAAGCCCTTAGATTTTGTCTTAGTTATTTTTCTCAATGCTGAGACAAAGTACCCAACACCCACAAGTTAAGGGAGGAATGGTTTATTTAGTTCAGTTTTAGTCCATAACTGGATAGCTCCCAGGCAGGATGGCATAGCAGACAGAGGAAAATGATATAGCATTGCAGAGGAAAAACAGCTCATGGCAGGCAGAAGGCAGCAAAGAAAGCAAGAAATGACCACAGCTCTTTTTATCTCTTATACCTTATCTAGGTTATTTAGGGGAGTTAGCATTCACACTCTTAATCTTATTGCCCTTGAACTTAGTATTGTAGCATGAATCAATTTTAAGGTTACACATTCTAGATGCAGCCACTTCTGAAGAAGCCCCACCTATGACTACATGAGGCTTTGGGGGAGCATCTAAAAATAAGCCATAATATTCCAGTCCTGGCCCCCCAATGACTCATGTATATTTCTTTATGTAAAAGGCATTTAATCTATCTGTAAGAGTTGTCACTCTTAACAGTACTAGCACTGTTACAAAGTTTTAAGTCTAAAGTCTCTTCTAAAATATCAGGCAAATTCTTAGCTGCAGATCCCTTTATAAATGAAAAGAAGGAAAAAACACTTAACATTTAATGGTGCAAGATAGGCATTTCTATTTTAAAAGTTATAAACAGGGGCATAGTGAGGAATGAGAACAAAGCAAAACCAAAATCTAGAAGGGAAAACATTAAATCTCACAGTTTCACTTCTAGCATTTCTATCAATCTGTGGCAAGTTGTGAACTCTAAAGGGGTTGGGTAGCTCCACTCTTGCTCCTCTGGCACTGCTGGTGGTTGTAACTACCATGGCTTCTCTAAAATTCTGGGTCTCCACTGCACCTTTGGCTTCACATTCACAGCTTTACACACTGCCCTCTAAGGGGGACACTGCCTGCCTTTCTAGGCCTTCTTCTTAAATCTGGCTGGAAACCTTCTTGACCTCACAACTTTTGCATTCTGCATGCACCTAAAGCCAGCACCATGTGGATGATGCCAAAGTCTGCCATCAGCTGGAGCAGTAGCTGGGCTTTATTTTTTCCCCCACTTATATCTTATCTAGGCTGTTTAAGGCAGATAGCACTCACACCCTTATTCCTAGCACCCTTGATCTTAATATTGTGCCATAAATCAATTTTAAAGTTACATAATTTAGATACAGCCAGCTCTGAAAAAGTCACACCTGAGACCGCATAAGGCTTTGGGAAGACATCTAAATACAAACTATAACAGATTTGAGGATTTAAATCTCTCATGATCACATTCTCATTTGCCTCACCCCTCTCTTGAGTTTTTCATAGTGTTTCAACTTGGAATGGTGCAAACATTCCTTATGTTATTTGGTGGTTTGAATTATAGGCTTTAGCTCTGTTTGTGATGGAATTATTGGGGTATTAGCATGCAAATACTTGGCATCATACTTCTGGTGTTGTTAGGCTCAAGTGGGCAGAAATACTGATGTTTGAAATTCCCTCTGGAGTAATGATACCTCTCATCCTTTCCTTCCATTTTCTCTCATTATGCTAAACTCTGTGACCTCACAGATTGGCTTAACATTCTGTCTACCTATAGTTGAAAGAACTGAGAGGGTTAGAGGTCTTAGCAAAGGATTTGGGGGTAGCACAGTACAGCTTCTGGATATGCTTTCCATCAATCATATTGCTTGTTCTTTAGAACAATCTAATGGAGTAAGCGAGGCAGGCTGTTTTGCTCAAATGCATGGAAGAGACAGTCCAGAGTCAAGGAGATTAAAATGCTGATTCATGGCCCAAGAGATAGTGGCAGAGCTGAGCTTAATGCCCAGGTCTTTCAGTTTCTAGTAGGACGTTATGATGTCTCAGCAAAATCATTTCTGTTGTGTTGGGCCTGTCAAAAAAGTACCTCTTACATCATTTTTTGATACCATTATTCATTGGCATTTACAAATTTCCTTAGACTGATAATTTTTAAAATTTGTGGCTATTTTGTTTGTCTGTATGTCTCAGAGGATTGGGGCCAGCCAGGTTGTAAACTACTTTTGACTCTCTCTTAAATATATAATCTGAAATATGCACTTGTTGTATATTTGTTGATTGCCTGATAGTGGAAGTCAGTTGAGGGATGGCATATGTTTAATTTGGAAATTAAAGTATCTTTTGGTTCTTGGTTCAGGGTAAAAAAGTCACAGGTAATAAAATTTGCAAGTCTCCTAGTCTAATCAGATGTTATGTAAAATTTGTATCTTGATTTGAGAAAATCTGTGTGTGCCAGCAGATTCTAACTGTTGCAACATGATATAAAGATGAATTTCAGGTTGCAGAGTTCTGGCATAGGGTTTGTGGAATGCTATTTAAATTAACTCCAGAGCTCTATGGTGTCTGCCAATTGTGCAAAAGTTAGTCTTGTTTTTCCTTTGAAGATTTCTGTCTGTGGGGCTTTGCACAAAGGTTCATTGAGTAATGTTCTCAGCTGAAAATCAGAACCTTGGAAATCAAGGATAGATCAAATACCTGGCTTTTGCTAAGAGTCAAAAAGGCAGAAGCAAGGTTAGGAATAGGTAGGAAATGGAGAAAGGACAAGAGGAAGGAAGAAATGGAAAGTGTAAGCAATATGAGTAGGAGTCTGGACACCAGCCCCATGTTTGAGTCAGAAAACAGGGCTCCCATTGGCCTGGCATATTACCATCTCCTCAGATAACCTGCTTTCCAGAATGAGTTAATGTATCCCTTCCCTAACAAAGGCCTTTTAACTTGCTGCAGTGCACCCAAGTGCCATGGAAGCAATTATGTATAACTTTTCCCTCAACTTGGGTTTTGATTTTCATATTAAAGAGGTTAAACCATAATTTCAAACATTTGTGAAAGTGTATGGATTTTTTATGGAACCGTGGGGGATTTAATACAAGTAAAATAGTAATACAGAGTCATATCTGAGTTTTTATGTTGGAATGATATCATTTTCTTTTTTGGTACTGGGGATTGAACTCTGGTCCCTGTGCTTGCAAGGCAAGTGGTGGAACCACTGAGCTAAATCCCTGGCCCAAGAATGATATCTTGATGAAATACTTTTAAATATCTATATTTACTGAGGACCCACGGAGGGGTGTGTGTGTGTGTGTGTGTGTGTGTGTGTGTGTGTGTGTGTGTGTCTTATTTTGTTTTCTCCTGAGAATAGAAGAGAGATCCAGTCCCACTGTGATGATTTGACTGTTTATAAAGGAAGATAATAGAACAATGTACATTATTCACTCTTGAAAAGTTCATGAATCAGCTGCATGTCAAAGCAATATCATAATCACAATGTTGAGAAGATAATCCATTGTTTTCTTGCATAAAGTCATTAGCATTCTAACTTATTCATTCATTTGTAAATCATTGAAAAGAAAACAATTAACACACTCTCACATGACTGTGATATGTCCTTAGGCCTACCCAAAAAACTATTGGATAATGGGCACACTGATTTATTATTGCCTTGTGTAGTTTAGAAAAATACATAAGATTTGTGTATGAAATTGATATTTTTTCTTATTTTAATATAAAAATGATTACTGGAGGGAAAGGGAGACAAGCTGGCAGATAAACAGAGCACCAGGGCAGAGCCTGGATTGGGCACAGGGTCTATTGACAGCCCCATTTCTAATGAAGGAAGAGAACATTTCGAAAGCATGTAGTAGAAGGCTGGGTTAGAGCCTCCAATCAGAAGCCCTTACGAGGCATTCTGTGTTTGCTCTTGTTTCTTTCACAAGCCTCTTCAATATGTTTTGAATACTCTGTTGTACAACCTAGGAGAAACTAGATATCTAATAATAGTTCTCTTAAGGAAGCAAAAGGAGCACAATCTAGAATTTGCATTGCACATACTCCTAATAAGGATTCTTCTTTTAAATATAGCTGGGAGAATTCATCCTTATTATTTCAGCAAACTGCATTGGATACCTATTCTCTGCTCTGGGGACACAAAAGATGAATGGGGGCACACTCTGCTTACCAGAAGATCACAATGTAGTCGCCACACAGCATAAGACAAACATAAAGACACACTAAGGCCTGTGGGAGCTCAAGGGGAAGAGGAAATTGATTCCTGCGGTGGAACTCAGGGAAGGCTTATGAAGTGGGCAGTTCGAGCTGGACCTTGACGGATAGGTAGAGTCTGAGCTTGAAGAGGTGGGGAGGCTGAGGGAGCAGTCACAGGGTTGAGAAAGCACGTGGCATGTTGCCTGACAGATAGAAATAGATTTTTCTTGGAGTCAGAGGATTGGGAAGGGAAACGATGGGGGGTCAAGTTAGCAATATAAGCTGATACTTGATTGGCAAAGACAGCCTTGAATGTCAGGCCAGTGTCTTTTGGACTTTATTTGTAGGCAGTGCTAAGACGTATCCAGAGCAATAGCCAGGCTTCCTCACAACAGGCTCTTACAGCATATTGTGGCAAGAACATAAGAGAAATAGTTGCAAAAGCGAAGACTAAGAGGAGGGAGCCACTAAGCTTCCCAAATGTGGAAACTAGAGGAGGGTAAAGGAAAGTCATGAAAGGGAGGACATTTATCTGTGTCTTGAAGAATGGATATGATGAGATAGAGAAGGAGAAGGGTATTTCAGGTTGAAGGAAGAGCACCTGCAAAGTCGCCGAGTGGCCATGGCTTTGGTATAGAGAAGGCATGTATGTGGGAAATGGATCGTGGGAGATGAAGCCAGGGAGAGGGTGGGGACCAGCTTCCAGCAGAGTTAGGACTTTGGACTTCAGGGACCATAAGTAGGGAAAACGTGTGATGTGTGCCTTCGAAACTTCGCTCTAGTGGCTTTAGGGCAAAAATGTGTGAATGAAACAGTGCTTGGAGCTTAGAGTCTGGGAATGATAGCAGAGGCTGAAAAGATTTAGGGGAATGGCTTTGATACTTTTAATTGATGTTATAGTTGTACCAAAAGGATGTGTTTTTTTTTCTTTCAAATAAAAATCTTACACAAACACTGACAGAGATAAGACACAAGGTGACCTGGATGCATGTGTGCCTGTTCAGTCAAAATTCTTCTATTTGGTAATGGTTCCTGAAGTGCTGGTTGGGACACCAGGATACTTAGAAAATACAGTTTAAAAGCTGTTGCTCTGAAGGGATCCAAGTGCTCTGATAAGATCTCAGGCCGCTGTCCTACATGCTGTCTAGATACAGAAACTGGCCTCCTGTTAGCATGTTTGGCACCAAGAAAGCAGGCTTGCCTGCAGCCAGTTAGTTGACTTCTTTTATAGACTGTCACTGATCCAGGCCAGGGCTCACTGGCAAGGGAGTATTCTTTGAAGCCTTGGGATATTGTAGTTCCCTAGGCATTCTGGACTGATTGTACTTTAGTCAGGATGAGCGCATGACAGGCATTCTAGGAAGAAAGTAAGACGTAAAAGCAGTAGTGCTACAGCCAGAGGTAGGTAGAAATAGGAGGCAGGACCATTGTATCTAGTTATTCAAGGCCCTGCACAAGGACACCTGGCCCTGGGTGTGAGCAAGGCTGAATACTCGTAGCACTTTGGTGATCAGTGAGGAGCTGTAACCTCCTGACAGGATGCCTTTTCTAATTTCTGTGAGGACGTCTCTTGTAGTAGTAATGTTTATTTGGTGAGATGGTCTGAAAAGGTGGTGAGATGCAGGAGAGAATAAGGGAGTTGGAGTTGGAATTAAGTCCCTGCCCACCCTCTCCTGGGTACGTGACCTTGCCACGACTTCCCTAACCTCTGGGAGCAACAGCTTCATCATCTGTCAAACATAAATCATATTAGTGCCTCCTTCAGTGGGTTTGTATGAAGATTAAAGAAGATAATTTGTATGAATTGCTTAACACAGTGCCTGTCACACAGTAAGTGTTTGATACATTTTGGCTATTAATATCCTTCATTTATAACCGCAAGACTCACTATGCAATTACAGCAGGAGCTTCAAACTTCATATCTTGATAAATTTCTCTCTAATAAGAATGCCTCTCAGTTCTGCAACACAAGCATTATTTTCAGTTATGTCTTATGAAAGGAATGCACAGGATTAACACTGGCTTTTAATAATTACTAGGAAGTATTTCTCATATCAAAACAGCATGAAAAATAATCCAATGAGAACTCGTGAACTCAGCACTTACTGATGCAGATAGAGCCCCTGTGTATTTCTTCTTAATCACATTCCCTGCTTTCATATCTGGAGGTTACCAGGATTCTGAATTTGGTGTGTATCACTTCTCAGAATGTTGTAGTGTTGCAATTACATTTGGAGCTATCTAGGAAGGATGCATTTGCCCCTCAGTATCTGTGAGGAACTGGTCCCTGGACCCTCTCTCCCTCCGAGAAACTCAAATCCATAGCTGCTCAAGTTCTTTATACAAAAACGGTATAATGTTTGTATGTGACCTGTGCACACCCTTCCACATACAGTAAATCAACTCTAGATTACTTGTGATCCCTTATACAATGCAAATGCTTTGAGTGCATGTCTGTTATAATATTTTGTTTAGAGAATAATGACAAGAAGGTACCTGTACGTGTTCAGTGCAGATGCACCTTTATTTTTCCCAGTATTTGCCATCTGTGGTTGGTTGAATTTGTGGATATGGAGCCTGTAGATATGGAAAGCCAACTGAACATCATTTTTTGTTTGTTATTCCAACTTTATGTCGAAGGCCTCCTACTATATTTAGCTCTTCAGCTCTGTTTTTAATTTAGCCCAATATAGATTTTAATGTACACTTGTTACTGTTTGTAAGGTAGGCAAGTAAAAAAAAATCATTATCTATTATGGTGAATAGTACTACCTGTTTGGACATTAGTAAAAAAGAAATATATATAAAATTTAGGCCTTGTAGTTGCCAGGCAGTCTCTATGTCTCTGAGCTACATCCCTGGCCCAAGAATATATTATAAATTGTAAGTACACTTGATATCAACTATCGAAAGTTTCTAGGCAGCTTTCGGAATTTTATCTGCTGTATCTGTGGAGCATTAATAAGTAGAGGGTACCAAAACTGCACCTCACTAAGACGTGATTGGGTAGTCGTATTGATAAACTTTCAAAATTCTGTTGACATAACACTTTCTTGGATTCAGAAACTTGGCATCTTGCCTACTAAGAATGAAATGGTCATAAAAATAGGATGACAAATAGTTGAATTTACAAAAGGTCTTCAATGAAAGAAACAGCATGGATTTGTAAACATATATTCATTTATGTGTGGAATGCTGTCTTAGTTTACACTGTGAACTCCGGAGCTCTATTATTATAAAGTATGAAATCTTCCCTGTAAGTAGGATTATGAGTTTTGAAAGAATAAATGTTTGTAGTTTATATCTTACTGAAGATTCATTGTTAGAGTTTGCAAATTATCACTGTACAACATTTATGCTTCAGTGTTTGGGAGGAGTCCCATGCTATTCTTTCAAAAACATGTTGTAGCACTGTCCCAGATTTTCTGCTAAATGGAATTTGTCTGACTTTGTGGGCTGATAAAGGATGTCATACTTATCTTCTAGATCAAACTTGTGGCTTATCATTGCAGATACCATTTACGGGCTATGACATTCCCAGTTGGAACCCCAGAGACATTTGCGATTGGTATTATTTTCATTATTGTTATGTATGACTGGTGAAGGATCTAGATAACTTGAGATTTTGACATGTATTAGGTGTATTGACATTGTTGCATATAATTCATTTGACACAGTGCTATTACCATGTTCCTGAGTGAGATGTCCTCATTTTCAGGCATTGCCAGCATTCATATTTCAGAAGTTGGCAATAGAAAGTTACCCAGGATGAATGGGGATGATTGACATTGACTGAGTCTCTATTTTGCTATAATTAATGCAGTGTTGACATTTTAGTTTGGGGTATGTGTGCTCATGCATGTGATTGCTGACTTGACTTTTGCTTACCTTTACCTCTGCAATTAGAATATATTTTGTCTTGATGTTTAGATGAAACCTGCTATTTTCCTATAAAAGTTTATGAAATATTTTTATGCAGTAGCTACTAAGTGAGAGTTCAGAGTATGAAGAGATTACTTTATCCTTGAAGAGCTCACAGTCCAGGGAGGGAGGAAGACAGTAGACTTCAACGTGTGCTTCGGGTGACTTATATATTGTATTAGATGAACACAAAAGGAAGGAGCTGCTAATTTATATAGGATACCTGCTTACAGGAGGCTTCTCTGAGGTGATATTTGACCTGAGCCTTGAGTGGAATGGAGATGAGTAGGAGTTTGGCAAACTGAAATGCAGAAAGAATATCATTTGTAAAGGTGCTTAAGCATGAGGGAGGTTGATGGTTTGGGGAAGCACGCATAAAAGATAGGAGGGAGGCTGGAAAATAGAGTCTGGGCTAGATCATGAAGTATCTCACATCACATACTAAGAAGCTTGGACATTTTTTCTTAGGTAGTGGGGAAGTGATGGAGGGTTTTATATGGGGAAGTGGGATATTTGGAATGGGTGGCATCTTATGGGAACCTTAGCTGAGCTAGTCGTGGACGGTGGGGCCCTATTCTGATTTTGTCTGGTGAATCTGGGGCTACATCAGGAAGACCACGCGCTAGCTGTATGACTTTGGGGAATTGATACAATTCTCTGAGCTTCTGTGTGTTCATCTGTGACATGAGGATGACAATTCTCAAATTAGAGGGCTACTACAAGGACTAAGTAAGAACAGTAGTATCAGGTATGTGATATATGCTGACATAGTGTGGATATGCTGTATGCTCAGCAAGTGTCACATTTCTGCCCATTCTCTTCTCCTCCTCGTTTTGAAGAATGCTGCCTGAAACAGTCTGCTTTTCTCTTGGATTTTTCCAGTAGGCTCTGTTCAAGTCCTGTTTTCCTCAGATGGCTTTATGGTGTTTATACTATTGGTGCTTTAGTTTTTGACTTTTCAGTTCAATTTGACATAAAGCAGTGCCATACGAACCTGGAACTTCTTCCTTATTGTAATGTATTTTGCGGCCCATAAAGTCCAAAAGTGTTGGCTGGTGGGTTTCAGTGTACCTTGTGCTACCTGAGATGTTAAGTATGTTCCTCAGGATGATGCACAGTAATATCTTCAAGCCAGGAAATTTGTTTGATGTCACTATTTATTCTCCAGCATGTGGAGTTAATGTCTCATCTGATTCAAACCCTACTTAACCATTTTCCAAAAGATGCAGTGATTTACTTTATTTGTAAGCTACTTTTTCCATTTCATTTGAACACTCCTTTCATTGAGAGTCTGTGATATCCAGTCCTTTGTGCCCACTGAGGAGCTGAGTGTTCATTCAAACATAACTTTTGCCTTCTTAATGCTTGCTTTCTTGGTAGGGCAGGTGGGATTCAAAATTGCTACAAGGTTGAAAGTCGAATTGAATGAATGATAAATGAATGACAAAATGGTTCATAGCTGAGGAAGAGTGAACTGTTCCTTGTGACTGGAGGGTAGATTGATTTGGAGTGAGGGTGAATCAAAGTAACAGGGGCCCTGGATGGGCTCGCCTCCAAGCTTAGCAGAATTTACCTGACTTTGAGGCATTGTAGACATTTATAGGCTTTTACTGTGGTTTACCTTATTACAAGCTCATTGTGGGAAACTTGGAAAACACACACACACACGCGTGTGCGCATTCAAAATTGAGCAACTCAATCCACTCAAGAAAAAAAACCACTAAAGTTTTTGGTGAATTTCTTTTCAGTATTTATTCTGTTCACTGGGGATTATGCATGTTTACAGCCATGCTTCTTAGGTTTCCCAATTGCCTTATTATGGACATTTTTATGGTGATTAAATTATCTTAAAAGAGGAATTGTAATGACTATATAGTGTTCTATCATATGAATATATTTTTCTAATTACTCCTACTCTTGACTGTTTCATAATTTATATTTTTATATGGGAGCTCTGATGAATGGACTTGTTAAATGCGTGTCTTCATTATCACTGGTAGTCTTTGAGGAAGGGGAGTGACATGATCCCAATCCAGTTTTAGGATGGTCATTCTTCGATTATTATGAAATATGCATTAAAGGGATGAGATATTTGAGGGACAGAGAAATGGTAGGTAGGAGAGTATTCCGTTATGGTGGGTAAGAGAATGTGAGAGATAAATGAGGGAGGTGGCAAAGAGAATGCAGAAGTGACAAAAAGGACTGCAAGCAAGAAAGTGAACAGGACTAAGGGTCCATTATTTGGCAAAGTGTGGCATGAGAATCAGCTATTTGTAAAAAATAAGATTTTTTATAAGCCCCATGCCAGAGTCTTTGGGAGAAGCCTTGCTTACTAATAAGCTCCCTTGGTTAGTCTTGTACATAACAAAGTTTGAGAGACACTTAAGCCTGTGAGAATTAGGGTTGGGGGCCTCAGTTTCTTATTTTGGGGGTACTTGGAAAGGGATTTATGGCACTGCACATGATAGGTGAATACTTTCCCACTAAGGCAAATCCCCAGCCATTTTTTAAAAGTTTTGAGATGGATTCTTGCTAAGTTGCCCAGGCTTTCCTTGAACTTGTTTATGATCCTCTTGCCTCAGATTCCTGAGTTAACTGGGGTTGTAGGCATGCTCCACTGTACTCTGTAGGCTTTGGTTTCATGCTGAAGTTGGCCACGGGCCACCCTCAGTGCCTTGCTACATGGGACTTTCTGTCATGACAGCGTGCTTTCTCCAAGCCAATAAGTCTTTCAGCCAGACAGATGTTACATTATGATGCAGTGTGATTATGGACATTGTATCCTATCACTTTTGTAATATTCTGCCTTATTGGAAGCACTCAAAAGGGAGGTGATTTTATAGGGGCATGAAAACCAGGAAGTGGGGCTCATGGAGGTGACATGAGTCAGTTTCCCCCAGAATGTGAGGATAAGAGGAGATGGTTTATTCACTTTTTCACATCTGATGTTCAAGTCACATTTTTGCACAAAGGTTGGCTTATTATGCATCTAGAGAAGTTCCAGCTATAGGCCCTTGTACCAGCATGGCCCCTTCCAAGGTCTTATGCTTAATTTTATATTCATAGACTCTAAAATTAATACAATATGAAGATGCTGTATTCCGAAATGGGGATTCTTGAACTGTATGCGATTCAGACTTCAACAGACATTAATATGCCCTGCCTGTTGGAAAGTTAAGTGGAGATGTCAAGAAGACAGGTGGCTTCTTGGGTCTGGATCTCAACAGAAAGGTTGGTCATTGCCCAATTTATGGGAAACCTACTGTAGTCATGAGGAAAAATCCCCATTACCAAGCAGAGTAGCTCCCCAGAGCCCCATTTTCTGGTCATTTCATTGTTCCTTTTGAAGAATGCGCTGCTGCCTGGGGTTCACCATGAGAAACAACCCTCAGCTGTGGCTTGCCTTTCCCTGACCTAGTAGTTGCTACCAGAAGATGGTTATTACCATGTGGAATCCCGTAAATCATGATTTCCCAATTGGGTTTTGAAGGAGTGGAGAGGATGAGTTCTACAAGACTGTACTTGTATCTGGTCCAGCATTCTTTGGGAGCTCATACTAAGCAAAGAGGATAAAATAGATCTCTCAGGCAAGCATTTGCATGCTCTTCTCTACCCATCTGCTGTCTACCTGACATCTATATCTCCAGTGCAGTCGTGTGTCTCAAGACTGCTGCTGAGGCCAGGCTGCTGTGTTTTGGTGATTAAGAGCTTTTGAACATTTCTGCCTTTCTTTCTGTCCCCAGGACATTACAGGTTCCTACCATATCATAGTGAGCCAGGGAGTTCACAGCTGCAGACTGCTGAAGATAACTCATGGAACAACCTTAGAAGTCAGATTTTGTCACTATACCTTGTGCAGTCTGAGGCAGGGAGATTTCCTTCTAGGAGATTGTTGATGGTCATTACAGTCCAGGAAGAGCCTTCCATAGGAAGAGAGTTGGACTAGGCTGTGAAGCCTCTTCTGTATTGGCTGCCAACCTGTGGGTCCAGGACCCACAGCTTTTCATAAGCACATGTGTACTCTTGTGATGGAAAGTTAAGAATATAGGTTCTGAAACTGGACTGCTTTAGACTTGCCTTTAGACTCCATCTAGACCACATAAACCATGTGATCTGTGATGGTGCTAGACAAATTACTAAACTTCTCTGCTTCTTTTTCCTTATCTGGAAAATGAATATGATGATAATATGTACCTGAGAAGGTTGTTGGCCAACTTGTATCAATCATTCCAAAAAAAGCATTTCAAATTATACCTGGTACAAGGTAAGTGCTATATGTGTTAAATTTTATTATTACTATTGTCCAAACTAAAAGAGCTACTAAGTGCACGGTAGATATTTGTGCTTTAGTGTTTTCTCCTCCAAAAGATACTGAAGGCACAACTCTTATTATGTTCCATATATGAGTGCAGAGGATCCTGGCTGCATTTTGGAACATAATTTTTGGTACCGTATTGTGGACTGTACTTTGTGTGCTTTGAAGCCTTGCTTTAATAAAAGACAATTGAACCTTTTGTTCCTGTTGTTTACCTCATCATTGTTATACAGACCCCTGTTGTCACATAGTAGCTACATTTTGATATTGAGAACCTTGTAATTAAAACACAGTGGTGGTCTGGACATACTCCTTTCAGTAGATATGCTCAGAAGAGCCCTTGTTCATAATACTTTGCTTCTGTTATTGTGATATATAATCATCCAGCCTTTCCTTGAGACAATTGATATGTTGTCCTAGATAACTCTCCATTGCTGATTTAGGGTTGTTAAATACATCCTTAAATGATGAGTTGTGATCAGCATAAAATTTTCTGAATAGAAAAATCTCATGGTGGCTCTAAGTAAGGCTATTTTGGGCCCCCTTGCTCACTCCTGCACATGTGCTTGCTTTCTGCATAGCCAGAACACCATCTTGCTAGCTACTGTCCTAGAAAGTCCTCTCACTGCCAGTACCCAAGTACCTGCCTGTAGTCAAATGGATCTTAGCTAAAATGACAAGATCTTTGAGTTTGGCCTTTTCTCAAAATGCTATCTGTGTTAGTATTTTAGGACTGCTATATCAAATGAGTCCAACTTAGCTACCTTGAAACAAAAGAAGTTTACTGCCTGCAATTCTAGAGACTAGAAGTGTGATATCAAGGTACTGACAGGGCCATATTACTTCTGAAGACTGGGGGAGAATGTGTCCTTGGTTCCTCTAGCTTCTGGTGATTGCTGGCAATCCTTTGCACTCTAATCCCTGCCTCTGTCTAGCAACCGTCCCCATTTCTGTGTGAATCTCCCCTTCTTCAGTGTCCATATTTCTTTCCACTTAAAAGGATACCCATTCATTGGATTTAGGTCCCCCCCCAATCCACTATGACCTCATCTTACTTTAGTTAGAGTCACAAATACCCTATTTCCAAATAAAGACACCTTTGCAGGTTTTGAAGATTAGAATTTGAACACGCAGGCACACATACACATATGGGATGTGCACAATTGAACCCACAATATCAATTATTCCCTATCCCTCTTATTTTCCTCACTTATATTGAAAAGAGGAAATCCCCCTCTGTTCAGTGGCATAGGAATAATGATTTATAAGGGATAAATATCACAGAATATTAGAGCAAAAAGAAGGAAGCTAGGAGAAATTATGGCCCATTTCTTTTAGGGACTGAGGGCGGTTTTTGTCTAAGGTCCACAACCTTTTAATAGCAAGTCATTGGACTCTTCAGGTTTCTCTTCTGTCTTTCTTTTTTGCATTAGCTCTTGATAAAGATGTTGCTGCTGTTACTGGAAAGCTTCAGTGGCAACAGACAGTGAGGCAAATTCCTATAAAACCAGAAATCACTGGTTAGACCTGCCAATACTTGGAGATGTTGGCTGTATATAGAGGGTGAATTGACAGCCAAAAGCCCTGCCAGGATCCATTTCTCTCTTTCATGCATTTCAGTTCAATATGATCGATATTCTTAATGAGCTATTAAACTGAAGTAGGCCTTAGAGATTCACTGATAAAAAGGGTAAAGCCTCTCCCTGTCCGCACAGAGCTCACAGTCCAGTGAGCCCTTACTGCTAGACTTGACTTGTCTGCCTGTCTCTCTGAAGGCTGTGGAAGGAGGATGTGCCAGGCACACCACTGAGACCTCTGCTGTTCGGTTGGAATGGAAGGGACTTATCCAGGAAGGGAGCAGTGCACAGAGCTGGAAGTGCAGAAGGATTCCTGATGAGAGAAAACACTTGTGTGAGGGCTTGATCATGAGCAAACAAGAGAGGCATATGTACAATGAAAAGACATTCAGTTTGGGTAGAAGAGACATCAAAAAGTTCTCTGGGAGCCGGCCATACTGGCGCACGCCTGTAATCCCAGCACTCTG
Source organism: Fukomys damarensis (assembly GCF_012274545.1). NCBI lineage: Eukaryota > Metazoa > Chordata > Mammalia > Rodentia > Bathyergidae > Fukomys > Fukomys damarensis. Next base: position 114,930,879 of record NW_022900951.1, on the reverse strand, counting down.
GAGGCTGAGGCAGGAGGATCTCTGTGGGTTCGAGACCAGCCTAGGCTGCATAGTGAGTTCCAGGTCAGTCTCAACTACATAGTGAGACCCTGTCTCAAAAAACAAAGCAAACAACAAAAAAAAGTTATCTGTGAATGATCAGAGATTTACCCCTTGACCCCAGGGCAGTAGTAAATCATTTTAGTATTTGGGATTGGACAAGTATTCAGAAGCCTGGGGACTCCACCACCCACATGTGAATGAGCACAGCCCTGTGAACAAAAAAGCCTGCAGGGTCTGTCCATTATAGGTAGAGCCATCTTCCCAGCACGTTCCTGGACATAGATGTTGGTTCAGAATTAGCCTCAGCATCAAGCTCAGACCCCAGAGCTACAGAATTCCCTTTATAGAGTGTGTGGTTTTCAGGTTTTTGTCTGGTGAATGCCTCTGTTCATCCATTCATTCATATTCTCCTCTCCCACTTCTGGGTGTGTGTGTCCGTGTGTGTGTGTGTGTGTGTGTGTGTGTGTGTGTGTGTGTGTGTACATGCGCACGCATGTCTGTGCTGGCCCACACAGGAGCACTTACAATCCAGTACACTGGCCTTGTTGTTTTAAATTTACTCATCCTGATAAATTGCAACAAAGCCTCCTCCATCTTTTTGTAATAGTTCTCTTTGAACTTGATGTTTCTCTGGATCTGCTTTGACCTCTTTGCATGACTTGAGCTATGATTTCATCTTCTCTTGATCTGATCCTATGTGCTTCAATCTTTAGAGAATTCCTCAAATTCTAACACATGAAGGCACCATCTTGTTAACCAAACTCTGTTAATGGTGCATTTAGTTCCTCTGCAGGCAAGGGAGAGTTTATTGCACTGTTTCTCACACCTTTTTAATTTTTCACTATTGTCCCCTCAAAGAGAATTTTTAGATATTTTTCCCAGTTTCCTTTCCATGAAATTTTAATACCAGAGATATGTTGTATAGCTATTTATGTATTGTCTGTATATGTATTTACATAATAAAGATCATTATCAGAGTAAGGGTCACTAACATGTTTAAGTAAAAATTGAAATTTAACTGAATTTAATTGAAAGTTTCAGAGTTATGAAAATAAGCTTTTTGTGTATTTACTGAATGTTTTAACACAGTTTACTTACATAAAATTGCAATGTCTAAAATCACCTAGGCAAATTACCTAATTTATAGAATCATGTGATTAGAGTAGCAATGTGTTGAGATTTTCTTAAATCATTCAAAACTGTTGTTTTTCTATACAAGTAAACTGATTAAAGTATTAAATTATTTGAAAATATTTTTACTGAATTTAGCTTTCATCAATTATTTGATACAGAAATAGCTTCTCATTTCACCAGCTGCTAGGTATTTACGTAGGTTTTACTGAAAGTTTTTCTTTTCACTTGACATAATTAATCATGGATTGAATAATGTTTTTGAAATTAAATAATAAAACATAAACCGAAGATCAGCTATAAACAACATTTACAAGGCAGGCAGTGACAACATCTAGGCACACATGAACCACTCTTGCTATATGACTTCTACAATGAGCAATCAATTGAGAAATAGGCTCCAGTCACAGATATATCTATTCATCGTTTTGTGACAGTAATCTTGTACAGTTTTGTATGGATTCTGTGAATTCTATGTTGTTGTTTATGTGACACCCAAGAGTACCTCACAGGAGCAATTAAATAAGTCATATATATTTTTTGTTGGGTAGAGTTGAGCTTTAGAGGGCCCTAAACCATAATAATATGTAACTTTTTTTTCCTCTGTCTCTAAGATCTAATTTTCTTTCCCTCAGAGGCTATATATCAACTGTGTTGAGAATACTTGGCTTATCTGATTGTGCCTTCTTAGGATTCTTAATGCTCTAATTTACGGGGCCCAGGACAGCCGGGTATTGAAGTGTATGGACAAAGTATCAGGAGAGATTCAGGACATGAATCATTGCCATAATAGAGTACCCAAGTGGAGCACTGAAATCAGAGGTCGTAGCCTTTCATGTGAGAGTACTACAGCAGTGGAGTCAAAGAAGGGTTAGGGTCTGCTCCTTCAAGTCTTGTATTTATTGTCTCACTGCACCTTGATGCCTCCTATGCAATAACTAATTGTTGTTATAAGCTGGCTAGTCTGAGAGCTGTGTGTAGGCACTGTAGTGCCCCTATTGCACAGTTCTTGGCACACAGAAGAGACACGGTACCTCTTTGTTGATCTCTCTGTTGATTAAATAGTGAGAAGGCACTGGAGGTAAACACAGCCTACTTCATAGTTTAGAGGAAGGCTCGATCCACCAGAAAAAAGGAAACTATGCTGTTTGATAATAATCTCAAGACAACACCTACAATCAAAGCCTTCCCCGTAACACAACCTCATCTACCTCAGTTTTAGGGAAGGCATCCTTGTGGATCGCTTAATTTGACTATTTGCCATTTAGATAGCAAAGCAGTTTGAACTGGAAAAGTTTGAGTGGATCTTTCTAAAATGCACTAGTCACTACACTGCTTTGTAGAAGCAAATACTCTTGCTGAAAATATTTTATCTTTTACTGAAGACTCAAAATCTTTCTAATATGTATCAGTTCTTGAGACATTGAGATAGCTTTATCCTGCACCAAGGGGTCTAAGACTAGTGTTTGAGTTCCAGGGCTGGTTTTGAAATTTTTCTTTCTCCTTTCTTGGCAGGCCAAGAACTATTAACTGTGTGTTCTTAGGGACTTACTGGTAGAACTTGAATTCACTCTCTTCCTTCTCATTTGAGAATTTTAGGATGTTCAAATGTAGATGAGCAGCCAGTCTTGTAAAAACTTTGAAGTAGGAGAAAGGAAGTTATCAGTGAAGAGTTTAGAGGCTCCCTTCTGAATAAAATTTCTGGAAATGTGGGTAGGTTATATGCTTCTCTGAAACCTACATTGTTCCTTTTCCTGTTATCACCTGAGTTCTGGGTACCTGAAATGGACTGGTAGGCTTTATGGTGCCTAGGCAAATTATTTTCTCAGAAGAATTTGTGAAGAGTCTACCAAGGTGTGATCAAAACATAAGGTGAATGCTGCTCTGAGTGCCACCAATTGGAAATAAAAGAAGCAGTGCATTGAATCTCAGTAACAGTGTGTGACAAGTTCCAACTTGTTTGATGCAGTCAGTCAGTTGTAAGCCAAGATTCAGAGAAAACTGTATTTTAAAGTAATTATAATTATAGGTCATGAACAGTGCATTGATATGAAATTTTGTCAATTACATTGGGGTCGTGCAATCATGCTGTTTCAGATTCCAGCTTTCTAAGAAATGACATTATGGGAGATGAAACTTGAGTCTATGGTTATGATTCTGATGGCAAGTTTCAGAGTTCTCCATGGAAATCAATCTTATGGAAAAAAAGCATCAATCAAGATCCAACATCCAATAGTGTTGATTATATGTTTTGACCTTGATGGAATTGTTTGAGCTGCGTTTGTACCTATGAACACTACAGTGAATTCTGAATCTTATTAGGGCTTATTAGCATGTTTAAGAAACAATGTACATAGAAAATTGCCTGAAAAATGGGCAAATGGTTTTATCCTCCATCATTATGATGCTCCCATGTCACCATACATCACTTCTAGTATGGCAGTTTTTGCCAAAAAAATATTTATGTGTGTCTTCACCCACCCCATTCACTGGATCTAGCACTGTGTGAATTCTAGCTCTTCCTCAAAGTCAGAAGAACCATCACAGGTAAACATTTTGAATCAAGCTAGGACATCAAAGCAGTCACAATAGTGCAAGTAAAGAAACTTAGAGGACTTCCACAATTGCTTCAGAAAGTGGCATGAATGGTGGAAAAGGTGTGTTCAAACAAGGGAGAGTATTTTGAGGGAGATTAATGGTGATCTGCTTTTTGTTGTAATATTTTTTCATTTAAACACTACCATATGTTTTGATTATGTTTCGTACACAAAGTTATCTTTGTCTAAATAGGGTATCCAACATGGCTATAGTGGAGACTTGCCCTTGAATAGGGGACTACTAGAGATATCCAATTCAGAAATAAATAACCTGGGCTGGAGATTTAACTCAGTGGCCCCATGCCTGCCTCACAAGTGCAAGGTCCTGAGTTCCATCCTTGCTACCAGAAAAAAGAAAAAGAAAAGAAATAAGTAACCTATGGAAGATCTGGGTTGTTTTAAACCTGTGGGCATGTACCTGTTCAAATTATCTTATCAACTAGCATTCATCCAACAGTATTTTAAAGACATGCTAATTAACATTTGTTAGGGAAATGTAATTATTTCTGTGGTAATGTTGACCCAGATACTGATCTATTATTCTTAGAACACTTAAAAGTTAAACATACTTTTCTTTTATCATACCTACTAGCCAGATATTAGTAGCCCTTCTCTTTGTGAGCAACATCAATTTTCAGCATCTGTGAAGATTGAGTCTGTGTCCATTTAACAAACTATTCTGTATATTACACGGCATGTGGTGTCCCATTTGATATCACTTCCATTTTTCCTATTTAAGTTTTATCCTGAATCTAATATATTCCAATAGTACTGCATGTATTATATGCAGATAGGTCTAGAAATGGAAAACTTTTGAAATGGTGCAAATTAACGATACATTAAGTATCACAATTTTTTTAAAAAAAAATGTATGTTAGCACTCTGAAAGAGTAGAAAGAAAATAAATGGTGTGGGGAGAAGAATCCTCAAGGGAAATAACAGGGTTTTGTAAATATATCCCCAATTCACCGAGACTGACAGCAGGAAAGGTCAAGGCCACCTTAGCATTGAGGGAGACTAAGTCCAAGTTGCTTTTGAGAAGTAATGATGTTTTGAGTGACTCAAAATTGTACTTAAGACTTGGTATTGGGGATGAAAAGGAGTCACAGCAAGACTCCACGATGGCCGCCTTATTGTCTGACAAACCTTTGTGTCCTGGGCAGAAGATTCAGGACCCTGCTAGGCCTGACCTCATGATTGCCTACGTACTTCCCAGGCATCCAGGGTCCCAGCAGTGCAGGACATGTTAGGCATCTATGGCACAACTGACATTAAGAGTGCTCTCATGACAGCTAATAGCTCAAGTGCAGGGTCCCAAATGTAGGTTTGGTTGACCTTCCCTGACCTTTCAGTGTTAAAGATTGACATAGAATACTTGTTTCTGTTTTCAACAAGATCTTTTGATGATTTACCATAATTTTTTAAAATCTGGTAACCACTGACTTTAAAAAGGCCTGTTACAAATGCAGCATTCTGTCAGAACATTAGAAAGCATCTATAGGGTTATTTTATTCTGAGTCATTTTCTCTTTCATTCGTATGAAAAAGCTGGTCTTTATGATTTATTGTGTAGACTGCACACACCAAACATACACTCTTTCTGGGAAATACTGTCCCTGTTTCTGGGAAATTTTAGCACCAAACTATAGTTCCTAAGTATAAAGAGTTAGTGAAATTCTACTCTGAACAGGAAGGTGTGTGTTCTCTCCTGGACTGATCTTGTGGCAATGGGGTGAGGTGACTGAGCAGTGATGGGAGAGCAAGTGCGAGAGGGAAAAACTTGTCATCTGGAGCTGTCCTCCATCCGCCTTCCAGTCACTCCCAGTTGGTTAATAAGTAGAACACCTTCATCAGCCCACCTCCTCCCTCTGTGAAGGGGCCTCTGCTACATGTCTATCTCTGCAGGAGGAAGCGAAGGTGTTCACATGGGCAGCATCCCTACTCTGTACCAGAACCTTTTGCAGTGCTCTGTGTACTGAATAGCCTGTCCTTCCCACCCTGCCCCAAATTCTTGTCCTTCAGGAACTTCAAAATGTGATCTTATTTGAAATAGAATCTTTGTAACTATCAAATTAAGATGAGATAACACTGAATTAGAGTGCAAGAAAGAGGTTTTGAGGCACAAATGTACAGGGCCATACGTGTTGCAGGCAGAGCTTGGAGTTATATAGCTATGAGCTGAGGAAAGCCAAGAATTGGTAACTGGAAGCTACAGAAGATCTCCATGAAGCATGGCTCTGCTGACACCTTGACTTGGATGAACTCTGGAGCTGGGAGAGAGTCCATTTCTTTTGTTTTGAGTCAACCACTTTGTGGTTCTCTTGTGGTTGCCCCAAGGAATCAGTATACTCTGTTAAGGACTTATGCAAACACTAGCAGATGGACATTCTTAGATGAATTTTACATTTGAAGAATTTCCTGAGGAAGCTGAGTCTTACTGATGAAGTCCAGCCTCCACTGCAGCACAGAGATTTTATGAGCATGTTCAATGGGTTGGGTACCTGGAGGATTATGGATGGCTGAATGTGACCCTTGCTTTTAGGAAGCACTTCCGGTGTGTAGCTCTGGCTACTTCCTTCGTGTTGCGGGTTTGGAGGGGGATGGGACTCTGGGCATAGAGGAGGTGGATTTTTCCTATAGGCACCATGATGCTGTGCTGCTTATCCTCGGCTCCCTTCATCTCTTCATAGGGTACTTTGTTCCCTCTGTGTGTCTATCCTTGATTCAGAGAAAATTAACAGGGGATAAGCCAATGTGAGGAAATTTAGATTGAGTTGGCTTCTTAGGGATAATGACCTTCAATGTGGATTTTGAAGAATTTTCCAGTGAGAGAAAGAGAGAAGAGAGGAAAGGTACAGAGAGGGGCCACTGTGCTGGCAGGTGTGAGGCATCAATGTTAGTAACACATGGCTGGAGTGGGCGCATGTGGCTTTAGGAGAAGTAGAGGCAGAGATAGAAGAAGGAGCGGTTGAGGCCATGATTACTAGCCTGCCTGCCTGCCTCCCCTTTCCTTCCCACACCTTTTCTTCCCTTTCTTTCCTTCTTGCTCTCCTCTCTCCCTCCCCCCTTCCCTCTTTCCCTCCCTCCCTTCTTTCCTTCCTTCATAGTCATTCCTACTTTTTAACCACTGTCTTGAAGTATGACTGATATCTGACCAAGAATATATTTAAAATATATAATTGGAGAAGCTTTGATATACCTGTATACCATGAAACCATCACCACAGGCAAGACAACAAACATGTCCATCTCTTTCAAGTTTCCTTGTGTCTGCTTGTAGTCCTGCTTTCCCATCTCTCCCTGACTCTCATGCCCATGCCTTGATCTAGGAAGCTACTCACATTTCTTTGATGGGGTCTGTGGAGTCTCTTTCCTATTCATATATTCTGTTACATATTTAGGTTTGTTCGTGTATCCAGCTAAAACAACCTAGTACAACATATTTAATGCCGAAGCAGCTATGAGTGAGAATTCAGCTGTCTTCCATTAAGTCAGATATTAAAGATTTTTCAAAAATGTCAAACTGTTGCTCTTATCTGCATTCTTGTTTTGAAAAATATGGTTACTTTTTGTATAATATATTATGTTGCCATGTAATTACATTATTTATATGAAATATAGTACTATGTATTATTAGTATTAAGTTAAATTATACCTGAATATCTTAAAAATTCAGTTTAAATATTGACAGATATAACCCACATTCATAAAAGTTCTTTGGTATACTCAATTTCCCCCCTAGAAATCAACCCTTTTTTCTGCTACCTCTCAGTTATTTTTAAGATTCTGAAAGCAAAATGGTTGAGGATCGCTGCGGATTTGATGCTATTCTAATATTTGTAGAGTTTTTCCCTTTAAATTTTGGAGGCTTGTCGAAGATCTTTTCAATTGAGAAGTAACAGGATCCAGCTTGTTTGTTAGAAGAAGGCTTTGGAAGCTTACAGATGAGGAAGCCCGAGCAGGAGTCCAGGTAAAGGCAAGTAATCATCTTTCCCTTTCAGTCTGGAGAGAAGTGATCTGACTGAAGGAACCATAAGGACAGGAGGCACGTCTCAGGACTGTGTTTCTCATAGAATAGGTGTGAACAGCTTCCTAGAAAGGAGATTTTTAGTCAGTAGTTAAGAGGGAGGAAGCTTCTGGTATCCAGAGCTTCTGGCTGGACTATTGCAGAACACCACTAGGATAACGGGAAAGGGTCGGCTAGGACAGGGCTGGATTGCAAGTTGGAGTCTTTTTTACATAGGCAAAGAGTGTTTGAAGTTTCCCTACCCAATGGGTAGTGGGAGCATAGAGACTGGTGAGGTTAGCATCTGCTAGTGTGACTACGAAGGGAGGAACCTCTACATTCTGCCAGGTGTGGGTCTGAGTGGGCTTCAACTAGGGCATTGGCAGTCTGCACATGTGACCACTGGGAAGGGAAGTATGGGGGCAGGTAGAGACTAACAAAAACTTTATGGTAGAAGGTACATAATCAGGAAGCTAGAGGAGAGAGGCAGTCCACTGAACCTGAGACGGCAGTAGAAGTTGTTTCAGAGGGCTGGATGGACTGATATGATCAGCTTGCATTAAAGGCCATTGAGAGTTGGATGTGGTGGTGTACACTGGTGGTCTTGGTACTCACGAGGCGGAGGTAGGAGAATCGAGAGCTGGAAGCCATACTGGCATTTTAGTGAGACTTTTTTCAAGATAATGTAGCTAAGTGGTAGAATGCTGGCCTGGCATGTGCAAGGCCTTGGGTTAAGTACCCAGTACTGCAAACAAAACAAACAAACAAAAAACTCTTCGTGCCAGGAAGTCTTTTGGGACTGTTACTTCTCCAATCTGAGCTCAGAGCCTCCAAACCTACCCTGAGGGAGTGAAGCCTTCAGTGAGCTGTTAGATCTTCCACGGAAAACCATACTTGTGGTGAGGTGTCCTTCACAGCCCGAGAAGTGAGCAAAACATGGGATGTACTGGGGATGATCCTTTTGGACTACATTTAACCCTCACTAATGTGAAAACCCCTCTTCCAAAATGGACCTCCATTCAGATGGAGGCAGGGCTAGAATGCTACAGGTTAAAATTGAGCAGTGAGTGGGGTTTATGTGCTGACTACTGTGTAGAAGGCTATCCATCTTCATACTTGCAGATGACCATAGGACCCTACAGGCCACTACAATGAACTGGGTCTCTTCCAAACTACCTGGCACAAAGAAAGTGGAATAAAAAACCCAGATTACTAAATAAACATCCAAGCATAAATGAATTTATACACTTCTCATTCTCTTTTCAAAATTATTATAACATGGCTCTCAGAGGTGTGTTTCCTATGGGCCTTTTAATCTCATGTGTTCTTTGTACTGTTTATTTTGTTTATCAGATTTAGAGAAGAGATTGTTTTTACATTGCTAGGACTTATCTTTGACATCGTATTGTTATATTTTATTGTAAATGGCCTTCAATGATTTCTCCAAATGCCCATTCTTCTTTTCATTAGAAAGCATCAAGACCTCTTCTTTCCAATATTTCTTTAGTCTTTAGTTCATATTACAGGTGGATGATCACTGCTGTCACCGTGATGGAAATGTCACAATTGGTGAGTGCTTATTCTGTTCTTTTCATATACTAATGCATTTAATCTTCACAACAACCTTTGAGAAAGGCGTTATTTTTCACTGTTCTACAGATGGGAAGGAAACCAAGGCCCAAAGAGGTAATGCCAGTTGCCTCAGGTCACATGGCTTAAAAATGACAGAGCCAGGAGTTGGACCCAGGCAGGCTGGTGTTCAAGTTGTTCTTCTTAACCATTAAATGCACCTAAATATCAAAATCATTTATTCCTCTAAACTGTTAAGAATTAGTGAGATATGCTATTTACAAGCAGACTTTGAAGAACCTTGAACTTAAAATTTCCTTGGAGAGACTACTTCCTTACTCTCAGAACGTTTCCACCTTGTTTATTTTTATTGTCTGTGATGCCAATTCTGTTTTTATACGGTGGTACTTTTATCTTTTTCTCTTCCTGTGAGCTGTCATTTTTATCTGTAGAACCTGTAGCTGATTATCTGTGCTATTTTCTCACTTGACAACTGAAATATTGACAATAAACATCTCAGTCATTGCTTGCAGCTTAGAAAAAAAAATGTGGTGAAACACATTTATTGTAACTCAGTTTAGGAGCTATCTGTCTTCATATTCAGGTTACAGATCCACTTGCAAAGAACTGCTGTTGTCCCAGAAAGCGTGGGGTGGTCTCACTTTGTCTCTGGTCCTCAGGCAGGCCATGTCCATCGAGTTCTTAAGCTTTGAAATGTGTCCAGTCAGCGTGAGCTCCAGGGACATCTTTTTCAGGTCTTGAGACTAAGCAGTGTGTGAGTCTCAGGGCTCATCCAATCCATGGCCTTATATGTGCAGACCTTAATGTGATTTGAGCTGCATTGTCAGGTACTTGTTTTGAGGAGTCCGCTGGTGAGTACTTAGCATGTGCCAACTAGGAACCAGAATACTGAGTGGAATAGATACTCTTTCTATGTTCATGGTTTTTAGGGAAACAGAACATTGAAGGGCTAAGTAGGAGCAGGTCAATAAGAGAAGTGGAAAAGGCTAAGAAAGGGACACACAAACCCCAGAGGACTTGCTTTGGTCTCGGAATTCCAACAGGGCTTCCCCAAGAAAAGTGACATTTGCTGGGATACAGGAGTGTGGAGAGGTTAGTCTATGATGAAAAGTGAAGAGAACATATGAGGTAGAGGGGCCAGCATTTGTGAAGGCCAATGAGGGGAAGAAACAGTAGTGTAGCAGAGGAAGAGAGGAGTCTAGCAGGTCTGGAGTAGAGAGAGTGAGCAGGAGATGGCATGTGATGATACTGGCTTTGGGTCTTTGTGTAGTGGCAATAAGAAGTCAGTAAATGTTTGTAAACTGGGGCAACCTGGAGCTGGGCATGGTGGTGCATGCCTGTAATCCCAGCACTCAGGAGGCTGAGGCAGGAGGATCACTGTGAGTTCAAGACCAGCCTGGGCTACGTAGTGAGTTCCAGGTCAGTCTGAACTACATAGTGAGACCCTGTCTCAAAAAAACAAACAACGACAACAACAACAACAACAACAACAACAACAAAAAAGATGAGCAACCTGATCCAATTTACATGTCATTATTGTTCATTTCACCAACAATTGCTGAATATGTACTACATTCTATGTGGTGCCCTGGGCTCTAGGGAGAAGTCAGGGAATAAAACAGACAAAAATGATTTCCCCTTGTGGAATTACATTCTACCCTGCATGTGAGCAATTCGACCAGGACATATAAGATAGTGGTTCAGTAACGCTGCTGCAGACCCAGATGAGGTCAGATGGCTTGAACATGTGATAGCACCAGTCCATATGCTTCTATGATATGAAACCACTGATCAAAATACACCATAGGTGTTTAAAATTTTAGAAAATGTTAGAGTAAAAGGCACACTGACATTAACTCCCCCTCAAAATACTGGCCCACTTGCCTTGAACACATTTATCCATGGTTCTTGCCATTTTGGAATCAACTTCTGGAAGTCCTCTTGTCTTTATGAGATGTGATAAAAAATCCAGTGAATGCTGCTGCCAATGCCATGCAACGGCAAGGCAGGCCTGTAAAAACATGCGATATGTCCTCCCTCACCTTACATACCGGATCTGGCACCCTGACATCTTGGAGTTTCTGGCTCTTCCCCAAAGTCAAAGTAATCTTGACAGGTAAGTGTTTTGAATCAATTCAGGATGAGGCAGCCATGATAGTACGACTAAGACACTCATGAAAGAGGACTTCCAGAACTGCTTCAGAAAGTGGCAAGAAGGGTGGGATAAGTGTGCTTGAAATGAAGGGGGAGTATTTTGAGTGGGATTAATAGCAATGTGTCTTTTACTGTCATAGTTCTTAATCATTTAAACATTTATCATAGATTTTAGTCACGTCTTGTATGTTCTACCATGGGAATCTGGGGATAGAGGCTTTCTGGGTAGAATATAAGAATGCCATAACAGACGACATAGCCCACTATTCCTCTACTTTCTGTCCAAGTATTGAAAGAGTGACAATAAATGACGGAGAAAACTAGTAACCAGAAAGTGGGTTTATTGAATTTAAGATTTTAGCATTGGACCATTTCATATGAGTATAAATTCTAGGGGTCAATGTGGGTATGTGGAAGTAAATGTCTTTGTAGTTGTGGAAAGCAAAGAATCAAAAGACCAGAAGTTGGAAATATTCCCCATATGTACGCTAAAGCTGTAGGGTGTGTGTGGCATGTGCTGAAGCCCCCGGGAACATGGGAAAGTGCCCCTGAGGCCTGAGGTGGCAGAAGAGGGAGAAGACACTGGTTGCATAGTTATGAACCTCAAAGGAGACAGGACACCACGATTCATATAATGTGATGTTATTCTTCCTCTGCTACCTAAAGCTATTTGACCTGGAAAAGCCTCTGATTTGGATCTTAGGGGATGGATACCCTTTGAAATCTGTACAGCAGCCACTAGAGCATTCCTTTCACCATCTGGCCCATCCTCTGCATTTGCTTTCCCTAGACTCCTGGTGAAAATGTATCTTTTGTTCTCAGAGTCCTACAAGAATTAACCCCAGCTTTACTTGCTCAAACCTTCTGCTGGGGAAGAACTATGCTTGTCTGGGGAATCAGCTTCCAAAGGCCAGGCAGCCCTGACTTTAGAGAGCTGCTGTGGTTGTTTACCAGTAGTATATTCCAATACCAAAGTGCATTCCAAGAAAATACTTTTCAACACATTGAACAATGTCTAATAGTGGGACCCTATAGCCCTCTTTTAGAGATTCATAATCTACATCAGTATATAAAGAATCCAAGAAATTTTATAGTATGGAAAACTTCCTGTAAATTAACATTTCTCAAATGTATTTTATCCCCGGAACTTTTCTCCCACTAAGAAGTGTGTGGATATTTTCCCTTGATCAATGGCCACTTATCTAGAAGAGGTTTATATTGCAATGCTTGTATATTTGAATTCTACTAAAACACGATTTCATTATCTTCCCCACATTAAATATCATGAATTAGTACCTTTTAATTAGAATTAACACATTAAAAATACTTTATTTAGGCTGTCATTCTTATGGTAAATGACATTAGGAAATTAATAGCATTTCATTTTCCTTTGACAGAATTCCCATAATGAAGATTAGAATTTGAAAAAGAAATTTTCAGAGTCCTCTTGCTCTTATAATTAAAAATGACAGCATAATTTCAAACTAAAAACATTATTTACTCTTAAGATAGTGATAATATTTCTTTGCAAATGTATTCATATTATTCACACGAATTAATAATATGCCTGGACTTAGGTACATCTTTTGTGACTATAAAAAGAATAAAGTAATAAGAAAACAGTCTATGAAGCTGTAATGAAATGAGAATAAATGAGGAAAATTAACAACATACTCTCTTAAATAGCACTTTGATTCTAAGAGAAGTACAGTATTTAGTAGTCAAGCCTCTTCAATAGCAAAACTTTTAACCAGAAAAACAAGCATAAATATGAACATAATAGAAAAATAAGTCACACATGTATAAATGCCGAATAGTTTCTCTGGTATGAAAAACTGTGATGGTACATAAGATCCTAATGATATAATTGAAAATGTGAAATAGGAAGAAAAGGGATAAAGGTGTAGGGGAAATGGGAAGGGTAGGGGAAAGGTAATGAGGGAAAAGGAAAAAAATGAGAAAATGAAAAAAATGGAAATAAAGAATTTGTAAATAGGGAAGGGAGGAGGGAGTGAATGGAGGGCAGGGATAAGGGGAAAAAATGAGAACCAAGACCTGTCAAGATCCCAACGATGAATGTAACTGTACTGTATACCTAAAATGTACCAATAAACTCAATGAGAAAAATAAAAGAAAATGTAGGATATTGCTACAGCGGTTAAAGGACTTGCCTGAATCAAGCAACAAAGAAATGATAGAGCTGGAATTTGAATCCAGCTAGCTACAATGTTCCCTGTGTTATACTTTCTGCTAAATTTTAAAAAAATTCTCTCTTGAATGGTTTTTAGATTTGAATTGATACTACTTTATCTAATTACTACTTTACATTTTGGAAAAATATTATGTCAGTCTTAACATTGGGAAAAAGTACAAAGAAAATTATAGGCCAACCTGACTTATTTATAAATATTTATTATTTACTAAACAATTATAAATAGAAATAATTCCACTTAAAAATTTTTATCTCAGGGGAATGTAATCTATGAGCACAAGATGAGATGAGAAAATGGAAAGGGTCATGATAGTCAATCATATTAATATGAAAACGTTGAAATAATATTTACCTCAATAGATGCTAAAAAAATGTTCAGTAAGTGGAACACCTATTCCAGGAAGTTTTGGGGGGAAACTTGAAAATGGGTATGATTTCTAAATATTGAAATATGAAGTTCAACCCTATGTTTCATAGAGAAAGTCTCCATAAAAATAGGAAAAAATTACAAATGACAAAGGTGGAACTAAGGTTCTACCACACAGAAACATATTTTACTAGAAATGCAAGCCATAGCTATTAGTAAGGAAAAAGAAATTAGATGTATACCATCAGCATATAAAGTTGAACCTTTCTTCAACAGCCATAGCACCTTCTGTAGGCCAGGCACTGTGAAAGTTACTATGAACACACCACAGAAGGATTGCACATCTGAGGGTGTGCAAGATCATCATATGCTCGTTAGTATAAATGAACTTAGCAATATCATGAGATCCAAGGAAAATTAATACATGTTCCTAGTAGCTAACAACTGAAAAATATAATGATGAAAATAATGTATTTGCAATGGAGACAATACATTAAATAGTTGGACATTAATTTAATTGGAAGCATGAGATTATTTAAATAAAATATGTGGTCCTCATGATAAATGACATTAAATAGACAAAGGGAGAAATACATTGACTTAGTTGGAAAGACACAAACAATATGGGAAAGATTACAGTATTCCCCCAGTTCATGTATAGTGTTAGTGCATGAAAATTAAAGACACAGTGGGATCCTTTATAACGTGTGACAAATTGCTAGCAAAATTCATCAAGAAAAATAGGCAGGCAGAAATACCAGTTTTCAAATTGATCATTGTAAGTCATACTTTCCATCATATATTTGCTCCACTTTGAGTTAGTGGAATGTTTCTAGATCTTTCCAGTTTCTAGTACTTGTGCCTACCTCATATTTGGTTGAAAACAGAAAGGTATCCTTATTAAAATGTTTTGAAAATGGCCTAAGGACCAAGTAGTGGCTTTCTCCAAAGTATTAGAGAATTGGTGAGATGAAGCATCAGATACCTGTCCTATTTTTAAGCAAGCAAGGCAAGAATGAACATAGGCAAAAGGAGAGTTCCTTGGATGCAGGAGTCTGCCTGCTCACACGTTCAAGCAGTAGAGGCACCTGTCTGGACTCTTTTTGGGCATACGAATGACTTGGGTAGTGCCACCATGAATGACACTTAGGAATGCTCACTAATCACTATCTTCCTGAAGATGTGTGGAAAACTTTAAAAGGGGCACCAGTCTGCTGTCTATATGCTTCATGCTTCAACTTTGGGTCTGGCCCCTCCCACTTTTCAGAGGCAAGAAATCTTCCTTCATGTTTTGTCGTCAGTTTCTGGGGTAAAAAATATTTCCCAAGTGCTCAAAACAAAAACACCTCTGCACTTATGCAATAGTTTGCTTGTTCTATTCAGGGCCTCAAGTAGCTATGCTAACTTCTTCAGACTTATCTGGCCCACCAGAATCCTTGAGGGTAAGATTTAGGCCCCCTTTTCCCCATTTCTCACAGCAACAGTTGCCAGTTTGGGCTGTTCATAAGAACAGAGGAGTTTTAAAAAGACAGATATCCCTGACGTTGGTCATTCAGATTCAAAAGCTATGCAGGTGTAATATAGGATGAATATATTATGTGATATTACATGTTATTTCCCTATTTTACTGAAAAACTGGTTTTGGGAAGAATGGCTCCATAATAACAGAGTGCCTGCCCAGAGGAGGCCCCTGCCTAGGTCTTAGTAAATGAAGAGATAAAAAATGAAATGCGATATTCAGACTGATCATAACGTTGTCATGCCAACACAGCTGATGCAGGTGTGAGAATAAACTGCAGAATTTCTAGTTCACACGTCAAATGAAATGGTTGCATCTTCATCCTTATCATCATCTTCCTCCTCCTCCTCATCTCATCATTATACCCAACAGTTTTAGAGCATTTACTAAATTCCACTAGCATTTCAGCAACAAGATGGTACCTCTTCATCCCCCCACTGACTGACACATAGTAGGCAATCATCCATTTTTTCATTAATGAATGCAGTATTCTCACAGTGATCCCAGAAGAGGCTCACTCTTCTTAAGATCTTTTCATAAATACAGTTTTTGCAGTAAGCTGATCTGTTCACAGTCATATAGCTAGTGAGCAGTAAAGCTGGGGTTTTACTCCATTGCTTTGCCATGCCAAAGCTCAAGCTTCTGGCAGAACCCCTAGCAGAGAGAGCCTTTCTACCCCATGGGCTAGGCAAAACCTGGGTCACAAAGGGCAATGATGTAGACAGTAGATACCCAGACTGGGTGGCATCAACACTGGTGATAACAATTAGAATCAAGATCTTGGAGAAAGTTCAAAGTAGGGAATCTGCTGAGCAAAGTAGAGCCTGCAGTTGGTGACGGTGAATTGGGAGAGTACACAGAGATTGGGGTCTAAGTGACAGTACTTAATATGGATTCCAGACCCTCACAATTCAGGAAAGAATAATGCAGCCACATTGTCCTGGAAAAAAAAAGTTGAAGAACAAACTTAGTTTTCAATACAGAGGAAACAAGAGAAGAAGCCAGATACTGGGTTTGGGGGATGAGGCAAAGTCTAACCTTAGGAAGGAAAACAACCTCAGCAGTGATAACTGGAACCCAGGATTAGGGCAGCATCAATATCCCTGGTCCTGATGCTGAGTTGCCAGTGCTTATGGGAAAATGGTGATCCCTGATTTAGAGTAGGACTGGACCTAGGCTATGAGTCCAGGCTAACGAACTTCAGAGATGGAGAGAGAGGTAGACTTAAAGTAGAGAGAGCTAAGAAGCTCATTCAAAGCAGGATGAGGTCTTCAGGTGACCTTAAGCCGTATGCTAAAGTGAAAAGGGATTATAGGACTAAGAATCTTTCAAAAGTGGCTTTGATTTCTGGTGTGCTGGGAGTTGGTATGGTCATGGTATGGTCCCAGCCCCCCACCCTTACACAGGCAATGGCTTCACCTGGCTCATTTGCTCCTGAAAGATGGTCACATGTCTTGAAAATTCCAACTCCTGATAGAGTACAGCTTCCCAATGATGTACTGAAAACTGAGTTACGTTGTGTTTGGCACATTGTTGGGAAAGGTTGGGGAACATCTTGTTGGCCTCTTCTTTAGTACTGTACAGTGTCTCCTCCTATGTATACTATACCAGAGTGATGGTTTCAACTCTTTTCTTGCCCCAGAGCTTTGCAAGACAAGAACCAGTGCCACGGGTAAAAGTGTCTTATCCAGCACTGAATCTCAGGAGGTAAATGCTGAGTTTTGAATATTCCCAGGGTTGTCCATAGTTTAAAAAAGCACTCAAGGTGACCCTGAAAGGTCTTTCTTGGGGAGAGGATCATGCTTCTATCCCCTCAGAATCACTGCTTCAGGTAGGGAGTGCTTTCACTCCTGTGAACTACTTATCTCCTCTGATCAGGTGGCAGTGACATCTCTAACTTATAAAGAAGGAAGCTGTTGCCTGAACTGCTCAAGGTTCTCATAGTTAGAGAGTGCAGGAGCCAGTAGAAACACCTGGGTCTTCTGACTCCAAGTCCAGTGCTTTTTTCTTTGCGGCACTGTGCCCCACTCCTGATGCTGAGAATCTATAAAGAAGATGGTCAAGTCAAAAGTGAAGCCCATGGACATGCTGGTATATAGTGAGGGAGGCAGTGCTCAGAGCATGGTGCTATGTGGTACACTGGGCAAAAGTATGGTGAGCTGGAATAAAGGAGATGAAACCCTAACAACCTGGGATGTGACTCAGCCAGCAGATCTCTGACTAGGCTGTGCTTAACACTGATGTTTGAATGGAGAAAGATTCAGAAATAACTTTGAGGCCTCAAGACCTGGTGAATGGACCTGTCTAGGAAGTTCCAGGGCCAGGTTGGACTGTCTGTGTAGCCACACCTGTTACTGGAAAACACTTCGATCCAGAGATCATCATTCTTGTTGAAGGGTCATGACTGTAATTTCAATACGTGCCAAGGCCAATATCGAGTGTTGACTGGTATAGTTTTGTGTGACATTAAAAATACAGGCCGACCAAACCCATTGGTTCAAGCCAGACTTAATTAGTATCACTTTCAGGCCAAGCATCGTATGCTGGATGATAAGATACATAGATGAATAAGGCTTCTCCCAGAGAAGTCACTTCCTTAGGTTTCAGACAGATACTTCCAACCCAGTGTGATCAAAGCTTTGTCAAGGGCATGAATTGAGTGCAAAGTGAAGGTAGGGTGTATATATGAGGAAAGTTAAGATTTCCTTAGCGTATTTCCTTGGCAGGATAAAGGGTCTGGGAAGGTTCCTAGAGGAGGGTACTTTTGAGTTGAATTTACTCTTTTTCGGTACCAGAGATGAACTCACCACCTTGCGCATGCCAGGCAGGCACTGCGCCTGCTGAGCTACAATCCTGACCTCCTCTTGAGTTGAATTTAGAATATCAGTAAGACAAATTCAAGTAGGAGAGAAAGGGGAGGGGGTTCTAAGGAAGGGTCTGCAAACTTTTTAATACACAGGACTGGATAGTAAATATTTTAGTCTTTGTGGGCCCAAACAAAACAGTCTTTGTTCCAACTACTCGCCTCTACCTTACAGCCCCAAAGTCACCAGAGAGTACATACAACTGAATGAACTTGACTTTGTGATAGCCCTGACACATGAATGGAGTGTGTCCTGCTGCGTAAAGCATGAACAAACTTCCCAGGCCCGTTTGGCTGTGAAGAAATGGAGGCTCTTAGGGGCAAAGTGACTTTGCTCAAGGCCAGTTAATTACCTGGGTATAAAATACCTCAGGCAAACAGATGAGAAAGCCCAGGCACACAGGGATCCAGGAGTTATGAGCAAGGGCCAGAGGTACATGTACCATATGCCATGTGGCTGACCTGGAAAAGTTGGGCATGCACTGGTCCACAAGAACCCTAACCGGTCCTAGTACTTTAGACATGTTATCTCCCTCTTTCCTGTGCTTTGGTCCTAATAGCCCACCCATTTCCAAGGTCTGGCCCATGCATCTTTATTCTTCCCTCCAACCTTAGTACAGGGCTTGGCACTGAGCAGTTGCCCAGCCCACATTTGCTTAATGGATTTACCTAGCACTCAGTTAAGAGCCATGGAACCTCATCATAAACATAGGAACTCTTCCAGCTTACATTGGCACTTTCTCAAAGGGGAAAAATAGTTTTCATCCTTCACTAATTATTTTTTGAATAAATGGTAAGTGGAACACTACAAAATCCATAATTTTTCAAGCTGTAAAAAGAGCAGAAGATCGTTTTATTGCCAAGAAAAATTGCTGGTGTTAGGGACAACAGGTATTTTTTTCCTGGATCAGATTAAAAAGATTTATGAAATAATCAGTCCTAAGTATGAATCTTTCCATAAGGAAACTGTTTCTAGGGTGACTTATACCTCCTGAAGTCAGATGTGTAGTAATTTCTTTATTTTTTTCAGCACTGGCGATTTAACTCAGGTCCTTCACATTGAGCTATATTACCAGCCCTTTAAATTTTTTAAAATTGCGACAGTTTTGCTGAGTTGCCCAGGCTAGGCTCAAACTTGGGATCCTCCTACCTCAGCCTCCCAGATGGCTGATATTACAAGCATGCACCACCATGTCTGGCAGCAACTTCTAGTTTTGTGACTTCTTCCCTTGGGTTCGTAATAGATTTTACTTGATTGGGCCCTTCTTCCATGCTATGAGCACATTGTCCACATAATTAAAATATACTAAAAGTCTTTTTTCTGTCTTAGGGATGGGAGCATAAAACCTGCTCCGTGTGATTTTGGTAATTAGATACTGTCTGAGAGGCTCAAAGGCATTTTTTGTTGTCTGTGCAGCTGGGATGGGACTTAACAGTATCACTCTGTTCCTGGAGGAAATGTGTAAGAGAGTTACCATTTGAAAGCTTAGACTGGTTGTAATCCACTTGTTTTGTGCTCTCAGCTCATCCCCCCTACCCCTGGCCAAGGTTTACTCCTGTGTAGCATTTCTTTTCTGATCTGATTGTGGTAAGAATAGCAACTCTTTATTGAATACCAGCTCTAAACTGGCTTCCGTGCAGATGTGCTTTGGACTGAGCCTTAGGAAAACCTTCTGAGAAACTTGCTTTTATTTTTCAGATGAGGAAGCTGATTCTAAGAGGGCAGGTAATTAGGCTAGAGTGACTCTGAAGGGAAACTGCAGAGCTCTGGTAGGACCCTAGAATTGGCCAGATCTGTAACCTGTGCTGTTTTCATTTGAGTAGTCAGCCCGCCTGCAGAGAGGCCCCTGTTACCACTCATGGGCCCACTGTTGCAAGGCAGGTAGAACCTGGACCTTCAGAGTAGGGTAGTAGGATTGACAGCCAGGGGCACTGAAGCCAGTGAAAGTGTCAATGAGAATGAGTGATGTTTATCCTAGAAAGGAAAGTAATAGCTATTGCCATAGTTCATGGGCTTTAACAATTCAAAGATTTCTATTTATATATGATTTTACCTACCTCCTATTCATTCCATTGGGGAGGAAATGAGTTATGTCTTAGAGCTATGAAGATGGCCCAGAATGGCAGCTGACCCAGGACAGATGAGATTGACAGCGGTTTCTTAGTCATATATACTCACAACCCAGGGAGCAAGGTACCACATGGCAGGTGAAGACATGTGGGAGTGGCCGGTAAGCAAAGTAAACCTGCAGGGGCTGTGGGAACCAGGCTTTGTAGTAACAAGAGAGTGGGGTACCCTGGTTCCCTGAGAAGCTGTGATTGACTTGTATGTATAATTCCACAAGCTGGTAGGTAACTACTTCTTTTGTATCAGTAAGAACTGTGCCTGGTCCCTTGTAGGCCTGTTTATCTCGAGGGAGTTATTTTCAAGAGCAGAGTAGGGAGGGGAATTTATGGTTAGGACATTGAAGACCCTCCTGATTTTACTACCTATCACATTAGCACATAATGTTGTGATTTATTTTAGGCCTTAGACTACATACACTCAACATATATTTTACTCAACACCCACTGTATGTTGTGTACCATTCTTAGTACTGGCCATACAGTGATAAAGAAGTCAGTCTCACCCCCTGTGAAGTTGAGGTTCTAGAGAACACAGACCAAACACAAGAATGCAATGTATGAGATTGTGACGATCACCTTGGAAGAAACACTGAAGAAGGGGACTAGTACCTAGGGTCCTGGTTTAGCCAGGAAAGGCCTGTCCAAGGAGGTTATATTTAAGTTGAGACCTCAGTATATGGCCGTGAACCACTGGGCAAGAACATTCCTTGCAGAGAGTAGAGTTGTGTCAAATGGTCTGTGCTCAGGGCCTGCTTGAGGAAAAGTGAGAAGGCATAGAGAGAGTGAGGGGGCAAATGGCAAGAAATAAAGCTGGAGAGACAGGGGTCAGATCATGTAAGCCCTTCTAAGTAACAAAGTTTCCCAGATGTTTAAAAAATGCATCAAGAAACGTTTAGAAGGTTTTGAGCAGGGTAATGACATGATTTTGACTTTTGAAAGAATTGGTAGATGTCTGAGCATAAACTTTAGGAAGGCAGAGGTGGGAGCAGGGTGTTGGCCTCCTCCAAAGGAAAGCTGATGGTGGCCAAGACTTGCCTAGAGGTGATGAGGAGTGATTAGATTAGGGTAGAGGTTCTTACCTAGGAGTAATGTCCTTTCAGGAGCATTGGGCAACGTCTAGAGACAAGTTTTCCTTCTACAACTTGGACTTGGGTAGGGGGAATTGCTATTGGCATCTAGTGCATAGGTACCAGGGATGCTGTTAAATTTTCTGCAGTGTATAGAATAGCCTCCCTCCCCCAGATAATTATGTAGTTCAAAATTTTAACAGTGCCAAGATCAGCAAAATCTGCCCTAGAGACATAGCTTTGAAGAGAAAGCTGATAAGATTTGCTGAGTGGTTGGATTTGTGTGTGTGTGTGTGTGTGTGTGTGTGTGTGTGTGTGTGTGTGTGAGAGAGAGAGAGAGAGAGAGAGAGAGAGAGAGGGAGAGAGAGGTGGGGGAGGGAGAAAGCAGTAAAGAATGATGGGATAATGCTAAGCATTTTGAGGAATTCTGAAGGACTGAGGGAATGGCAGTCCCCATTATTAAAAGGTGAGAGAATCACAGAAAAGATTGGATGGGAGTGATCAAGAATTCAGCTTTTAGCATGATAATTATTAGAAGCCTGTGATATATCTAATGATTCTTTAGAGGAGACCAAGAAGTAGCCGAAGAACAAAAGTAGGCATCAAGAGAGTACTTGTCATAGGAGTTACGTCTAGAAAATGTTTCAGGTGTGAAATGTCACCTAATGGTTGAATGAGATGGGGATGGAGAATTACACATTAGATTTGGTAATGGGGAGGTCATTGGTACTCAAGACCTGCATAGTGCCAGCGGGGTGCTACGGATGCAGACCTGCTTGGAGATGATTCTTATATCTAAATCTGCCTCCCTGTGATTTCTAACACTTTTATTTCTGTGCGGCTGTGGAAAATCATGGAGAGGCTTGCCCTTACAGGTGTAGTATCTACTACTCCAGCAACACCATGCTACGATTGCTATTTCCTATTATAGACAATGGCTCTGTATTAGCCAAGCCATTTGTTTCCTGCGGCTTTGAAATTTTGGGATTTTGTTTCCCCTAGAGTGACAGTCTCTCCCAGTGTTAGCCACTTGCTAGGGCTAGTAAACAAGTCAACTTAAAGTATACCATCACCTGCCTACTTCCTCAACTACTTCCCTTACTAGGCTCAATGACTCTCACCTCCATCCTGTCCCCCTCCTCTGAGCATCGCTTCTTTAGTCACTCCAGGGTCAGGTATCAGAGACCTAAGGATGACAGACCCTTGTACCTAAGAACCCACTGAAACTATTGAAACTAGCCAGTCCTGAGACTCTCCAGCTGCCTCATCTTTTTCTCCCCGTGGAAGCCACAGCAAAACCCTGAGTTTTCTCCTCATTCCTTCTGCTTTCTGACTGGCCTGAGCACTTTCCTATGTGTGGAGTGTCTCCTGCGTCTTTGGTACTGTGAGAAACATAACGCACGTTTTCCTTCCTGATGGTCATTCCACGTTTGTGTGCCTAACCGTAGCTGATTATAACAAATCCAAGCTATCACTAAAACATGCCTGGAAAACGGTGGCTGCCTTGCTCACGGTCATGCAGGGAGTGGTGGAGCCGCTTCTTGGTTCCAAATTTCTTAAATCTGGACACATGGTCTTTCTTTTACCTTGTATTCTTGTCCAATTTTAAATGGTATGGACAGTTAAATTCTGTCTGATGTTTTCATGGAGGATGAGAATTAGTAACTCGTTTTTGACAAGCTCTATTGACGAGAAATGGAAGTAAATTCAATAAATTATAGTGGTGTCAGTATCACAACATCAAAAGCCTTTAGGGAAAATAAAAATAACAATAAATGATTACATGCTTCATCCGATACCACTCGTTACTATAAAATGGTCCTATTGCACAGAGAGAGTCATCTTTACTTGTCAGGAGAGTGCCACCTGAAATTATTAGTGAGTAAGGTTATAATTGCACATTTGTAGTTTAAAAATGAGTAATATGCTTGTCATTTTCCCAGCTTCCTCTGTCTTCATTAGTTATCTGTAGCTCAGTAGTCAGTCTGATTGTCAGTTTAGACCTGCCGCCTTAGGTCCTCCAGCTGGCCCCTGGCTCACAGGAGCGTGCCGCTGCTGGGACCATATCCCAAAATAAATGAGCTCAGAGCCTAAGAGACCTCCTGTGGAGAGACCTCTTGGAGCCCCTAGCAGAGTAGCTTGAAAATGCTTTTTTTTTTTTTTTTT
>NW_022900951.1:114851217-114906956 GCF_012274545.1 Fukomys damarensis | reverse complement strand
TTTCTGTTTGTCGTTTAGTAAAGGTAACCAAGGAGACCCCAGGAAGCTCATAGTTCTGTGGGGCCCTCCGGCAGTGGAAGAGCATGAGCTCTGCAGCTGGACAAGATTCCAAGCCCAGATTTTCTTATTATTGCCTATGGGACTCTGGGCAAGTTAGTTAACATCTTTGAACCTCGATTTCCTCATCCATAAAAATAGAGGCGATGGTACCACCCTCCCGGAGATGCTGTACAGAATAAATGAGTTAGTATACTAAGAGGTAGGAAAATACAACGCTGGTGACTAAGCTGGGAACCAGACAGCCTAAACCTGGCTCGGCTTGTCTTGAGTGAGCACCGGGGCATCTTGGTGCATCATTGACTTTATTTGTTTTTGTTTGTTTGTTATTTATTTATTTTTTTGTGCCGGGGATAGAACTCGGGTCCTTGTGCTTGTGAGGCAGACGTCGGAACCACTGAGCTAACTCCCCAGCCCATTGACGTTTTTGGAATGTGGGGATGATGATGACTGCTGATAGGCTTGTTGCCAAGATTAAGTGAGTGAATCTATGTTAAGTAATTGAATGACCTGCCACACACGAAGGTTATTCTAATGTTGGCAGTTATTGCTATTGATAATTGATATCAGTAGCTAAATGCAACGTGGAGTGTAAGAGTTGCAGGCACTGCTATGTGCTACCAAGTTTAGAGAAATGAGGGAGCTTTGGGATCTGGGGACTTGGAGGGGCATCCCAGAGCAGGGAGACCCCTGGGAAACAGTGGAAAGCAGCTCAGCTGTGGGCCTCCTCTGGCAACTAAGTTTGAATTCCCGCTCAGCCACTTGTTAGCCGAGGGTTGTGCATCAACTTTCCTGTGCCTCAGTTTCTCTAGTTGCAAAATGGGAATAAGTGTATATCCTCCGGAGCATTAAGTAAGGCAGCACATGTAAAGTGCCCGGAACAGTGCCCGGCAGTTCTTAGTGAATGAAGATATTATTTAAAGGTTGCTGCTTATCTTAGTAGTGGCAGTGAATATAAGCAGTAACTTTTATTATCAGTGTGGAGAGAAGCACAGGCTGCCAGTGCGCAAGAACAGTAAGGACTCGGGTGCTCCCAGAGGGAGTGGTTTGGATCCTGGCAAAAGCCGGAAGTGAGACGCTCCCGGGGAGTTCTGCTGGTGATGAGCACAGCAGTGTGGATCCCTCCGCAGGCTCCTGGAGAGGGGTGTTGTTTAAGTATAGAGAGTAAAAGGCATTGGATGCCAAGGCAAGGAATTTGAGCTTCACTTTGCTGATCATCATTGAGCTGAGAAGCAGGTAAAGGCAGTCAATGCTAAAAGCTATAAAAAACAGGGAATTGAGGTTCTTCTTTTGTGAATTAGCTCAGTTTCCCGGTATATACACTTCGCTAAAGAGTTAATCTAATGCTTGCCTCTGGATATCCAAGATGCCTGCTCCCCCCTGAACGGAGCTTTCTCATGCCCCTGGCTGTCGTGTGTATTCCTCTCCTCCTGTGCCCCCTGTAGGGCCGTGTGACCCCCAAGACTCATCCTAGCACATCTGGGGGGAAAATCATTCATTGCCCCTCTATCCACAACCAGCCTAGGGAGAATCTAGGGGACCTAGACCAGGCTTTGTTATCCTCTAGACCTCCTTGTCCCCTACTCCAGGCCTAGCTCAGTGCCTTGTGCAGAGGAGGAGATGCTGTGAAGATCAAATAAGTGAGGAAGGACCGAGCATTGCAGTGGGAGATTACGAGGGCCTGGGAGCTCACTGTCCACTGCTGAACAGCAGGGTAGTATCATTGCTGGCATGGGTGGGATACACTGGGCATGGAAGTACGTGGTCTGCCTTCTTGCTCAGCAGCCCATGCTTGTAAACATTCACAATGATGACAGCACTTCACTGAAAGGGTTGTGTGTCTTTCTTGATAGTAATAGGCTCCTAGGAAACGGGGAGACACACCTGCTTCAGGTCATCTGCGACTATTTGGGAATTGGAGAAGAGATTTTCATACTTTCCAAAGGAGTAGAGCCCTTGATTCAAATGGAATGTTAAACCAAGGCCAGAAGATACATGCGTGGATGAGTGCATGGAAAGATAGGTATGTAGAAAACAGATAGATGGCCAAGATTAGCCCTGGACAATACATGCTGCTTCTGAACCTTGATCTCCTTCTCTATATCACAAGGTGTAGAGCTTAATTATGATTCTCAGCCACTGACATTTTGGACTGGATCATTCTTTGCACAGTGGGACATTCGACACATTTCAAGGTGGTTAACGGCGGTGTTGGCCTCTGCACTATATGCCAGCAGCATCCTCTCCCAGACTGTGACAATTAGACATTTCCCCAAATATTATTAAATGTCTCTAGAGACAGGGCAAAATTGCCCCCATTTGAGAAGCATCAAGCTAAAGAAACTCTGGTGCGTTTCCCCCCTTAATCTTAAGTGTCAGGTACATCTTAAGTTTTCTTTTAATGTTTCCCTTTAAAAGTCCTTATAGTTTGGCTATTCCTCATCCAGCAACATGGCTGATATTTCAATATCCTTGGTGGTAGAATCACTCACCTTGGGAGGCAAAATGGTTTGCTTTGCGTTCTCATTAGCAGTCCCCAGGAAAGTAGCCATCAGTAATCAGGTGGTTCCCGCCATGGAGCCAGGAACACACTCAACTCTGTTCTGTTATCCCTCCTGCTGTAGCTCTTCAATTTGGCCTTTCCTCTTAGTAATGTTCCCCTGGAGTTTTTCTTCTTCTTGGTTAACGAGACACAGTGCAAAATGAATTTTTCCCTGTTCCCCTTTTTTCTTTCTTCACCAACTTGAAATAACAGGATTCAACCTCCAGAAAAACTTCCAGTGTCTTCTTAGGTTACTTTCACAAAAATCAGCTTTCAGGTTTGCAGTGAGAAGAGACACTTGCTTTTTCCATATAAATATTCATATTCTTTTTCAAGACTCAGAAATGTGCCAGAACAATATTCATGGGAAGAATTCAACTACCAGAATAGACAAAACTACAATAGAGTTATTATAATGTGGTGTATATTAATTACCCAAAACAAGCTGGTCTTTTGGGACAAATTAGAAATACTTGTTTCTGCATTTTCTTGATCTAGGAGGAAAAATACTGGTGGAAGAAAAGTGTGCTAGAAATGAGAACAATGAATTAATGATATTAATCCTAATGCCGTAATACAAGCATCCCTCTATTTTGGAACTTGTACATTTTTAATGAAAATTAGTAATGATCACTCATCCTGTATTCAATGGTAAGATTTCAAAGCATCCCATGATCAGAGTCTGGTTGCTTTTGCTAACATGCAAGTGAAGTAGAGAAAGTGTTTATAGGAAGTGTTATGAAGTGAATATTTGAAAACACTTTCATCTCCAAACACAGTGCTCGGCACTTAGTAGGTGGTCAGTAAACTTCTGCTGGATTGTTGTAACAAAACTGATCTTGGAAATCTGTACATGTACTCATTGAGTTAAAGTAACCCTTGTCTTATTTTTTAATATGGGAGTAACTAGCGTACCCATTATATATAGTGCCATATTCAAGCTTAAGCATTCTTTTCAAAAATATTTGCTAAGTTCCTATTCCATGTTAGGCACTTACCACATGATGGTGAACCAAGCATCTGAAGTCATAGAGGTGATACTTCCAATTGAGACAATAAGCAACAAAACAGCAACAACACAAAGGAACAAAAAATTTAATAACAACTATTAAATTCAATAAAGGAAATGAATATTTGTGCAGAAAGCTTTTATCAGAAAAGTCATTCCGCTCAGAATAGCAGAAATCTCTCAAAATAATGGCTTAAGTATATATTTCTCATGTGGAAGAAGTCTATAAGTGAGAAATCCAGGGTAGAAATGGTTCCATGATATCATCAGGACACCTTCTATCTTTCTCTGCCTCTGGCTCCTCCAAAGTTAAATGAGGTTTCCTCCTCCTCCTCCTCCTCCCCTCCCTTCCTCCCCCGCCTTCCTCCCTCCTCCGCAAACCCTATGTCACTGAACTACTTCAATTGCTTATATCTATCTATTATTTACTTACCTACCTACTTGTCTGTTGAGACAGGGTCTTCCTAAGTTGCCCACACTGGGCTCAAACTTGTGACCTTCCTGCCTCAGCGTCCCATGTAGCAGGGATTGCAGGTGTAAACCCACCATACGTGGCCAGCTTCCATCTTTATGTTTACTTCGTGGTCCATAATACTTGCTGGCCTTCCCACCAGGAAAAGAGAAGAAAGGGACGGAAAAAGTAAGAGACCCACCTTCCAGTTAAGTCAGTACCATCGAAGAACTATCTTTGAAAGCTTTACCCAGTGACTGTCATTTACGTGCTAGGTACAAAGCATGGGTCATGCTGTCTTTTGGCTGGATACATGGCCACACTGAAGAAAATCTTGGGCTTGGAAATATAAAGAAGGAAAGAATGCATGTTGGGTAGTTAACTAGCAGGTCCGAAACAAACCAGAAGGATGTGAGGAGTAAGAATGGATGATAACATTGAGATGAGAAAGGATGGGAAGAGCAGGTTTTGGGAAACAGCAAGCGTTCTGTTTGGGGCCCGTCACATTAGAGATGGTTGTGAAGCTTCTGGTGGAGGTTTCTGGTTGACTTATGTCATTATTTATTATTTTACTTTTCATGTTAACCTCAAGATTTCACAAAATAACCTGTTGGGAAGGAGAAGCTCAGGAGATTTAATGTGAAGATATATTTGTATACTGCACATACTTTTAACTTAGATTGTCTTTGTTGTTGTACTGGAGATCGAACCCAGGGCCTTTGCAATGAGCTATACATCTCCAGGCCCTTTTTAGTTTTTTAATTTTGAGGCAGTGTCTCCAAGTCTCAATAAGTTGCTAAGTTGCCAAGGCTGAGCTTGAACTTATGATCTTTCTGATTCATCCTCCCCAGAGTTCTGGGATTACAGGCACTTGCCAGTACACCTGGCTTAGATTGTATTTTATGTGTAAGTAAGAATAGCTAAGTTTTCTAGACTAATCTCTTCTTTCCTCCCCCCCCTTTTTCCTTCTATAACTAATGAACACTAAATAAATTATGAAGATATGTAGTTGTAACAAAACCAAGATCTCTACATGTAGGGAATTTTAGTGGGGATAAACAGATAAGTAATAATTGAGATAAAAATAAATATTATGTCATGTTTTATGTAATATGGAGAAAACACCATAAGTGCCATCATGTGGATTTTTATTGTGTTTAGTTTCTGCGTCGATGGCTTCACTGAATTCTCACATCAGCCTTGTAAGG
This sequence comes from Fukomys damarensis, assembly GCF_012274545.1. Taxonomy (NCBI): domain Eukaryota; kingdom Metazoa; phylum Chordata; class Mammalia; order Rodentia; family Bathyergidae; genus Fukomys; species Fukomys damarensis. The sequence continues at coordinate 114,901,689 of NW_022900951.1, read as the reverse complement.
CAGACTTCATTTTTTCCATTGAGCAGATGAGGAAACAGGCTCACAGAGGTTGGAAATGCCAGTTCAAGTCCTCACTCAGTTTTGTTTTCATCCGGGGGCTGGACTGGGAGGGCAAGGCACTTAATCACCATGCAGACTCTGGGGAGGTTTCTGGAACACTTCCGCTTTATTCAGGAAATGCACAATCTTATATAGGGTAAGGTGGGGGTGGAGCCAGGGTGGCAGTATTGGATCGCTATTGGATCGGGTAAGGCAGGGGTGGAACCAGGGTGGAGTTGGGATATTTGGCGCATCCTTATTGGCCACATGTTAGTTTTTGGATTGTATGCTTTAGGGGCTGAGGAGAATGAAATCAGGACTTTAGAGGTTTTTGAGAGGAACAGTTTATCTGTCTAAGGTCAGATCTCTACACAGCCGAGGGGGTGGATTATTCCAGCCCTAATAGGCCTCAGAGTTTTCTCAGGAGAGATGGGTGCGGTGCTCCTGACTCAGCCAGACATTAATCTGATCCTCAACTCAGGTGTCACCTTCCCCAGGAAAACTTCCTGTGTCAGTGTAGGTCCCACCCATGAGACAATGAGATCCTCATGGGCAGGGACTGATGGTGCGGTGTCTGATTGCACTGTTCACCAATCCAGGGCCTGGCACTGCATTAATACCCAGTAAATATCCAGGTGTGAGCAGAGCTGGACTAGTTAGTTAACATTCCTAGCATTTAGGAATGTCAGAATCCATCTAGATCTGCTGGACTACATGATCATCTTTTGTACTGTAGAGTTGCCCCAATCTCTCTCTCTCTCTCTCTCTCTCTCTCTCTCTCTCTCTCTCTCTAATCTCTCTCTCTCTCTCTCTCTCAATGGAGTTTATTTCAACGAGAGACAGCTCAGACCCTCTACGGCAAATCATCTATATATACAGAGGACATTTTTTTCCATAAGCAGGAATTTTCCCACATTCGGATTAGTAAACCAGTTTCCAGTTAACTAGGCCCTGAGGCTGTGGAAGGAGACCTGAGCGCACTGCTCTTTCCAGAGTAGCTCATGATTAAGTCACTTGATGACTTGCCATTGAAGGCTGTAAGGACATTAATTATTTAAATTTAGTGGGTGTTAAGAGAATCCGAAGTCAGTTTTGCTTTGCCTGGAGACAACGGAGAGTCTGAAATTATTAGAGCCGGAAGAGCCCTTAGTCATCCCCAGTTCAGTCCTCCTAATTTTCCGGAAGAGGAAATGTAGGTTCAGATTAGCAAAGGCATTCAGTTAAGTTGTTGGTGGCCCTGTCATCAAGCTCCCACTGCAGTGCTCTTTCTACTCTGTCATGAATAATCAGTCAACAAGTAAAAGACATTTTTCACTAAGTACAAGGAATTGTGAGTGGGATTTTAGTAAATAATAAAGTGATTCATTGAAATTTAGCCTTGTATTTCAAATAAGAGCCCAAACACAATCAGCCCTCATCCTGGTTTGGAATAGAAACATCTGCTGTTGGATACTGGATATATAGTTTTAGCAGTGTTTCTCCGCCTCTGCGTTAGCCACTACCAACACAGAACACACAGAGGGAAGCAAAATTTTCATTTTAACTCCTGAAAAAAGCATTAATGATTCTAACAAGGTGGGAGTGTGATGGAGCTGAGAGCATGGGCTTTGGTATCAGATGGTCTGTTTCTACATCATGGCTTCCCACTCTCTGCGGGTTGTGAGTCTTGGGTAAGAACCTTCTCCTAGCTCTAGGAGAACCTGGCAGATACAGGTTCATACACTGGCAGGGACAGAGAATGTCAGGTGGCCAGCGAGGTGGCAGCTTGGTGTGGAGCTCTAGAATGTGAATCAATTCTATTAGATCTCTGATGATGAATCTAGATTATGATTTTGATATTTTGGGGCAGTGTTAACAGACACAGCCCTCGGATAAAATTTATTCCGGTTGTCATTGCATTTGAATGTTTGTAATTTCGTTTCCATGATGTCTCACCACTACTTATGAAACCACTTTAATTTTGTTTTCTGGAATGAGACCTTGTATAAATGAAGAGATGCAGACCTGTGCACGCACATATGCATAGTTAATGTATGAGATGCGTATTGTGCTTACTGTGCATGAAGTACTGTTGTAGATTCTGGGGATGGATTTTAGTGGAATAATTTGAAAGATAGGTGAAGAAGGAAAATTAGCAGAGTGAAAGGGAGGAGGATTGCAGTGGTAATGACTGCCATTGATCTGGTGGTACTCACTGTGAGTCAGCCATGGCCAGGTACTATGTATACCCTATCTCACTGCATCCTTATAGCAGGCTTATTAGGTAGGTGCTGTTACCACCTCCTTCTTATGGTGAGCAGACTGAGATGAAGTAAGGTGAATCAACTTGCTGAGTTTCATTCAGACAGTAGATAGTGGGGCTTGGATTTCAATGCAGCCATAACCAGCTCCAGGGACTGAGGTTTCAGCAACATTTTTAGCGACTTGCCAGTGGGTACAAGGTTTCTTTTTGCGGTGACAAGCACATTTGAAGACTCCTCTTGTGGTCATGGTTGCACAGCTGTGATGTTTTGAAAACATTTTAAATGGGTAAATTATATGGGTACGTGAATTAGATCTCATAGCTGCTATATACAGTTAGGTAGCTTGATGACTAATGCTGAGAGCTTACTCTAAGATGTGTACTGTGCTTAACTTTATAAATATATTTTAGTTAATTTCTCCCCACTCTGTGAAGTAAGTATATCACAGGTCCCATTTTACAGGTGAGGAAATCAAGGCTCAAAAAGATTGAGAAACTTGTAAAAGACCATGCATATAGGCACTAGAGTCGGGATTTAACCCCATGTCTGTTTAACTCTAAAGCTTGTGCTTTTTATGTCTTCCTAAAATAAGGAAGTAATTGCTTTTCTCTTTGGTATAAAAGATGTGGTTTCCATTTTTATTGGTCTTAGAATTTATGATAGGTTCTACTACGGAATGGTCACAGAATAAAACTTTGCAATGTTTCTGTTACATAGTACTCATGTGTTTTACTTTGCTATGTAAAAAAAGCTAGGGGAAGGGGGTTGTTCATCTATTAGTTTAGTGATACTAATTTTAACGTGTCAGGTAAAAATTGGAGGTTGACTGTACTTCATGTGTAAGGAATTTAGAATAGGAAAATGTGAAAATGTATAGCCATTTGTTGTGCTCATTTTTAGCAGTACCAAAGCATTTTATTTTAAATGTACTGTTCATTTTGGGTGCTCTGTTTTGTTTCTCTTATGTAAACTTTCCCTATTTATGACAAGTAGCAGCGTGTGTTTTTTTTCTAGAAATAGATAGCATTCATAAACTGAAACAGTTTCATTGGGGACATTTTCTGTGGCACTGTAACCGAACTACTTTGGCAGAAATACTGGAATTCTATAAAATAGAGTTAATATTGATATACTTTACTCAAAATTTCTGTTTAGAAGCAATGAAGTCATTCAGTGTTAGGCAGACTCGGTTCTGTCCTTATCCTTCCTGCTAAAAGTGTCTTTCATCTTTGGAGTCTGGGCCCATAACTTTATAGCTCCAGATTTTCCTTCCTTAGTTCTAAAGAGAGCGCTGGAGGCCTCTAATGGTGCTGAGGATCTCCCAGCCTTGCCTCACTGGGGTGGCTTGCGATGACTTCCAAGCCCTGTCTGATGCCCAGTAAGTTGATCCCAGGGTACGTTTTGGTGCTTCTGTTCCCACAGCAAACCTTTGCCACATTTGCTGTGATTGTCCTCTCTGGCAGGAGGACCCTTCCCTTCAGGGCTGCCAGAATGTGCACTGCTCCCAGCAGCTGGGGTCTATTTGCTCTCTCTGCACTCCACCTCTGCCTCTGAGGTCTCATCTGTCCGCAGCAGTCAGCATTCCTTGTGGGCAGCAAAAGATAAGACAGGCTAATTGGGTACTTACAAAACCACTGAGGTGTGTAGAGGCGGAGCACTAGTCTGGTTCTCCCGGGGGGGTCACCCAGGACACCAGCACAGAACTGGTCCACCAAAGGGAGCTGTTTGGCTTTCCCATCCAGAGAGGTGGGAATTGGGAGACACCAGCTCAAAAGCTGGATTTCAGGACGCAGCTAGTGCTCTAGCCCAGCGGGAGGAAGGTAGCACTAAGTGCCACCGCCATTGTTTCTCATTACCTATAAAGCTGGTGACTGGCCTCTGGCAAAATCAACAAAATACTGTCTCTGCAACTTTGCTTGACAAAATGAAAAGCCAGCTAGCTGGAGATGTACGAAGATGACCTTTGCCTTGTTCTACTCTTCTGCATATCTAAATATATAATATGAAAATGTGAAGGTACATATAATGCATGTGCACTTCTATTCCAAGTATGTAAATGTGCTACATACAAATATACGTCACATGTATATAAAAATACAAACATGCATAGTTTAATATGTTTCAGGCAGTGTTCTGTTTTTTGTTTGTTTTTTGAGACAGGGTTTCACTAGTTGAGACTGACCTGGAACTCACTTTGTAGCCCAGGCTGGTCTCAAACTCGCACCGATCTTTCTGCCTCAGTCTCCCAAGTGCTGGGATTACAGGTGTGCACCACCACACCCGGCTATTTCAGGCAATGTTCTAAGCTCTTTACACATATTTATTCCATGAGCTAGGGACAATTATTGCACTTACTTTTCAGAAGCAGAAACTAAGGCACGGGGAGGTTAAGGACTTTCACAAATGTGAACGTCTTCACTTATGGGATATATTTTACTTCCTCCCAGGATAGTGTTCTGCCCAAATGTTCAATAAATATGTTCTGACTTAATTGGAAATAGGTGTGTGTCAGTGGTGAAGTGTCACCACTCTTCAAGTTTTAGAGTCCTTCCTTGAGAAAGGAGGGATTGGACTTGATGATCTCCAAGTGTCTTTCAGAGTAAGTACTGGAAGGCTCTTTAGATGGAATTTGTGTATGACAACCACTTCTCCAACTGCAGGTGAGCTCTGTCCTAAGCACTGAACAAGCACTGCTTCTCTGAGCCTCCCAATATCCCTGGGAGGAAGTTTCAGTCATTATTTATTCCTGGTTGATACTTGAGGAAATGAGTGTTGAGAAGATAGTGCCTTCTGGTCCATGGTGACACTGCTAGTGAGTGGCAGAACTCAAAAGCCAATTTATGTCTACATGACTTCAAAGCTCGTGCTCTTAGTCACCAGGAAGGCCTCAGTTTTCTCAGAAGGAATGATATCTAGGGCATGGATTTGTTATTCCCTTTCCATTCTCTTGAGCACGTATTATTTTCATTTTCCATCTTCATCTAAACAGATACTGCAGGTACCCTGGCCTATATCTTATGGTTTTCATTGTCTTTAATCATATTGAAGTGCATCACATGGGACATGTGTTGACAGCTGGGATTGTGTTTCACTGCCCAGTTAGTTGTTAAATCAACATGAATGAGCAGGTTCCATTTCCTAGAGTGGGCACAGATACCATGAGATCAGGATCTAATAACTATCCGGAGAACAAATAACTATGAAGAGAACAAAAACTAGGTTCTCACATTATATTGCCCCATTTCTTAGTTGCATTCATTATTTATTATTTTTCTTTTTTTAATAGGGCTCACTTATTTTTGTAAGAAATATTCGTTTTTAACAAAAGATCGCTATGTGTCATTGTTTAAAACATCCCTCAACATGTGCATAGAGCGAGATCTTAAAATACACAGGAAAGGGTATTAGCCGTGGTTGTCTATGTCAGTCAAGTTATGACCCTTGCTTGTTGATTCTATTTTCTTACAGTCTTGTTGTTTCTATCAGAGTTTGTATGGCTTTTGTTAACAGTGGAAGGAAGGACAAAGCCAAATGGTGTCCATGGTCTGAATTGGTATCTTCTAAGAGATGAATCCGTCACAAGTCTTTCCTTGTGCCCCTGCCTCCAAGTCAGTCAGATACATCATGCTTCTGTGTCAGCTGCCCAGGCAGGGCATGGGTTACAAGACATTGGAGTCTTCTCAGATGCCTGGCTAGAGCACTTGCCACACTGTTCATAGCTTATGTCTTCCAGTGATCATGACCCTAGATGTGTGACACTTGACCTCCAGGGTGGATTTTTGTAGAGGGTTTTTTTCATGCCTTATTTGACATGGAAACAGAAATGAAACAATACACACACAAAAAACCCTATGCGTTGCTCAGATCCATTATTCACAAGGAACTTGAAGCTAGTGCATTATTTCACAGCAGAGTCAAACATTTTTCATGGGAAATCAAATTATAAAAAAGGATAATTAACATCTGTACAGAGCATTTCAGAGTTTCCATGGCCTACTCACTACCATTATCTTATTTGATGTCCATGGCCTTCCTGATGGTTCAGATAGGGATTATTATTTTATTTCACAGATGAGAAAACTGAAGCTTAATACAGCCAGCTAGGAAGTGGCAGAGCCAGGAATTGAATGAACATTCCTCACCTCTTACTACTTCTCCAGTTTTCATTAATGGAGGAAATACTAGGTATTCCACAAAATGATTGCCACTTACCCCTCTTCCTCAGCTCCTCTCCTTCCTTCCCATCACTGTCATTGTCATTATCTTTTTTTTTTCTATTCAGTATCCTTATGTCAGTTGATAGCCTATAACTCAGGGTACTAAATACCTGTTATTGAATGAATTCTTATAATCCACTTGTGCTAGAACACCCAGAAGATGAGGAAGGATGTCAGAGGTTCAAAGTCATCTTCATTGCATTTCTTTTGCCCCCTCCCTTCTTCCCTTCATCTTTCTCTCACTCTTTAGTCATTTCTATACACATTTATTTTAAACTTTCAAGGAGTAGGTAGAGATTCAGACTTAGCTCTGGCAGATGGCCTGAGAGGCCAGCTTTCGTAACCTGATCCTTCTCTTTGCAGCAGTGAAGGATGAATATTTCAGGATCAGCATATATAATCAGTGACCTAAGGCTTTTTTTATTACTCTCCATCTGCAGGGCCCAGTTTATTCTATTTCCTTGGCTTTTCAAGAGGTTTCTTGGGTGTAGTGTATTTTTGACAAATAACCACTTGCTTATGGTTCTCCCCTCCCAACTGTAATTTTACATATTACCTTCTCTACAATCATTTCTCAAAGGGGCCACATGCCCCTGGTGGTAGTGCCTAGCACATGCCTCTATTTATCACACTTTATTGTACTTGTCAACTTCTGTGTCCACACCCTTACTCTCCATTTTACTGTGTACTCAAGGGAAGGACTGTGTCATAATCATTTTTATATCCTCAGGGTATGATACATATAGCACAAGGGATGATTTTCAAGCTTCTGAAGCCTTCTGGAAACATCCTAAGGCAGTGGTGGTGAAATGTTGGCATCAATGAAAGCTTTAGAAAAGGTTCGCCATCACTACCCTAAAGGTTGTTTTCCTCCGGTGCACAGCAGATGCAGTGGCCTTACAGAGTTGCCACTCAGGGATTCTTGCTTCCCTTCCCTTCGCTGCTTCTTAGAGACTTCTTTGTCTCCTTCCTGGCCTTTGTGACATTGATTATATCAGCAAATTCAGGCTCCTTTGCACATGGTAATGAAGACTTAAAGACCCATTTGTAAAGAATGTCAGAGCGCTATTGGAGTTGTATCTTATACATGTTTCATCAGTAAAATCCTAACTGAATCTTCTTAGAAGTTGCCTTCTTTCTCACATCCGCTGAGCCTAAGCTCAATGAAGCAACTCATTACGGCATTTAAATCAGCTACCAGAAGCAATAATGTGGATAAATATCTCAGAGGCCCAACTTGATTATTTCATGCTCCCATCCCATCAGGGAAGGATGGTTTTCTATGGAGCCTTGAAAGTTCCTAAGTGCAAGGTCACTAAGACCATAGTTAATAGAGAATTACAAAACTCTGGGCTCTTGCAGTCAAAGCCCACTTTTCCTCCAGAAGTATGTGGCACAGGAATCTCACAATGCCATAAGAAAGGTGTAGGGAAAAGTATCACTGGGCATAGGACACCACTTCTGTAGCTGGCTAGCTGGATGGTCCTGGGTAAGTCATCAGGGTTCTCTGTGGCTCTATTGAATCACCTGACAGGTGAGGGCAGTCAGTCTTTGCAGCCTCTCTTAAGTTCCCCGGAGGCTGAAGGGGCCTAAGCGTGTGACCCATGTTCTGTCAGCTGGAGGAAACTGTTGGGGAGGGGTTGGTTTTGTATTAGAAGCATAGGTCTGCTTTAACTCAGTTTGAAGATGTAAATGATTACTGTTCCCAGGCAGAGTTACCCACATCACTTCTGGAATGCTGCTCTTGCCAGCAGAGCCCCCTGAGTCCTTTCCTCACCATGGGTACCAGGCATACCATGGGTCATTTTTGTTTTATCACTTAATAGAAAGGTTCTTGATGACTTGAAGAAAATCAAGTGGTCATACAGGAAATCATATTTACTTGAGGGAAGTTTTCCAGGATTCTTGTGGAGAATTGTTTGGTAAAAGAAAAACTTATTTTGTAATATAAACAATTACCTTCTAATATCTTTTCTGTAAGTTTAGATTGTTTTATATATTTTTATTAGTCATGCAGGCCTGTAATATATTTTAAAGGATTATAATGTGAAAGAATGCATTCTAACATATTCTAAGAGGGTGATGTGAAGTGATTTAGATATTTAGTAAATAAAGAGGAAATATTCAGTAATAGTGATAGTAATTTTTACTATCGAGGGCTTACTATAGGTCCTGTATTGTGCTAAGCCGCTTTATGTGTTGTACCTTATTGGATCCTCACAATTTGGCACATGAAGAAACTGTGTCTCTAAGAGGCCATATCAACAACCCGCTGAGGTTGGACAGCAGGAAAAGTTCCACAAGTTCCCCAAGAGCCATAGTTTGTATCCAAGCCTGCTGGGTTCCAGGGCAGGCACTCGTGACTACAGTAGTCGACACTGTATAAAGTCTGGTGCCTGAATCACAGAGCCAGGGGGAACATAGAGGTTGGTAGAGTCAGATGAGGATCCTATGACTCAGAAAGGGATTGCAGTTTTCCTTGAGTCATGCAGCGAGTTACTGGAAAAACTGGGACTAGAATTAAGGCTTCCTGGTTCCTACCCTATATTTGTTTTCAAAACCACCTGGAACCTACTCAGTATATGAGGCATCTCAAGATGTGCAGATGTGACATCATGGTCCAGCAACTGAGGTTAAGGAATGGACTTAAACAGGCTATTTTTATGTCAGAAACTTTAGTTTTTAAAATTAATTATATTGATACATTTTAGAGATACAGAATGATCACATTCATCATATGGAATTTGTACCTGTACATGATATATCTTGACTCTTCTTTTTTCCCCAATATCCTCCTCTCCCTCCAACCTGTTCCCCTTTTTTATTTACAAAAGCTTTGTTTCCATTTTTCTTCTAATTTTTCCCTTCCTTCCTTTTCCCCTACCCCCTCCTCTGTTCCCTTTCCTATTGAACACTTTCTTCTCATTTCACAGAATCTATTATACATTTTGGTCCTCATTTACCCTTTTGGTTTCTTCATACAAGAGAAGCACTGCAATATTTAAACATGTGTGTTCAAATTGTTTCACTTAAGAGCATGGTCTCAAGGTGCACCCATTTACCTAGAAATGTCTCAAGTTTATCCTTCTTTATAACCAAGTAGTATTCCATTTAAACAGGCTATATTAAAATTTTATTTTTTTGGTACTGGGTTTCAAACTCAGGGATGTACTTCCACAAGCCACATCCCCAGCTTTTTTTTAAATTTTTATTTTGTGAAAGGGCCTCAAGTTACCTAGACTAGCCTCAAACTAGCAATCCTCCTGCCTCAGCTTCCCAAGTAGCTGGGATTATAGGCGTGTACCATCATGACTAGCCTGGATTTATTCTTAAAGTGCCCAATAGCCCTGAGTTCTACTTCCTTTTGTATATGAAGCCTTTTCAGCCAGAGGAGAGTTGGAGAGATAATGAATAATATATGTCTTACTGAAACAATGTTGATATTGATAATGGTCCTGAACAGTATAGTAAAGAGAATTAAAGAATGTAAAATGGAAACAAAGGAAAGAAATAGAAAGTTATAAATATACTTGGTGTGTTGGCATGTGTCTCAGCTTCTTGCGAGGCTAAAGCAGGAGGATCGTGTGAGTAAAGGAGTTCCAGGCCAGCCCTGGCAACACTGTGACACCATGTCTCAAAAAAATGTTTCAGGGCCGGGGATTTAGCTCAGTGGTTCTGCCGCCTGCCTCGAAAGCACAAGCACAAGGTCCTGAGTCCAATCCCTGGTACCAAAAAAAAAAAAGTTCCAGTAGTGGGCTCAATATAATTAAAATTAGGGTTTAGCAAGTTTTTTCTCCTAATGACAAGATAGAAAATACTTTGGACTTTTCTGGTCATTTAATCTCCATTGTCACTACTCAGTCTGCTTTTATAATGCAAAGAAGCTAAAAGCCATGTGCAAACAAATGATTATGGTTGTCTTCTAATGAAACCTTTTGTACAAAAAAAGATGCAAGTGGTAAATGGCAACTTTAGAGTTAATCCTGGTCCTTCAATAGAGTATGAGTTTGTGTGAGAAATGGACTACATCCTCTCCAAATCCATGTTTAAATCTAATACCAATTTGGTAGCATTAGGAGGTAGGGTCTTTATGGGGTGGGTTAGTCGTGAAAGTGGAACCCTCATGAATGGGGTTAGTGCCCTTCTAAGGATCCAGAGCTAGCTCCTTTTCTCTTCTCCATGTGAAGATACAAGAAGAAGATGGTAAGTCTGCAACCAAGAAGAGAGTCCTCAACAGAACCTGACCATGAATGTACCCTGATCTCAGTTTTATGACTACCAGAACTGTGAGAAAGAAATATCTATCTTTTATAAGCCATCTGGTCAGCAGTTACAGCCGACCAGATGGACTAAGACTATGTTGATGACTACTTTAGGGTGCGTTTTTCTTTTGCCAGACCGGAGGAAACGGCTAGGCCTAAGTTAGACCAGAATGGTCCAGTGATGCCCATTGTCCCTGGTCACCCTTAGGTGTGCTGAAGGCCACATTTCTCTGAGGACATTCCTTACTGCTAGAATGGCTATTGAATTTTCTTTTTGGAAACTCATCAGTGTGGCCCCTCCCCCACCCAGGCCCTGCCCACTAATGGACCAGCCTCCCTGCCACCAGTGGACACCCAGTGAGGACAAGCGCCATGCAGGTGCTTCCAGTAACAGCACCACATGCTTCTGGTTCCCTGACCACCCCTGTTTCTCATCTAAACTGCAAAAGCTCAGGGAGTCTTAATGGCCATTTCCCTGAGCTAGAGCAGAAGTGAAGAATAGTAAGAGGGCCTTACTACTTCTATGTCCCAATCCCGAAGGGTAAAGTTACTATATTGATCAGTTTATTCATTATAAACATCTTTTGGGCTAGTCTTATTTCATTTTATTTCACACGGTTAAAGGTGATACATTAATAACTACCACAATTTTCCAAGCTGTGTTTGATTCTATTGTTGTTGCTGATTTTATCACTTGGGCCAGTATTGTGATGATCTAATCTGTTATCTTTCCTGGTATAATGTAAATGAGATTGGCCCAGAGTTAGAGTCTCAAATCCTAAAGACCAGGTATATCTGGAAGACACCTCTGAGAAGTAATCATTCCTTAAGGTTTCTTAATACTGGCAACAAAGATACTTACAATAAGTAATATCTAAGTATCAGCCCAGGAATTAAACCAAGGACTGTACCAACAACAATAATAGAAATGAAAAGACATTTAAACAAAATAAAGTCTTCCAGCTTACCAAAGGCAAATTCTGGGGAAAACGAGATGGAAAAGTCTGATAATTAACCACCTGGACAATCTGAACTGATAGCACAGGAAGTAAAAAAAAAAAGGTGAATGATGCTCTCAATATTCAAAACAGAAACAATGTCCCATATAAAAGACATGATTATAAACTCTAGAACAAAAATAGATTAAAAAAAAAGATGAGATCAGGTCCACGATTGAAGCCATGAATGCTTAGCATAGGAAAGAAATGGAAACGATGAGCGCCCAACATAGGAAAGAAATGGAATCCGTGAAACAGATTCAAACTGATATACAGGAGATTAAAAACTCTATTAAAAGGATACATAGCAGACTAACCCAATCTGAAGACAGAATATCAGATATAGAAGATAGGGTGGTGGTTAGTGACCTTGAAAAGAGAGATCTCTTAAAAATAGTAAGGGACCACAAGAAATTAATCCAACAACTCCTAGATGACACAAAGAAGAATAATATAAGATTTTTTTAATTGAGTTTATTGGTACATTTTAGGTATACAGTACAGTTACATTCATCATTGGGATCTTGTACCTTTACATGACAGGTCTTGGTTCTCATTTTTTCCCCTTGTCCCTGCCCTCCCTTCACCCCCTCCTATCCGCCCCATTTACTAACACTTTGTTTCCATTTTTTCATTTTCTCCTATTTTTTTCTTTTCCCGTATTACCTTTCCCCTACCCTTCCCACTTTCCCTATACCTTTAGCCCGTTTCTTCCTATTTCACATGGTCAGTTATCTCATTAGGATGTTATGTACTATTATAGTTTTTCACACCAGAGAAACTCTTCAGCATTTACACCTGTGTGACTTATGTATTTCACTTAGGAGTATATCCTCAATATGTATCCATTTTCCTATGAATGAATCTAATTTCTTTTTCTTTATGGCTAAGTAGTATTCCATTTTATAGAAAAACCACATATTCTTTATTCAGTTTCCAACTGATGGGCAAATGGGCTGTTTCCAACTTTTAGCTGTTACAAACTGTGCCTCTATAAACATAGGTGTGCATATATCAATGGGGTATGATTCTTTTAATTCTTTTGGAAAGACACCCAGCAGAGGGATGGCTGGGTCAAGTGGAACCTCTAGTCCCAGCTCTTTGAGGTAACTCCACATTGATTTCCATAGTGGTTGCACCAGTCTGCACTCCTACCAACAATGGAGAAGGGTACCTTTCTCCCCACAACCCTGCCAACATTTGTTATTGGTTGATTTCTTGATAGCAGCCATTCTTTGTGGAGTGAGGTGGAATCTCAGTGTTGTTTTCATCTGCATCTCTCGAATGACCAGTGATGTGGAACATTTTTTCATATATTTACTTGCTATTTTCACTTCTTTGAGAAATGTCTGTTCATTTCAGATGCCCATTTTTGAATTATTTGGGCTTTATATTTGGGGGGGGCTGATTGTTTTAAGTTCTTTATATATTCTAGATAATAGTCCTTTGTCTGAGGAGCAGCTGGTTAAATTTTTTTCCCACGTTGTAGGTTGTCTCTTAGTTCTGTTGATGATTTCTTTTGCAGTACAATATAAGATTAATAGGAGTCCGTGAAAAAGCAAAAGAAAGCACAAATGACATAAAAATTCTTCACAGAATTAGTGATAGACATCTTCTCAAACAGAGCAAAAGAACTTGAAATACATATAAATGAGGCATATAGGACTTCAACTAGTTACAGTGAAATAGAATTTATACCTAGACATTTAATAATCAAGATCCTGGAAACCCAGCTGAAGTACAAAATACTACATGTAGTTAGAGAAAAGAAACAAAGCACATGCAAAGGAAAGCCCATCAAAATCACAACTGACATTTCAACACCAACTCTCAAGTTAAGGAGAGCCTAGAGTGTGGTATTTAAGGCTTTAAAAGACCACAACCTCCAGTCTAGGCTGATGTATCCTGCAAAACTATCTTTCAAAGTCCTTGGAGAAGTAACATATTTTTATGACAAAGAACACCTGAGAAACTTCATGAATACCAAACCAGCACTCCAAATAATTTTTTAAAATTCTAGAAAAAGATAATGAAGGTCACAACTCCATGAGGCACTACAGAGCAAATCCAATAGGCAAGAACTTAAAGGGAGAGGGAGAAAAAAAAAGAACCAACAATAGGAAAATAACATGATAATGACAAGTCAGTATATATCAGTGATAACCATCAAAGCCAATGGCTTCAATTCACCAATCAAAAGAAATAGACTGGCAGAATGGATTAAGAAGCAAAATCCAACAATATGCTGCATAGAAAAAATATACTTACTTGAAAAAGATACTCATAGACTGAAAGTAAAAGGGTGGAAAACAGTTCTCCATGTGACAGGAACCCGGAAAAAGCAGAGGTAGCTATCTTATTTGCAGACAAAGTAAATTCCAAACCAAAATTAAAAGAGACAAAGAAGGTCAATACATCCTTGTAAAGAGAACAATCCAAGAGGAAGAGATGACAATCATAAATATATATGCACCAAATACTAAACCCCCCAACTATACAAAACAAATATTAAGGGACACGAAACACCAAATTAGCACTAATATAGTTGTAGTGGTGGACCTCAGTGTCTATTGTCCCAAATACATCAGCTAGACTAAAAATCAACAATGAAATACTAGAACTGAACCAAATTTTTGAATAAATGGACTTAATAGATGTCTACAGAGTGTTCCACCCCACAAAATCAGAATATATATTCATTTCAGCTGCACACTGGTCATTCTCCAAAATAGAACACATACTAGCTCACACAACATGTTTAAGTAAATGCAAAGGAATTGAAGTTATCCCATGTATATTATCAGGTCATAGTGCAATTAAACTGGAGATCAATAGCAAAAGTAACTGCAAGAACTTCACTACCTGTATAGGTACAAGATTCCAATAATGAAAGTAACTGTTTTGTATACCTAATATATACCAATAAATTTAATAAAGATGAAAAAGGAAAACCTGTATAAGTGGAATTTTGGGCAGTGAAGTCAAATCAACCAACAGAAATTTCAGTGGTGGCATCAAGAAGCCCTGGCTCAGGCCTTACCAATAGAAGGCTGTACAGACTGCTCCTCTGAATTGAAACCTCCTCTCAGATTGTTCTCCCTGTTTAATCAAGACTGTTTATGAATAGTGATGATGATCTTGGTAGCCGATATTTCTCCAAGTCCTTCTGTGTGTTAGGCAATTTTCTCAACATTAAAACACTTTCATCGTTAAGTACATACAACACTTCATGATCTATACTTTGGTTTTCCCCATTGTACAGATGAGGAAATTAAGTCTCAAAAAGGTTCAGTGACTTGTTTCATGTTAAATTACTAGTTTGTGGCTGAAGCAGATCTATTCAGGCCACATGATGCTGATGCCTGTTCGCTTTAGCATTCTCCCACACTTCTACCTCTGTTCCCGGTTCAGCAGGGCATTTGGAGGTTGCCTTCCAGGGGAGATCTGAGGTTGTGTTCTTCCTCCTTCCTCTCCTGTCTATACTGGATTGTTAGGCTCATGCCTGTGGAACTTCACATTGCACCTTTTCAGTATTTTCTAACTGGCCCCTGCTTTTCATTTCTATTGTGATATGATTCACACTCCATACAACTCACCCAGCTAAGATGAACAATTCGATGAGTTTTAGTATGTTCACAGGTTTCTGCCATCCTCACCACCATCAATTTTAGAATATTCTCATTATCTCAAAAAGAAGGCCTAAACCTTGTGGCACTATCCCCAGTTCACTGTGCTTTTTTTCCCCAGTCTTAAGCATTTGTGTTTGTGTGGATTTGTCTATTCTGGACTGTTACATAAGTGGATAATATAATAGGTAGCTTTTTGTGTTTGGCTTGTTTCACTTAGCTTAGTTTCCTTTTTCCTTTCCTTTTTGGATTCTTTGCTGATTTTTTTTTATTTTATGAAAATTTAAAATTTCATAACAAAATAAGAGACTAACAATAGTTACTATACTGTCTATTGTTCTTTTCAAAGTAGTTACTCAGTATAAGACATGAACCAAAAAGATTCTTACAAAAAAGAAACAAACAGATAATTACACAAAATTTTCATTTCAATGGTCTAAGGTAAACTGGTAAATGAAACAAATTAGCATATATATTAAAATATGTTTCAAACAATTAAATATGTAATTTGGGCATGTATTTGAACTCTTTACTTCCTAATAATCGCTTTTGTATTTTGCTCATTTGTATATTTAGATATATTTTGTATTTTATATAGGAGAAACCATGCCACATTTTCCTCAAGAATTTTGCGTGGAATGTAACAGTACCTCATTCTTTGATGGTTGAATAATATTTCATCATATGGATATGTCATATTTTAGTTTTTTTCTGTATCTTGGATATTATGATCTGATTTGCCACATGTATTGTACACAGCACTCTCAGGTTTATTTTTATAAAGTGCAGCTTTCATCATGCAGTCCCTCTGAATAAAAGTCTTTGGTCATTTCCCATTGCTTCTAGGAAGCTGTTTTAAAGTCTTGAGTTTGGGTTTGGGTTTGTAGGAAATTGCAAGGCATAGAGTAGCACTTCTCCTTGGGGAGGAGTGGCAAGGGGGTTGTACTTTCCTGACCCCTTGTCCTCCCTCTGCCTTATCTCCCCTCATTCTCCACATGCCCTCTCTCTTACACGTATGTAGATCCTGGCATTACTCGTCATTTCTATATACCAATGTTTTGGCTTTATTCAGTCTCTCCTTTTTGATTTACCTCCCTGCTTTTCTGGCGGCTAAATCGGACCCTTTGAAGCTCTGTTTGTACATAGAGCAGCCCTGGTTGGCTGCATCCTTTTGCACACTTTCCTTTCTCTCACCCAGTGAGCCTCTCAGCCCTCTGGGCTGCCCATTTGGCTCTCAGCATGTGCTGCTGCACATGGGTAGCGACATGCTAATCTATCTCATTTCCTTTGCTGGGCTGGTAACCCCTTGAGGTAAGAGATCAAGTATGACTCAGAATCATGATCTTGTGTATAATAATGATCTTTATGGTTTGTGTCAGGCATTGTTATATGTCAGACCTCGTACTATGTCTCTTCGTTAATAACAAGAAATCGGGATAGGAACTATTGCCTCAATTTCAGGGATGGGTATATGTAACTTAATTAGTTGTCCCAGTAGGTAAAGTGATATAGCTCAGGTCTGCCTGACAACAAAGTTCATCACAATTCACACTTTATAGATGGGGAAGTTAAGGGTCACACAAATTTCTTCTTCAGGGTCACATGCTTAGTAAGTTATAAAGCAGGGACTTTAAAGTTCCAAGTTCTGCCTCTAAGCACACTTTTATTTTCTTCTCTGTAGCATGGTATTAGTATATGTCGGAGCCTCAGTGTGTCATTTAATGACGATAATTATCATGTTATAGAACAGTAGGGAGGAGGAAGTGCATATACAAAAAGCATCAAGAGTAGCTATGGAACCCTATATTGTGCTGAGGACTGTACATGTCACAGAAACTGAGTAAAGTTATGACTGCTTCACTGATGAGGGAAATCTGGTTCTATACCCTGAAGGGGCATGATAAGATGGAGAGCTGCCAATCTTCTTGTGCAACCATTCTTCCAGCCCCAGCCTCCACATTGACCCAGATTCTAAGAGCCTTGACATTGGTCTTATCACCACCGGGACAGCTGTTAGAAAGAAACAAACAGTTGCACAATATGGAAGCAAGCAGTGGCTTTTTTCAAAGGGTCAGGTAAGAACATTATACAATTGTATGATGTCTATCGGAATTATGTCTACTCACAAGTTCCATTTTCAATACATTTATTCTGGTGACTGTATCACCATTGTCAGTGAATGTCATTTGTGAGAGAATTCACAAAAGTGATCATCTCTGTAAAGAGTGTGAATCATGCACAGATGTAGCCCCAGCCTGCTCATGGTTGTACCGAGTCAGCCATTGGCCTGGGGCAGGAGCCCTAAGTGAGGCTGCCACCTGTGACATGCTCTTCTCTCCCTGTTTTTGATCTGTGCTGTGAAATACAGAAGTGGGCAGCATAAGCCCGAACCACTGAATGAACCCGAGTTTAGAAAAGCTCAGTGTGATAAGAAAGCAGAAATCCTATGGCATGCAGTGGCAGTTTTCTTGCAGGAAGCCCCAGGGGACAGGAAACAGGGAAGACATCCTTGATTTCTAACTGGAGCAAGACTAGGCAGCTTCCTGTTGCTTCTGGCTCTACCTTGTATTTTTCTCAATAGCCTTTCTCTTTCCTCAGACCAATCTAGTCAAAAACCCTATCTTGAAATTTTGAAGAATCTAACATTTACTATAAACCTGTATTTCCAGATCACCATCTCTTCCTACCCCTTGAAACTGCTCTCTAGCACACTGTAACAGAGTCATGTGAAATGGCACATCTGGTGGTCTGCTCAGGTATTAAACTTGATTTTAAAATATGCACTTGATTTCACTTATTACAATAGATTGGGGTCTTAATTTGTTTCGGTTTCATTACAAACACATTTTGTATTTATTCTGAAGATTTTTTATTTCGTCACATTCTGTTTTCTATTCCTCAGGCTCTTTCAGTTTTCTTGAAAGTCAAAATAATGCCCAATCCATTGTGCATTCTTTTTCAAAATTGTAAACCTGTTTCTTACTTAACTATATGATGCCATGTCTGAATAAAAAAAGCAAATGTTATGGTTGGCATAGCGGTAAAAAATTGCACAAGTTTTTAAGTATTTGAAGCAGAGTATTTGATAGCTTTTAGCTTCAAGGATTGTTAAAAGGTACACTTATTGACTTCTAGCCAAACCACATTAATAATCTCTGGAGGGAGGATGGGTTATTGGCTTCTTGTCACATTGGCTTTGAGGAGAATGTGGTCTTTGGTGTAGAAAGCAGCTCTTCAGCAGAGAGTCAGATTTGAGGCTTTGAGCCTCAAATGTACATGTACATGAGTACATGTAAGATTTAGCAGCGAAGTGTCCCCAGTCTTGATTTAATTTTTCACTTTGAACAAAATGAGCCATGATTGAAGCCTGGAGAAATTCATAGCATCTCAACCTTAAAAGCACTTTGCTCGTACAACTTGATGTTTTCTAAGTGTCTCGCCTACATGCTTAGGCGTAGCAACCACCATTGTTCACTCAGGGTATTGATGGAAAAGAGCACCGAATGAATGGTGGCTCACACTTGGGCCAAGGTACATGTAAAGTTAGTGGCCTCTCAATTGCTTTTAGCTGTGATGTCTTCTGGAGTGCACTGGTGTGTCTACTTGGCCTCTGAGCTTGTGCTTTTCAAAAAAATGGTGATTTTTACGAAGTTCTTCAAATTTCCTGACTAATGGAGGAATCTTGTTACTCTCCGGTATTCCTAGTCTTTAAAAAAAACAAAAACAAAAACAAAAACATAAGCTTTTCTTTCTCTTCCTCGTGTTACGGCTCTAGCAAAGAATCCTAAGCTTGGACCTTAAAGCAATGAATTTTTAGGTGATAGTCTGCCTTCCCCCGAGTTGACCCTAGGGTTTGGGCTTTGGATGAATTTCCTCATACTTTTTATTGTCAGTGCTGTCCCAGGCCTCCCTATCTTGTTCTTACCTACCTGTTATCTTCCCTTTCCCCTTCTTCCCCGTCTTCTTCCCTTCTCTCTCTCCTTCCTTTTGTTTCTCCCTGTCTTCCTACTGCTAGCTCTCTATTTCTGTCACTTCCGAGTGCTACATTCTGAGGAACCTATTGGACAGCCATGCCTCACCTCCTTAGCCTTCTGCTGTGTGTCTTTAGTATGTGGGCCATTGCACCTGGGAAAGCAGTGTTCTACCAAAAGACTGAGTGTGCAAGCTCCAGTTACACTCAGTCATTGTAATGTCATACCGTGATGGGGTCCAGCCCCAAAGAAACCATTTTGCATTTTGCTACCATGATGGTTTCTGTGTGTGTGTGTGTGTGTGTGTGTGTATGTGTGTGTGTGCAGTGTGCTTTCCCTTGTGAAGGACAGTACGTCCCACAGAGCTATTAGATTATTCTAGGGCAGTGACATTGAACCTTTTGGAGCTTTCACAGGTGCAAACTGTGGCTGTGGCGTGCGTACCATAGGTTTGCCACCGCTATTCCAGCACTGTAGATGAGCCCAGGTCACATTCAGCTGTGCCTCTCAAGTGCTGTTCATACTTCAGGTTACGGTTCTATGCTTTTGGGTCTTAATGATCTAGGATCTAGGGGTAAATCAACATTTTCATTACAAGAGGTCTTCTAATATCCACATTTTTCACATCTGTGTAGATTAGTTTTGCTTTGTTCTCTTCTAATAGGTTGTGTGTGAGTGTGTGTGCGTGCATGTGTGTGTTTGTTCCTGCTGGTTAGTGAACCCAGAGACTCACACTTGTCAGGCAAGTGCTCCAATACTGAGCTATATCCCCAGCTCTTTAGATTTTTTTTTCTTTTTAGTCCTCTCTGAACTGTTCCACAAAGTCCAATATTTCCAATAGGTCAATTTCAGCTGTTATGCTGAAATACAGGAGGAGGAATCATGTTTTTTGCCTCAGCGTCATCTTTGGTTCCTTGGAGTAGTTAGTGCTTGATAAACCCCTAGGCTCATCCACTTCCCTTTCAACTCATAAGTGATAAACAGAGGTAGGGGCAGGGAGAAGACAGGAACAGAAAGGCTCGAGGGCACGGGGTGAAGTACTTTGTGGCCAACAGCCCAATGACAGGTCCTGGCTGCACTAAAAAGACAACCCGAGGTTTTACTTTTGTATCTGTGTACTAACTGCTGTTGTCTGGCCAGTGTAGAGGCTTAGGATATAAAATTCCTGATGTTTTTAAGATGGAAAAGATCTTCTGCACTACCATTCCCTGCAGCTAAAAGCCCCAGGCAGAACCAGCCTTGGAGAGAGCAGCTTGACAGGTTATGATGCCTTTAATCGAGATTATTTAAGTGAGTAAAATCTGTTCTTATCACATAATGAGGTTGTTATTTCCAACTTTTATTCTGAAACACGAAGCTGGGTCAGCCCGACCCAGTAAATGCATTTTTGCCTCATCTCTTTGGCCATGCCATTCCAAGGACAAAGCTAAGATGATACCTGCCTGTAGCCAGGGAGTGTCCAGAGAAAGCAAATCTAGGAGCTGGGATGAAATTGCCATCCTAGTCATGGGTGCACAAGAGATCAGCTCCTGCTGTCTCCCAGCAGGGGATAGAGAGGAGGGCTGCCAGGAAAGGGACTGGGGCAAGGGTTGCTAAGGAAGAGGAGTCCTCCTGGACAGAGAGGTGGCCTGCAATGCCACATTCAGATCCTCTTCCTCTCTCCATTCTTGCTGAGCCCTGGGGTCGTGGCAGTGGGCTTCTACTGAAAGCCATCAGCCTCCTCATCCTCAGTGTCACTGCCCTGTGTCAACCACTCCCTTCTCTAAACTGGAATAGCAGGATGGCACAACACTGATCTTTCAGCCTCCAAACTTTTAGTTTGTTTTAAATGTTTATGGTGACACATGCGTACAATGAGTACTTGCAACATATGCATAGAGATTAAAACAGATAAATAACAAAACAAACTGCCACATACCATGTAGCTGGAGAAATACAGCTTCTTCTGTATTTAGAAGCCTATATCTGGCAACCTTGCTAAATTCTCACAGTTAAAATAGTATATTAGAAGATTCTTTTATTGTGTGTAGCCGTCATGCTATCTTCAAATTATGACACATTTTTCTTCTTTGCCTATCCTTATGCCATCTATTCCATTGTTTGGTTTTACTGTACTAGTTAATACTTATAGTGCAGCATTGAATCACAGTGGCACCAGCAGGCAGTCCTTTTATTCTTGATTTCAAAATGGAATACTTCCAATATTTTAGTGTTGAGTTATGATGTTCCCAAAATATTTTGTATGGGTAGCTTTTATTTTCTTCTTTCAGATCGGGGCAATTACCACCCATAGTTAGCTAATAGATTTTATTGTGAGTGTATGTTGACTTTCATCAAATGCATCTTCTGTATCCATTAAGGTGATCGTCTAGCTTAGTTTTTTCCTTTAAAAAATCATTTAAAGCAGTGCAGTGCTTTAGCCTCACAAATATTTTAGTGCTAAAACAAACTTAATTTCTTGGATTGAACGCAACTTAGTCATTACTTGTTTTCTTTTTTTACGTGGCTGGATTGCATTTGCTGATATTTTGTTAATCATTTGTGCATTTATGTTCATGAGTTACATCAGTATGTCTTTGATTGTAACACCATTTTCATCTATTTTGGTGCCAGAGTGAGAGTATCCTCATTAATATATGAATTGGAAAATTTTCTCTTTTTTTCCTTTAGAAGAATTTATACAAGATCAAAATGGTCTATTTTTTATATTTAGTATATTATATTTATATTTAGTATATTTTTCCCCATGTTTGCTGAATGGAAATTTAAAAAAATCATTGAGGACTATTCTTGAGCCAAATTTGAAATTTGTATTTATCTAGTAATTTGGTTATTTAAATGAAATTTCTGAATTTCATACTACATATAGCATTATCTGATTATTTTTATTCTCTCCTGCAACTCTTAACTTTGCCATTTGTGCTTCTCCTCGCAGTACTACTCCCTGCTATTTCAGTCTACCTGATTGTCTAAACAGTGTTGTTAAACCTGGAACTGGCCAGGGATTTGGCTCAGTGGTTCTATTGCCTGCCTCAGAAGCTCAAGGACCCAAGTTCAATTCCAGGTGCCAAAAACAAAAGCAAAAACAAAAAACCCAAAAAACCTAATACCAAAAACGAAAAAACAAAACTTGAAACTAATCATATAATTACCTTCCACACTTACAAATCATAGTAAGACTTTCAAAAAGGCCCTTTATATTCAGCTTTTCTCTTTTTTGGAAATGATCTTCCTACTCATTACTTTGTAGTCCTACCACATTGAGCTAATGTCCTTCTCCTGATACTTTAAGTTTCATAACCCTGTACCTTTGTTGCCCTGCGCACCAGTTTGACCAGTCTCTTTCTGAAGTCTATCGAAATACTATTGTTAAGGCTCTTCTCCAATTCTAGCTGTTCCATGAATTTCTCTCTTTTCTCCCACACAGAGTAGATGTCATTCTCTGTTCAGAACAGTTTCCTCAAACTTCTCCATAGCAAGTGTCACGTTGTTTTATACATAATGATTTGCTTGTGTGTCTGCAAACTCCTACCGGCTTTAGAAAGTAAGCCTGGGAAAGGCAAGCCCCTGTTGTCCATGCCTACAGTAGAAACACTGAACAGGGACTACTCAAAATCTGCTACAGTTGATGGAGCTGAATTCAGATGATTGGAATTGAGCAGGCATTCATTCTGGAGTAATGTGAAGATGTACTTAACTCAAAACTCCTCATTTCCCAAATAAGTAAAGTTTGAAAGTCTGTCATTTGTGCTCCATTCATTTGTGCTTATTCCTTGTTAAAAATGCTAACTGGGGCTGGGGATTTAGCTCAGCAGTTTGGTGGCCTGCCTTGCAAGTGCAAGGACCCAAGTTCAATCCCCGGTACCACAAAAAAAAAAATGCTAACTGACCTTGGTAAGCTGAGGAAGTGCTATTGTGCAGTGTCACACAACTGCACACAGGTTTCCCTGCCCTCTAATTAACAAGTAAGTACATTTGCTAAATGTTTTTCTGAGAACAGATGTATTGATGAGACACGAACAAGGCACATCCCTGGGGAGGTGAGGGGGGATGATTCTGAAAGTGATGGCTGGAAATACTCATAGTTATTGTCATTTATTTAGTGTCTACTATACTAAAAGTATGGTACCAAGTCAGATGTAATCTTTATAGCTCCACGAGCTTGGTACTATTATCGTCTGAAGTTTTATATATAAGGAAACAGATTCAGGAGGCTTAGACAATTTAGCTAAGGTCACTCAACTCATTCATGGCATAATTGAGATACAAAGCAGGGTCCTGGTCTCGTGGATGCTGTTCTTCTACTCCCTAAACTATCTTTTCTTTGTTACCTCATCTCTAAACTTTGGCAGTTTATCCCAAGACCTCTTTTTGAGTAGATTTTGTCTGGCTCCACACCATGCTATGGTTAGTTTTGCAGGTATTTGATGTCCAAAAGTGACCTTATTTGCTGACTGATGTAGGAAATTGCTGGAATGAGACAAGCATGTGCACAAGTGCTTAAGCTACTTCTGTTCCCCACAGCATTTCTGTCTACTCTCTGAGTGAAGACTTCTGGATTTTGGAAGGTTATTGGAACCTCTACAAAAACAAAAGTCTCACTTTGAAATGGCATTCCAAGCCCATCTATCGATTGCTTCTGAGACCTGATGTTAGCTCCTACTTTTCCCCCTTTTTTTTTTTTTGGTACCAGGGATCGAACTCTGGTCCTTGCGCTTGCAAGGCAGGCCACCGAACCACTGAGCTAAATCCCCGGACCCGCTCCTACTTTTGAAACAGCAGCATCCTTGATTACTGGGGAGGGGCACTGATGTCGCCAAGAGAGCTAGGAACAAGAGTGTCCTCAGGAAGGAGCTCAGAGGGCCAACCAGAGAGCAGGAGTTTGTGGAGACTGCATATATTTATGGACATTTTGTAGCTGTTTCCCAAGCAGTCTTCTGCTGGCCTCTGGGGAAAGGACATTTTTCTTTTCACTCCACCAATTCACAGAGCTGTATTAGAGCTGCCAGATAAATAGACAGGCCGTCTGCAGCAAATACCTCAATGTGTAGATGGGGAGCTGGAAGTCCAGAAAGGGTCACCAACAATCACATAGGAAAGTGGTGGTCAAGCCTGAATTAAGACTTTGATGGAATGTTCCGGGTTGGAAACTTTATTTGGCCGTCAGTGAAGACTATAATTTCTATCCCTTATTTTTTCTAGGGAATGTGCTCTTTATTTTCAGTTAGACTAGTGCCTTGAAGACTGCAAAGTGTATCCTATCATTAATTTTGGGTTGCTTGTCATGCATGGCACATAGTTGACCATCAATGAGTGTGGGTTGGTTTAGTTGGGTGAGCCTTCTTTTTTGACTCTTATTCAGTGGGACTCTTAGTGTCTCTTTATGACCTTGCCCTTAGTGTAGTGTCACTTTCTGCAGTATGCAATTCCCCTAACCTGGAGTTGGCCCTGAAATGCACTGAACTTCAGCTTCTGCAGGAAGTCCCTCCACTATCCGTACTTTGAATTCTACTCCAAATTGTTTCTAACCCATGAAGGTTCTTAGTAATGGTTGCACATTAAATACATATTGTATGTAGAAGGTTTTCCCACTTGACTTTAAAGCTGTAAGGTGATTAATACTTCATGTGGTATCATTAAAATAGATCCGAGTGTGGTGGTACATAGCTATATTCCCAGCATTCCTGGAGGCTAAAAAGTAGGAGGATTGCAAGTTGGAGTCCAGCCTGGACAATTTAATAACTTATTGAGAACCTGACTCAAAAATATAAAAAAGTGCCGGGGATATAGGTTAGTGTGAAGGCCCTGTGTTCAATCCCCAGCAGTGCAAATAGCACTGATGATGATGATGATGATGGGCCCATTGCTATATCTATGGCATCTGAAAGATGCAGAGAATTCAGTTATACATCTTGATTTTCTGAGTTCTACATCAACTTTAAGAGAGGATATAATCCTTGAGATGTTAACTGTAACCAAGCAGAAGATAAGAGGACCTATATGAAGACAAATTCTGTCTGACTAGTATGGCAGGTTTGCTAGTCTTTTCGTCATTTGTGTCTTATGTTAGGTTTAGGTGCTACCCTTAGCATCCTCTACCAAAGAAAATAAGTTTGGTCAAGTCACTTCATCTTTCCTAGTCTCAGTCTCTTCATCTATTGATAGATATTAAAACCTTCACCAGAATCTGCAGTGATAATCCAGTGAAGATAGACATTTGTCTATCGAGCACTTGGACAGTGTATGCAGTTCTGGGAACAGCAGTGGTATGACTGTTCATTATTGGAGAGCTCAGTGAATAATATAATCCCATTGTGAGGGGTGATGTAAGAGTAGAGGCACTACTGTGACTTTGTGCGTGTCCCCTATGCCTAGTGCCATGAATGCTACCCAGCAGGTGCATCTTGGCTCTGAGGAAAGCCAGCAAGCTGGAGCCAATGGCACCTCAGCAGTCTAAGGGAATTAATTGTCCTGTCTTAGAAGAGCAATTTGTAAAGGTAACTCTAATGTCTCCAGTGTGGATTCTGGAACACATCTGAAAAACAGTAACTCAGCTGGTACTGTAGTAAGTCCAGAATCTCTTAAATCTCTCATAATCCCTCTCCCATTCCCCAGGGAAACGTTGGGGCCTCATCTCTTTTTCTTTTTCTTGAGTCAGTTCCAGCTGCCACTTGCTTCTTCAGTGTCCCCTGGCTGTCCTAGCCATAGCAGATGTTTAATAGCACATATGAACAGTCTTGAAGGCAACTTCCAAAGAGGATCTGTCTGAAAGTTGTGTGGATAGGCTGGGCAGTAAGTTCGAATTAGCTTAGGGAAAACTTTGAAGGTGAGAAATCATACAACTGTGAAAGCTGGGGCCTAATTGTCCAACAGCTACCCCAAGCCCACTAGAACCATACATGGTATGTTTCAGAAGACTGATGGGCTCATTAATTTTTACATCTTCTTTCATAGAGATGACTCTGCTTGCAGTAGATTCTGGTAAATAGTGCTCCACAGGTGTTGCAGCATGCCCTGGTACTCATCCCTGAAAGGCTATTGCCTCGTTCTTTATTATTTCTGTCCCTGCTGATCATTCCATGCTTGTGGTTGTTCCATTTTTTTAGCCTTTCTGAAAACTGTGCAACAAATTTTGTTACGGAAAGATTTGAGATGTATTCTACTGGTGCACATATGGCTTTATCACATATTATCCTGAGATCAGTAACTCATCTTGGGGAAGAAAACCAAATCCACAGCATTGATTTTCAGCACATATTTTCCCTAACTGGTGGGAAGATTGTGTGAATTGCTCTGAATACGTTAAACATAAACATGCAACCTCAAAGATTAGTTTCTCTGGTGTGGCTTTTGGGTTTTTTGTGATGTTTTAGAATGTGATGGAGAATTAACTAGGCATCTCCTGCTCTATACCTCCCAGCTACTTTTGCTGAGTTTCAGTATATAAGTAATAGCTTCTGAATGGCCATATGTCATTGCCATATAGCTTTTTCTGTTAGCTCCAATCCTGGGAGGCAGGTGCCTTGGTTATTTGACCACTGGTACATTGAAATGCTACAGCTAGAAACCAAGATCCTGCAAAACCATGGTCGTAGACGAGGACAGGCAACTGTGGATGTGATCACAGTAAGGGTTATTGTTCAAACTGCCTGGCATCTGCCTGTGCATCCCATTCTCATATTCTTTCCCGGCAAAAAAAGCCATCAAGAGGAAATCATTGATGAGGTCATAAAATTTAAGATTGGAAAATGTCAAAAGAGGCTCATGTACACCAGACTTGACCAAGTGCAGTTCAGTGAGCTGAGTAATCAGAAGCTATTTAGTTCATCACGCCCTTTCAGGGAGCAAAAGCCTCCAAAGAGTAAGAGAAATGTGAGCTGGAACTATTTAGCACTTGGGTGCCATTCAGTGATCAAGCACAGACATCGTGGAAGAGAAGGAAAAGTGCATCCAATAGCCACACCTCTCCACTTCTGAGGCCATTGCTGTATTTCAGGCAAGCTCGCCACACCTCTTGTCTGTGGATTGCAACAAATAGCCTCCTGATTGTTCTTCTCCTCCCCACACCTCCCTTTTCTGGCCCCTTTTCCATCCAGCATGTACGATGAGGCCCAGTTCCATCACTGTAGTCTGGTATACAGGCTGCAGCAGCGAAGGAGCGGTCTCTCACCCTCAGCTTCCCATCCATGGGCTTTTCAAAACTGAACAGCCTATTATCCCTCTGTTCTATTTCATCTGGGCTCAGTTCCAACCAAGCATCATAGATGTACCCTAAAGTCTTCTGCTTCTGCTGCAACAGTTCACAACAATTTCTAGTTCTTGTAATCTTATGTCATTTTTCAAAATCGTCTACTTTGTCAAGCTTTCTTAACACCTTACCCTGGATTGGAAAATCTGTTCTTCCTCTGAACTCAGGCAGCTGGATGACTGAACTTTCCTCTTGGTTTAAATTCAAGGGCTTTGTGACTTGTCTGTCTCCCCTAGTAGAGCTCTATGAGGGCCACGGCCTGATGCAGCTTCACCATCACAGTCTGTCTCAGGGCCCTAACAGTGCCCATGGTAAATGTTGGCATGACCCTCCTTGCTGGATTGGCTGAAATGTTGCAAAAGCTCTGAGATTCTGTGGCAGGTAATGAAACTGCATTGCTTTTCTTCTTAGGATATAAGGTTTTTGATCAGGTAATAAGAAAGGGAGAAGTTGCCAGGTTTGCTTGCCTAGATTCTGACTAGCTATGGGATTCTATGATCTGACTTTCCAAGGAGTTATGTTATTGTAATAGCTACTTAGAGTCCAGATTTTCTCCCCACAGCATGAGCTTATGCTTGTGCTATCTTTGCTCTCATTTTGGACAATGTCAGAGACCAAGGAATGACCTCTGACTTTGAGTCCACTATCCCCAATTTTTCTAGTGCCACTCTGATTTATGACCCTGGAAACCAAAGCACTGTTTTGTAATCGTGTAGAATCTTTCAGACACAATAGTAATGCAGGTTTAGCATGGGGAACAGTGCCTGGCACACAATGAGAATTTAATGAAGCTTGGCTATCATTTTAATATCATTATTAATAGTCACTTTCCAATAAGGCAGACCTAGGTTCAAATACTAGTTTTGTCACTTAGCACTGCTGTGACTACTGATGTCAGTTTTTTAACATCTAAACCTTGATTAGAGACTTATCTTACAGTTGCATTTTTTTCCTGAGAGCCTTGCTATGTAGTTTAAGATAGTCTTGAACTCACGATGTAGTCCAGGCTAGTCTTGTCATGGTCAGCCCTCCTCCTGATTCAGCCTTCAAAATGCTGGGATTACCACCATGCCCAGATATTTCGCTAATATTATAGAACTAATTTCATGTTAAAGTGCCTAACTATGATCGTGGTACTTGACACTTCATAGCTCAACAGTGTGGCTAGCATGATTGTTAGTAGCAGTATTAAGTATATCATTATAATATAGATAGTTAAAAAGTCATTCAAAAGCCAGTGTGAAGTACTTACTGCACTTGAGAACTATAAAAAGCACCTTACTAATAATAACAAATGTGATGTTTCTATTTCCTATCACTAACATTTATTGAGAACTTTCTCTGCTGTAGGCAATTTGAAGAGCTCTACAGGTATCATTTTGTGAAGTCCTTAACCACAAGCCTAGGGGATAAACAGTATTATTATCCTCAATTTATAGATGTAGTGAGCACACCATAGAGAGCTTGAGGAATTACAGAATGGTGCTCCTGGATTTGAGTCCACATGAAGAAACTGAGTCATATAAAGCTACTTACTGTAGCAAAGGAAAAATTGGAATCAAGGTTTTTAAAATATCTCTATCCATAAGTTCTATCAGCCCACAACCATCACAGGGAATTAATGACATGAAACCCGTAGAGTGTCTAAAGCACTGTTTTCATGCCTTCGTAAAGGTTTAGTTAGGGTATTACATACACCTGTCCAAGGAAGTCCTTATATTTAGCAATCTTATAACAGTGATACTATTTTTGACTCAGTTCAATTATTGTAAAGAGCTCAAAGGATCTTAGTATTTATGTAGTCCTGGAGTTTTCAAATTTGCTTTATCATTTGAAATAAATTAGATTGCACTACTGGTGTCCATGACCCACCTGGTGCCCTGGATGTCAGGGCTTCCCTTGGGCACTTCAGCTGTTTGTGTTCAGTTAGTCCACTGTTCTCCTGCTTCTTTAACAGCACATGAACACACACACACACACACACACGCGTGCATAGGACAGAACTCACTTTGGAGTTTTGTCATAATCTGGCCAGACTCCCATAAACTGGGTGGGTATCTTATAACAAAATGTATCTCTTACAGTTCTAGAAGGTAGCAGGCTCAAGATCAAGGTACTCACATATTCTGTATCTGCTGCGGGCTAGGTTCTTGGCACATAGACAGTGTCACTGAGCCCTCACTTGATTGAAGTGGTGAGGGAATTCACTGTGGTCTCTTTTATGAGGGCACTGATCTCATTCATGTGGGCTTTACCCTCATGATCTCATAATTTCTCAAGGCTCCACCTCCAAATACCATTAGCTTGGGGACTGGGATTTCAACATAGGAGTTTTAGGGGGGATACAGACATTCAGAACACAATGTCCTCATAGGAATACCTTTCCCAAACATTTCACTGTAGAACAAAAATATTTGTGAAAATCACAGCATTCTCAAACCTGCCATTTTTATCCCTGGATTGGAGACTCTGAGTGGGGCTGTGTCCTTGGCATTATTTTTGTTTATTTGTTTGTTTTAGGTACCAGGGATCAAACTCAGGACTTTGTGCTTGCGAGGCAAGCGGGGGAACCACTGAGCTAAATCCCCAGCGTGACATTACTTTTGACGTTTGGTCTAAGACTACCCATATACAGTGGTCAGATTTAGTGCCAAGAATTATTTCTTTGAGGAAAGGAGCATGGTTCCTACAAGTAATATAGAGTGAATCCAGTTTGGTGAATTTTCTCAGGCAAACTTGATAGTCTCTTTGCGGCCTCCCTACCATAAAAGTGAATTTAGATATAATTTATATGTATAGATGAGAATACATTGGTAAGCAGCATTTCCTCCACTCTCCTTCCTATCTCAAATTACTACATAGCATGTCATCATTGTCTCTCTAAGAAGCAAGATGTCCTTTGTTTTATTTGTTCTGATGTGTAGGGAGTGAAGGTGAATTAGCACATGGGACCTCACTGCCGAGGGAGTTAGTCCGTTTTCTGGTGCTTGGACAAAATACCTGACATACACAGCATATAGGAGAAAAAGGTTATTTTGGCTCACAGTTTCTGAGATTTCCATCCATAAATGACTGGCTCCAAGGCAGAAACATAAGATGGAAGAGCCTGGTGGAGGACAGCTTATAACCTCGTGGCAGCCAAGAAGCACAGAATTTCCTGGGGCACGGTGCCCGAGAGGAAGGGATGGGGGAACCCCAAGGAAACACCCCTACGACCCACGCAGACACACCCAAAAGTATTTGTTATTTGTCATCAAGGCAGCTCATAGGCCAGTCAAGTGGATGATCAAGATCAACCATCCCAGGTATGCTTTTGGTAAACTACTGGAGGCTGGCGTCTAGATTCAAGTCAGATTATTCCCTCCAAATGTGTCAGAGCTGCCTGGGTTGTTTCTTAATTTGTCATTTAACAGGGTTTGCACACTGCAGGTCAGACTCCTAATGACTCTGTGGAGAAGTTGTAGAAGTGCACATATGTGCCATGCAATGTAACAAAATGTTCCCAAAGATCCTTCCTGCCTTCTTCATGTCAGTGGCTCATTTGAGTCCAAAGGGCAAATCACTGGCAACCGTGTAGTCCGACTATGGGAGAGATACATTTAAGAGCCGTTTGATCATACACCTTCTCAGAAAGCAATCACTGCAAAGAAGTAATAAAGTATAGTTTTGTTGGCTGTGGTTAGAAAAATATTTTTGTTCTTCAAATAAACAATCCTCCTGGCATGAGTCAGGAGAGGTTGGGAGGTACAGACACAGAAATTGCTATGGTAATGACAATAGTTTCAAGACTCAGATGAGATCCTGATCTTCAGCCTTGAATAAAATGGTAGAGCCAAGAAAGTGTGGAACATTACTAAGTTAATCCACACCTCAACACTTACTTCTCATAACAAATAACTGAAACAAGGATGCCTTTCATTAGTACAACTGTCAAAAAGTAAGCCAATACACAATATATAAAAAGTGTGGCTGCATAAAGCAAATTCTGGAAAACAGCATGATGGAAGAGTATCTAAGTAAACAGTAAAAATTTATTTAAAGTAATTTTAGGGCCAGGGATTTCGTTCAGTGGTTCCGTTGCCTGCCTCACAAGTGCAAGGTCCTGAGTTCGATCCCCAGTACCAAAAAAAAGTACTTTTAAAGAGTATCCCCAAAATAAATTATATCAATATTGGCAAAAAGAAAATAAAAGGAAAAATGGAAACAAAGTTTCTGTACATGGGGGAGGGCCTTGAGGGGGGAATGAGATAAAGTAAAATAAAATTCATTTTGAAATATTGGCAGCTGCTTGTGGAAGGCACACTGGACATGGACGCTCACATACTAAGTCTGGTTTTGTAACACTCTGATGTCTTTAAATACTCTCTAACCTTGGTTCTCTATTTTGTAAAATGAGGTAGTCCACTTGTTCTTGGGTTCTAACACCCTATAATTAGATAGTGACATGACAAAAACTGCATATATTGGACTGATGTCTAGAATATATTTAAAAACTCCAAAAAATTAGAGCCACCAAAACAAAAGACTCAACTAAAAATAGGCCTGTAAAATGAACAGACACTTCTCGGGAAAAGTACAAATAGCCAATAAATACATGAAAAAAAAATGTTCAGCATCTCTGGCCATTAGAGAGACACAAATGAAGACAATACTGAGATCTGATCTTACTCCAGAAAGAATGACTGTCGTCAGCAGGTCAGATAATAGCAAATGCTGGCCAGGCTGCTGAGAAAAAGGAGCACTTTTATATTGTTTGTGGGATTGTAAACTAGTAAAACCATAATGGAAATTAGTATTGCAATTCCTCGAAAATCTAAAACTAGAAGTTCCATTTGCCCCAGCTCTTCACCTTCCAGTTATCTTCTTGAAAGTGTTAAAAGGCATCATATTACAGTGATACATGCATACCCATGTTTATAACTATAACAGGAGAATCCAAAGCTGTCTTGAAAGTGGTCTATATGTCCACAAACAGATGAATAAATAAAGAACATGTGTGTAAATACAGTGGAGTACTACTCTTCTGTAAAGAAGCATAAACTTGATTCATCTGTAGGAAAATGGATGCACTTGGAGGCCACGATGTCAAGCAAAATAAATCAGTTGCACAAATTCAAATGCTGTAGCCCAGTTTCGCTTTTATAAGAAACATAAAATATAAAAGCAAGAAAAAAGCTAGATAATAAAAAAGGTAGATAGTAGGAAAAGGGCAGATAGGTCTTTTGTAAAAGCAAGGGAACCTAGAGATGGAATGAATGGGAAGAGAAAGGGAAGGTATTGAGGAAAAGGATTAAGATGTGTCGTGTGCGTGTACCATTTTCCTGCAAAGAATGTAATAAAAACATGCAGTAATAAAAAAACTGAAGAATGAATCAAAATGAAAAGGCTTCATTTAATATTTTGGTCTAGGTGTTTGGGATTTTACATGTTTGGCTCTTGCACTGAAGTGACCTAGGCTCGGGTCATGGCTTAATCTTAATGTTTTCATTGGTATGGCATTCACACATCATACAATTAACCATTTTAAATGTGCCATTCGGTATATTTAGAACATCTACAAGGCCATGCAACCATAAACTCTTGTCTAGTTCCAAAATACTTTCATTCTGCCAAAAGAAAATCCCATACCTATTTATGCAGTCACTCCTTAATCCCTACCCCCAACAAGTGTCATAACTTTTAAAATGTTATTTCTGCCTTTATCTTTATGACAAAGTAAATTTGAGGGGCAGCAGGTAGGTGCCCATGTCTGCTTTTACTGGGTGTCTCAGTGCTCCCTAAAACTGTCACATCAGCTTCTGAACTCAGTTTTTGGTTATTTTGGCAGAATTAGGGACTCGGCTAGGCACCCTCTCTGTTATGGCATCAAACCAAATACAAATTCATTGTTTAAAACAAATTGTCAAAATCAATACCCAGAAAGTTCCAAAGAAAAATTAAGAATAGTCAATATGCTCATCATTCAGATAGAATCACCATTTAGTGTAACATACTGTGGAATTTTTTTTCTTTGCATATTACCACATATACAAAAAAGTTTCAAAAGTGATGTTATGTGGTACATGCTTGTAAAATATGTTTGGTAAAATCAGCATAAGACAGACTTATAAAATAGAAAATAGAAAACTTGTTGCCAAACCTTATTTTTAAATTAAATTATGTTTTGCATATTTTTATATTGAGAAATATAATTTCAGAGCCTCATTTGAATTTCTGCCTACCAGCCTGTTATGTGTTTATGTTTCATTTTCCTCAACCAGGCCCCTCTTTTGGATATTCAGGTGGTTTCCAATTGTCAACTGTCGAAATGATTTTGCAGCATGTGCCTAAATCTGTGTCCACATCTGATTCATTCCTTTGGACGAATTTGAATATGTTCCCTTTTCTTATGATGATAAATAAGGTGAAAATAAAATTACTTACATTGGAATCAGTTATTTTGAAAAACACTGATTGGCACATTTTATTTTACACAGCGTGCTTGTACCCAGTAGTTCATTTGATACTTTCAGTGGCTAATAGCTAATATTTATTATACATTTTATATACCAGGCATTGTGCTGAGTGTTTTAAGTGAAGGTATTTTTTTGTCATTATTGAGTTTATTGGTACTTTGTAAGTATACAGTACAGTTACATTCATCATTGGGATCTTGTACCTTTGCATGAGAGATCTTGGTTCTTTTGTCTCCATACCATAACTTTATCGTTATGGGCTATTATCGTTATTTTAGAGATGGGGTAATCATGAGGCTGAGAGTTTATGTACATTGCTCAAAGGGTAATCAATAAATGAGCCAAATTTTACTTGGTCTGTTGGGTTCAAGATGCATTATGCTTTCCATTATACTGCAAGTCCTCTTTGAATTACAAGATACTCCCAGGGTATATATGGGCAAAATTCCACACCACTTTTCTTGGGAAAATTTAACAATGAGGAAGGCACATGATGATCATAGACTGCTCTCCCTCCTTTCCCAGTCTAAGCTGGCCTCCTGTGACAATGCCCACCTGTAATAATTTCTGTGGAACTGTAACTGTGCTGCCTACCATGCTAGATTCTTTCCCAAAGTAGAACTAGAATGACTGGGCCCTTTGTAGCCCGGTGTGATTTATGAAAGATCCAAGATCCAGGAGCAGAGATAGAGGAAAGTTTTATTCATATTAAGAGTCAGTGTGAATTAAGTTCTGGGGCTAAATGCTCAAATGAATTCATCATAAAAGAGCCAAAAAAAGGTATTAAAGGACAAATTGGCTGAATTTTCTTGTACTGTTTCATTCTGTTCTGAAGAACAAATGATAGCTTGTACTATTTATTTTTTAGGAACAAGAAGCTGTAAAAAGAGACAGAGAAGGTGTGATGAAACACTATGGTGAATGTTTAAATTTAAATACATCTAAAAAACTCTGTACATCGGGAAGGTTGAAGTGGGTGCGGGGGGGGCAGGAGTAAGGGGAAGAAACAAGAACCAAGATAAGTCATGTAAAGATACAAGATCCCAATGATGAATGTAACTGTATTGTTTGCTTTAAATGTACCACTAAACTTAATGGAAAAAAATTAAAACATCATTATACTAAGAGACACATCGCCATTAATCCCTCTCTTGCTCTGAGGCACACTTACTCAATGGTTCTTGTCACTGCTGGAAGCAGTTCTGGAAGTTCTCTTTCATATCTTTACTTGCATCGTCCTGGCTGCTTTCATGTCCTGGGTCCATGCAAAACATTTACCTTTCATGATCATTTGAACTTCAGGGAAGATCTAGAAGTGCCAGTGAAAAAGGTGGACAAGGACACATCATAATGTTTTTATTTGACAGAATTGCCATACAGAAAGTGATGTGGGATGCAGAGCATTGTCATGATGGAGGATAAAACCATTTGTCCATATATCTAGCTGTTTTCTAAGTATCTCATTTCTTAAATGTTGCAATAAGCCCTTATAGTCCTAAAGACATTACAGCTTCACTGTTGCATATCAGACCCAACCTCGTGACTGCAAAGATTTTATACTCTACTTACAGATGTCAGACCTGCAGAGGTGCTAGGAGACCATGTAAGCTACCAATACCCTACATTGACTGGTGGGGAAACCAAGGCCCAGGCATGAAAAGGGTCTTATCCAGAGTGCCCAATCTGGGGACTGAGAAAGTATCACAAGTGTAATGGACACACTTGTAACCTCCTGTGTATGTTGTAGTCACTTTTGAAATATAGAACTAAATTATTTCTGCTCCTTATTTTCTCTTCTCGTCTGCCGCTTCTGCCTTCTCCATGTACCCTCCCTTTCACTGTGTTTCCTTTGTCTTCCTCCTCCTACTCTTTTATTTGCCTCTCCTCCATTCTCATTTTCATAATAACTTCTCTGATGTGGAACACGTATGCTGTCTTATTAACAAGCTACTATTACATTAGTGATCTCATTTGACTGTTGATCCTGGCTACAGTGCCCCGGAACTGAACCATAAACTCAGATAGAAAGTATAAGCCAGTGACCCCTCTTCATCAAGGCTGACCTGCTTGTAGAAACTGTGTGGATGTTGTATATGAGCTTTGGCCTTCCTCTTTATGATCTTTCTGTAGGTGTTTGAAAGTTGGGACTCCCTCTGGCACAGCCTCAGGCTCTGTGGCAAGAAAAGAAGGAAGTCAAGAAGCTTTCCTTTCATTGGATCCAGATCCTAAATAGATTTTTGCTTCACAAGCATAACTTGCCATATTTCCTGGCCAGCCCAGATCTCTGGGTGAGATCTCTATCAGTGACAGTCTTTAGCCAGGACGAGGTTCTACCCAGGAATCATCATCACTCATGGATGCCCGGGGAATGCCTCCCTGAAGAGCAAGCCTCTCTGTTTAATATCATGGTCTAATGGCATGTACATTAGATGTCTTTCCAAAAGATAAAAAGGAAAGGGAGAGGGAGGGAGGGAATTATAAGCACATAAATGAGAATTTCACACATGATGAGAAATTTGTTTTCTTCATTCATTTTTTTCCGTTCATTTTCTTGATATTCACTGAATGTCTAATAAGTGTCTGGCACTACTTTAGGCTCCAGAATATAACACAGTTCTGAAAGGGTTTGTGTCCTAATGAAGGTGACAGACACACACACACACACACACACACACACACACACACACACCACATAAAAACAAAACCAAAAAAAACAAATAGACTTGCATTATATTATCAGGTAATTTCTCTGTCATGATGCTGTGAAGAGAACAAAACAGCTATATTAATTTTTTAGGGCTGTCATGCAAACTACTGCAAACTAAGTTGCTTAAAACTTGGGCATTTGTTCTGTCACACTTGAAGCTAGGAATCTGAAATCCAGGCATCTGTACAGCATGCCTCCTCTCAAGGCTCTAGGGATGTCTTCTTTGACTCTTTCGCCTTTGGTTGACTAGTGGCAGTCCTTTAGGTTTCTTGCCTTATCCCTGAATCACTCTCTGTCCCTGTGTATCTGTTTATTCTCTTTTTATTAGGACACAAGCCTGGATTTAGGGCCCACTCTTCTTCCGGATGACTTCCTTTGGTTGTATCTGCAAAGATCCTTTATTTAAAAAAAATAGGATTATATTCTGAAATTCTAGGTAGACATGGATTTTTGGTTGAGGGATGATATTCAACATATTACAGCCAAGGAAAGAGAAAGAATCATTTACTGCTCTTTCAGATAGACTGGTGAGTATAGGTCTCTGAGAAGGGAACATTTGAGGAGAGAATTGAAGAAGGGGAGGGAGCCGGCTGTGAAGATAAATGAGGGAAGAGCATTCTACACAGAGGAGACTAAACGCCATGGCTATGAAGTTGAACTGAGTCTGGTGTGCTAGTGGAGGGAAAAATGCATAAACGCCTTGAAGACTTACAGGAGAGTGATAGGACATTGTTAGAAGATCATGCAGGACCTAGAGGCTCATGGGAAAGGATCCAGATTTTCTGCAAAGGCATAGGAAATCCCATGGAAAGTTTTTATAGCAAAGGTGTAATCTGACTTTAATTTGAGAATGATCACTCCAGGCGCTATATGGAAAATAGGAAGTGAGAGTTGTGTTGTGGAGCAAATTTGAAGATTATTATAGAAACCCAGGCAAAGGATGATGGTGGCTTATAAGGAGATGATATTAGTAGAGATGGTGAAAAAGATTGGATTAGTGATAACCATTTGAAAGTAGAGATGAAAGGATTTAATGGAATAGGTATTATGGAGATGGGGGGGTATCAAGGTTGGTTCCAAGGGTGTTAGTCTGAGCAACACTGTAAATGGCAGTGTTACTTACTGATAGGGAAAAGACTCCAAAATAGAGCACTCGTAGGGGGAAAAAAATCAAGATTTCAGTTTTCAGACATGTGAAGGGCAAGATGGATATTAAATATGCAGGTGCAGGTGTCAGGTAGGTAATTGGATATATATGATTGGACCTCTGGACAAATGGGGATAGAGAATATAAATTTGGAAGTCACCAGCAATGAGAAGTGAATAGATAAAATCATAACTGACCTACATGGAAAAGTGGTGAAACTTGAGCATTGGTTACTGTAGTATTCCAACTAAAGAGGTGGGTGGGACAAAGGTGCCAGGACAGAGGTGAGGAGTTGCTGATGATGTAGATAGAAAATCAAGAGGGCCAGGGATTTAGCTCAGTGGTTCTGTTGCCTGCCTTGCAAGTGCAAGGAATTGAGTTCTATCCCCAGTACAAAAAAAAAAAAAATCAAGAGAATGAGACATCCCAGAATCAAGTGTGAAGGAATAATCAATTCAATGAATGCTGCAGAGTGTTGAGTCATATACTCTGCCATAGAGATAAACTTGAGTCATTTGTAGGTAAATGGATGCACTTTGAGACCATAATGTTAAATTAAATAAATGAGACACACAAGCTTGAATATTGCACGGTCTCTCTCACATGAGAAATCCAAATTATAAATAAAGAGCAAAATAAAAGATAGGTAATAAAAAGCATGGAGACAGATATGTCTCAAAGGGGAAGGTAGAGATGGAGGGAGGGAGAAGAAGGGAAGCGAGGGCAGGGAAAGAGGCTGAGAAAAGGAATTAAGATGTGTTATGTGTGTGTATTAACTCCACACAGGGAATGAAAACATTATATACTGCAAACATATATTAATGACAAAAACAAAAGTAGGAAAATTTTCTGCTAGATGTGACAACAAGAGTGTCAACAGTTGATCAAAGTGTTTCTAATGAATCAGTGGGGATGAAAGGCTGCTTGGTGGAAAATAGGGAGTAGAAATGAATTGGAAGAGTAAATATGGATGAATAACTTTCAAGGAGCCATTCTTGAACATGGAAGGGAAGGATGGGGTGGTAGCTGGAGGACTGAGAATGAAAGAATTGCTTTGTTGTTTGACAGATGGGAGTTATACTATAATGAGGATGATACAATCATACAGTTATGAGTGGTAGTAGGTACAGGAACAATGAGGTACAGGTACTCACTGAGTAAGGGTGGGTGGGAGCCAGTGTATTATACAGATGCTGGTAGGTAGGTAGGTAGGTAGATGTGGTTGTGGGAGCATGTGGGGTTTCTCTTCCAATGATTTCATGTTCTCACTGAAATTAGAAACTTGGACATCATCTGAGAATGACGGGGCAAAGAAAAGGAGAGTTAGAGGTGTGAGCAGAGAAGAGAAACAGTGAAGTAGTTCTCTAAGAAGGTAGATGTCAGACAGCACTGAAAACTTCCACTTGAGGCTTGAGGTCCGCAGTTTAAATGAGAATAGACAGTATGATTGGGCTTTTCCAGCTCCAGTAAACTGCTTGGGGAATAGGCATATAGTCATCAATGCTATATTTAATACGAGTTGGGGTTTTACCAACTGTGTATGAGAGGAAGAAAGGAGTGTGCAATTAGGGTTCCATGCAAATCTCTGGGATTAAACTCAATCAGCCTTTGTAGTATTCTTCCTCAGTTTTAGTGCCCTCTCATTTTATAACTTGGCAGATAACACTTCTACACATAGAGTGTGCCCTCCTTTAGCTACAAACATGTATGCAGAGCGAGTGAGGGAATGGCAAAATCCAAAAGAAGCATGTGTCCACTAGCAAGAGAGTTTAACACTGAGCTTGCAGAATAATCTTAAGAAACTTCTTAACACATATTTTGGGGAGCTCTCAGTATGACTCTGTTTTCTTGTAATTGTTTGAGGTTGAAGTATCTCTATCTTATTCAGTGGATAGGCCTTCTGGTAAGTGGATGTTGATGGTGATGATGATAATATGACCAACTTACTTACCATATCAAAGGCACCTTGTTAAGTGCTTTACATGCATTAACTCACTTAATTCTCATGATAGTCGTATGAATTCTGTACTATTACCCTTATTTGTTGTGAGGTAATTTGTCTAATATGACATAGCTAACAAACCGCGGAACTGGGTTTTAAGCCCAGAACCACATGTGGCATTGTCCACACTCTTCTCTATTTCTGCACTGCTTCTCAGTTCTGAAGACTTTTCATGTTAAAGTTGATGCACTCATCCATCTCTCTATCCACTAACTGGAACTCCCCCATTCCCACTCTGCTAATCAATGCGTTGGTTGCTGATTAGTGTGAAAGTGTGGTTGGTATTCAACTCCAAATCTTTCATTCTTTTTTTCTTTTTGAGACAGGGTCTCACTATGTAGTTGAGACTGCCCTGGAACTCACTATGTAGCCCAGGCTGGTCTCGAACTCACAGTGATCCTCCTGCCTCAGCCACCCGAGTGCTGGGATTACAGGCGTGCGCCACCACACCCGGCCTTTCATTCCTTTTCTGCATAGACATTCCACAAGAGTATAGAGGGACAGTGGTCTTTGCCCTGACAGGCTGTTCTGGAGACTTGTGTTCTGTCTTCATGGTATATATTCTAATGACTCTGCCTGCAGAGCTGTAGCTCCGTCTCCTTTGTCTCTGAGACCTGGTTATATCTTCTGGTATTTCTGTTTC
The DNA here is from genome assembly GCF_012274545.1 of Fukomys damarensis. Classification (NCBI taxonomy): domain Eukaryota; kingdom Metazoa; phylum Chordata; class Mammalia; order Rodentia; family Bathyergidae; genus Fukomys; species Fukomys damarensis. The sequence goes on along the minus strand of NW_022900951.1, from coordinate 114,861,131 downwards.
CATGGATGGCAATATATGTTCTTGTGTTTCTCCATGCTATCCGGGCCCCTGTCTCTGTTTCTTTCTGTGAGCTTTCAATTCAGTCTGAGCTCTGCTCCTGGCTCCTACTTCAACAGGCTTGGCATAACAAATTGTCCTTTTGTAAATCATATTTAATGTCAGCATAGAATGTTTTCTGCTCATATTATGCCATCATCTCTTATATCCATCCAGATTCACGAGGTCCATTCTATCTATATAAGACCCACAAAAGCAATGCATGGTGGGAATTGGTCCTCCATATCCAAGCTGATCAGGATGGATTGGTGAATTCTATAGATTTCATCCGTCCTAGGCATCAAATTAGCTATGCTTGACTTCACCTACCACATTTTGCCTGCTGAGAGCTTGCTGTACTTTTCTGTGAAATGTATTTGAAAGAGTGCAGAAGAAATACACAAGAGTTTGCACAATTTTGTATATACTTCTGCAGTTATTATTGTAGTTGCTGCTATAAAAAAACCAAAAATATGCTTTGGCCAATTGTGTTCCTCTCTAACATCTCAGTTCAAATTTAGTGGGTATATTTATGTGTAAATTGGATCAATTTCCAGTAATAGCTCCTTATTGTTAGTATTTTGATATTATGTTAGCCTGAGAAGATTGACTTGCCATTTTAGAAAAACGTTTGAATTGAAAAAGTCCTTTGAACTTTGTTCGCTAATCTTAGCAAAGAAAATAGAAGCAGAACATGTAGACAGAAAGCTGCAAATTAAATTTACTTTTCCAATTCCAATATATTTGATCTGCATTCATTATGGAACTGGGATGGTAGTTGCTACTTAATTCTGCAATAACATTGATGTTTAGACTTTTATGAAGTCTTTATAAATTCAGTGGGGAAAAGAGTTGGACATGTTAACTGTGAATAATATCTATTTTTTAAAATTAATTAATTTTTGGTATATTTAAGGTATATAATATAGTGACAATCACCACTGGAAATTTGCACCTTTACATAATCCATCTTGGCTCTCATTTTTTCCCTATTCCCCTGCCCTCCCTTCAGTCCCTCCAACCCTCCCTATCTACAAAGACTTTGTTTCCATTTTTTTTCTTCTTATATTAATTCCATCACCTCTTCCTTTTCCCCTACCCCTCCTACTTCCCCTTCGCTCCTTTTCTTCCTATTTCACATTATCTATTATACCTTTTAGTCCTCGTTTACACTTTCAGTTTCTCACGCTAGAGAAATTAGTCGGTATTTACACATATGTGTCCTTATTTATTTCACTCAAGAGTATCACCTCAATGGGTATCCATTTAGCTAGTTTCTCATTATTTATGGCTGAGTAGTACTCCTTTTATAAAAGAAAACACACTTTGATATTAGGTTAGCATCTTAGATAGATGGCATCATTGTCGTTATAGTCCCATCTACATTACAGTGGTCCCATCCCTGGAAATAGCTGGGCCATCCTTCTTACAAGGTAATAGGTTGTCAGGGTCCATTTTCTTCTGCTTGACTAACATGGATGGGTTATTTCAAATTCAGATTTGTATTATGGTGCTAGTGGCCTGAGTGTATTTGTGCATGCAATTTCTCTGTCTTTCTCATTTTAATTATTCCCTAGATTATTATTAATTAGGAACAGAAATCAGCATCGCTGTGGGGAAAGTAAACTAAACTGAACTAAAATACAAAAATAAACAAGCATGCAAGCAAACAAACACCCCACAGGCTTAAGCACTGCTGCTAGAGAGGCTGTTTGAGTAGCTCAGGTAGGTTGAAGATAGTAGGAAAGAGGAGGTAATATGGACTTTGGACTGAATCCTTATTCCATCAGGTAATAATCAGGGGTCCATGGGCAAGTCATGTACTTTCTCCAAGTCTCTTCCTTCATCTGTGAAATGAGGAAGCCCCGATTCCACGGGGTTTTGTGGAGTAGGGATTGAGATAATGCACAATGGCCAATACATAGCTATAAAATACTTAATATTTGAGTACTTCCTATGATTAGCTCTTAAATGGTGATCAGGCTTCTGCATTCTAAGAAGTTTACATGCTCTTTGGAGGTTCATTCTCACTGAGAATCACTACTCTTAAAAGGCTCTTTTTAAACTTTATAAGTTTATTTTTATTACTATGTATTAATTGTACATATAAGTGGGATCTAGTATGATATCTCAGCACTTGCACACAGTGTACACTGATTAAATCAAGGTTTCCCTTTCTTCATAATTTCTTTATATTTGGAGCCTTTGGGTTTCTTTTTTCTGAGTCATATAAAATATATGATAGGTTATTTTTTGTTTTTTAAATTAATTTTATAGGTTCAATTTAAATATAGTTAACACATTCATCAAAGGGAATTTGTACTTATACATCATATATCTTGATTTCTCTTTTTCTCCTAATCTCAACTCAACTCCCCCCTTTTTTACAAGAAACTTTGTTTCCATTGTTTTCCATTTTTTTCCACCTTCCTTCTCCCCCTGCACCCTTCACAGTTTCCCTTTCCTTTTGAACAATTTCTTCCTATTTCATATTATTAGCTATACATTTTGGTCCTCATTTACACTTTCAGTTTCTCACACCAGAAAGACAAGGTGATATTTACATATACGTGTCTAATTTATTTCACTTAAGAGTATAGTCTCAAGTTGCATCCATTTATCTATACATGCCTCAAGTTTATCCTTTTTTATGGCTGAGTAGTACTCTGTTGTATAAAACATTCATTTTTATCCATTCATCGATTGATGGGCATTTGGTTTTTTTCCAAGATTTAGCTATTACAAACTGTGCCACTATAAACATGGGTGTGCATATATCATTGTGGTTTGATTCTTAATTCTTTTAGGAAGATACCCAGCAGAGAGATACCTGGGTCAAGTGGAACCTTTAATCCTAGTTTTTGGAGGAATCTCCACGATGATTTCCACAGTGGTTGCACCACTCTGCACTCTCACAAGCAGTGGAGTATGGTTCCTTTTTCCGCACAGCCCATCCAGGATTTGTTGTTGACTCATTTCTTGATAATAAAAACAATGTTGAGAGTCCATCTCATTCCAGAAAGGTTAATTTGAAGTGTAGTCACTTCCATTGTGCTGTAGAGCACCAGAATAAATTCCTTCCATCTAAATGTATTTGAGTGCCTCTTATCCAATCTCCCTGTCTTCAGCCTCACCCCTACCATTCAAAACCTCTAGTAATGACCGTTCTGCATTCATGTCAACTTTTTTTTTAAGCTTCTACATATGAGAGATAACAGATGGTATTTGTCTTTGTGTTAAAAGATGACAATATTTGGCACCTACCTCAAGTCTAGTTTCCATACGAAATATACAATAACAGAGATTCCTTGTGGCACTCAAAGATGGGTTTTAATTCTAATAAACCTAAGCTTTTCCAAACAAATTTTTCCACCCAAATTTTGTAAGCTGATCAGTAACAAAGTGGCTTTTTAAATAGAGCCACATTTTCTACACTCAATCTCCATTTATTAAATCCTACTAAGGTGTGTGGTGCTTGTGCAACTGGAGCCCCCTAGAAAGCAGTGACGTCAGTGATTAGTCAACAAACACATTTGGTCTAAATCTGTGCATGTCATGCCAGTAAGCATCACCCTCTCCTGTCATTTTGTAGAACAATGAATGGATTCTAAATGCAGTTCAGATACAGTGATACAGGAAAAGGTGTCCTTTAGTTTCATTAAACCCACCTCTTCACATCTAAAAATTTCAGAAAAAAGCATATTCTCTTCTGTGCCATCAAGTAAATGCACCTATGGTAAGTGTTGCTTTCTCTGTGGGCTGTCATGGAAGGTAGATTGAAATACCTCCAATGCTTCTGTGCAAACCTCAGAAGTAGTAGCTTTCCTGCAGGTGCCAAATGGTCTTTCTTCTCTTAAGGCTTTCAATTCCCACAAGATTAAGAATCATAAGATAGGGAGCTGGGAAAAAAATAGAACTTTCACCATCCCTAGTTTGCAGATGAGAGTCATATTCCAAACTCAATTAAGTTATTCCCTTCACCCTTTCTCGTGTTGCTCTGTGCACCATCGTAACTTATTAGAACCATTACGCCAGCTTAGAGTTGCATTTTATTCATGTTTCTATTTAATGTTCTTTTTTTCTACTGGTCAATGAGTTGATAGCAGAGGAAATATCAGGCCGTAAAAATAAAGTTACCATCTACTCATGCTGATTGCTTTAAAATAATCTCTGCACATGCAAAAGATGCTGTGGTATCACTCTTTTCTTAGCTTTTTCTCTTTAGGATCTGGTAAACATGAAAGCCAGATACTGAGAAAGTAAATAGTTCGGTATCCAAATGAATGCAAATTGCACTTCCATACCAGTGACAGCCCTGATTGTATTTGACCATGTGATAATTAGGCCACATTCAGGTCACAAATTTTCATTTTACACTTTTTGGGTTTTCTAATCCGGAATGTAATAATGACCTGCAGAGTGCTTCAGTGTTAGGTGACCAGAGAAGCCATTATGTGATGTTCTAGTTAATGGGGAACTTTAAATGCAGGGAAGCCTATCAGTGTGCATGGGACTCTAAATGGCCAGCACAGGGCACTGGCATAGTCATCAGAGAGTGCTTTTTCTTATGAATAATGTTGGATGCTTGGTATAGATCCAAGCTACATAAATGAAGGTACTTGGCTAAGCATACACACATATAATTTGCTAACAGTATTGGTTTGATGTGGGTGATTTAATATACAGGTATATACAGGTTTGAAAATTAAATAGCCCATTGAGAACTAATAGCCAATGTGAAAATAGGCAGGAAAAGGGAGGCAGCTTTGGCCTGTGGACAAATTGAGTGGTTTCTCTTTTGCCTCCATTTCTTTTGATTCCAGTTCCTTCTTCCATGTAATTATTTTGAGTGCTTTAGCCCACTCTCAGCCAGGTGAGGAGCATGGACTCAAAAAACGCTGATTCTGAGGTGTGACGAAGGCAAGCACAGCCTGTTATCATCACCACATTTGGCTTGTGAAAATTTTGAAAGAAGGCTTCATTCCTTATTGAAATGAACAATACCCTCACGGTAGCATTTTACGTACTTGCAGCTAAGTGCTTCTTCTGCCTATGACAGTCTCCCTGGACAAGAAAAACCATTGCCTGTGTGTCTAGGTGGAAGTGGGAATAGCACCCACTTTGCCACCCAGTGGTAAACTTGCAGTGTTATGAAGAGCCCATTAACCAGACAAGTGGGAGATGGAGGATCAAAAAAGGAGAAAAAGACAGAGTAAGAAGATAGTCTAGGAAAGAGAGAAGAGGGAGAAATTGAATTTCTGCATTCAGATCCTATAGCTACTCCTTAACTAATTCTCTTTATAGAGATTACCCTCCAGTCATGAAAAGAGCTGCTTAAGTGCCTCACATGTTTGCCACATAGCTATGGAATTTACTATTTTACAGACATGGTAGGTACCATGAAGAAAAAGTACATGTTCTGAGAAACCTGACCTAACTGGGGGCAACAGGGAACTTTACTGATAGAACTTTCTATCCTGGGAAAGTGAAACTTGAATTGACATGTAAAGAAGGAATATGAATAAAGCGTTATTTAGGCAACAGTGTGTACAGGGATCATCTCTGAAAGAATGAAGTTAGGGTCAGACATCCTAAGGCATAAGAAGAGAGTATCATATGTTCTAAGGCACTGCAAGAAAGACAGCTTGTCTGGAGCGAAGCAATGAGGGACAAAGGGTCAAAAGGTGAGACTAAAGAGCTAAGGAGTAAGTTGTGCACTCCAGGCCTACTTGTCCAAGGTGTAGCACTTGAACATCAGTGAAAGAACATTGGGAAGCTATTGGCAGAGTGTACATGAGGGATTTTAAAATAGACAATTCTGGAAGTGAAAGAGGAAGAATGCATTATCATAGGGTGCTGTTGGCAGCACTTGGGACTAGACTTGGTGGCTTGATCTAGGGTAGAAGAGAAGCACAATATGGATGTACTGTGACCTTGGGCAAGTGGCTTCACCTCTCTGCGACTAAATAGGTTTATTTTCTTTCTGGTTTAGCCTAATGAATCTTATTGATTAAGAGACCTTGCGCACTACTGTGCAGATTATCTGCTACGTGTAACGTTGCTTTAGGTGTCATCTGTTCAACAAACACATTTGAGCCCTCACTTGGTTTCTGAGGGAAAGAGAAAACCAGGTTGAAATCTTCAGAATTTCTTCAGAATGGTCTTAAGTGCAATAGCTTGAGGCCAGTGGTCTGGATGAGTTGTAAATTCTTGTGATTAAAAATTGACCTTGAAATGAATAAAAAATTGATATCACACATGCTATTCCTCTCATCCTAGGATATTGAACAGAAGTCTCCCTAGTGTTCAGTGGTAATTAAATATAAATTTAAATATTTTATTTATATCTAGTATATATTATATATTAAATATAAATGCACTTATTTAGGAAACTGATACAGTGAAAAACAAACCAAAGACTAGAATTTGTTCCAAGAAAATCTTCGAGAAAGAATTAAAAAGAGAATGCCTTAAAAAAAAAAGAGAGAGAATGCCTTTCAGGATTTTAGTGTCTTTCCCCAAACCTTTGAAAGTTGGCAAACATTTCTTGCCAGCTCATCACATTGAACCCTATAATAATTTTGCACAGTGTCCGATTGGGACAGGAAAGAAATAGCTCTGTGCATGAAGATTTTTGACTCTGTGTTCCCAAACTGCATTCCCACTGGAGAATAGGAAAACACTGCAAGTAGACATCCATATCTTACAAATGATTCCAACCTTTTTGATTTCTGCTTGTTGTGGTATATGTTCTCTAGTCAAAGCCTTGTGATTGACATCTTCAGTGGAGATGCTGATGAGATCACCTAAACACTTCCCTCTTCCATCTGGCTAAGCATGGATCTTTTGGTTTAATATGTAGGCTATAGTTAGTAGCCAGGGGTCTGTAACACAAGAAAAGATAATACCTCAAGAAAGGGAAAGAGTGAATGAAATAGAAGTGGACAGAAAGCTGTATTTATTAAAATCTTCCTGTATGTTAGCTACCTTACCCTCATTTTCTCTTTTGGCTTTCATAACCATTCTTGTAAGATTTTATTTTTATTATTATGCTTATATATCAACTGAGGAAACTGATACTTAAAAAGCTTAAATCACTTGTCCAAAATTGTGCCCTGGTCTGTCTGCCCGCAGAACATATATTGTTTTACTGTGTTGGGCCATCTAAGCCAAGTGTTCCTGAGTTTTGTGGAGAAAAGGATAGAGAACTCGGTTACAAGCATCACTGAAAAATGAAAAGAGCATCAGGAGACAAAAAAAGGCTGGAAACCAGCCCCAAACTAGAAAAACTGAAACAATACAAAAGGTCTTAGCATATGCATTTTGGAGGGTTAGCATTGGGTCTGTATAACACTACCAATAAAGGCATTTTTAGATGGCAAAGCTGGAGGAATTTGGATTCACAGATCTTGCTTAAAGTACTATTACAAGCTGTACTATAATGGAAAGTGACAAAAGTACAAAAAACATATGTGAAACGCAACAAAGCATGGAGACCAGTGATACTGATAAATATGTGTTACTCTAAATAGGCAGGGCTACATAAAACAAAAATAATTCTTTGAGAAGGATAAAATAAGGTGGAAGGGAAAAGCCATACAAAAATAACATAAACGATTGAGAGGGGTAGTAAGATTTAAAGCATTCATAATCTTAGTGTTATGGAGAAAGAGGATAGAGATGTTTGATTAACTTTACATTTTCAAAAAGTGAAGTGTCATGTAAGGAGGTCAGAAGTATTATTAAATGAATGGCAATAAAATGTGAAATTTGCAAACCAATAAAAGGCACAGAGAAAAAAATAAAAATTTCTATAAAAATGATAGCAAAAAAATAGAAGCAATATGACTAAATACAAAACTCAAAATTGTAGTTAAAAAGAGTACTTATAATAAACAGAATAAATTATCTGATTAGAAGATAGATTCTCAGATAGCATTTACTAAGGAATTCAGCTCTATGCTTTTTATACTAGACACTACAAAAACATACTGACAAAGAAATATTAAAAGTAAATGGAATATTAAACATCAGACAAACACCAACTTTAAAAAAATAGTTTAGACATTGACAAGATGCATGTTAATGAGAAAGGCATTGTTAAAAAAGATTACTTAACAATAGAGTAACTCCACATATAAAATAACCATATTGAATTTAATCTAACAACATAGCTTCTATTATATGAGGCAGAAATTGACAGAATTACTAGAAGTTGATAAGTGCACAATCATAGGAGATGATTTTTAACATACTGTGTTCGTAAACTGATCGATCAAGCAAGTAAGTACATATTATTTAGAATGTGGAAGGTTTTGTAACAAAATAATTAGACCAGATCCAGTGGACATGTCTAGAACTCTAAATCCCACAGTGAGAGAATATAATTTTCTTCTAATAAAGAACATATGCCAAAGCTGAAATAGAAAAGAAAACTCCAGTACCAAAAAGACAATATCGTATAGATTAGGTAGTTTGACAAAGATGCCATACAGTGCAAAATCAACAACCATAAACTACATTAAAGCAGAAAACAAAGCCCTAATATTATCTCAACAGGAACATAAATCATTCAACAAACATTTGATTAAAAACAAAGAAAAACACCATCCAACAAACAAGAAATAGATCCTTCACCTCACAAAGACTGTCTACCAAAGCTGTACAGCGAGTATAATGTTTAATAATGACATATTAGATGTTCAAATGTTCTCTTAAGATAAGAGGACAACTGACTGGAAGACTTGCAGTTGCTATTTTTAGCTTCTATTACAAAGACAAATGTCTGAGTTAGGCCTGGTGATGTGTGCCTGTAGTCCCAACTACTCAGGAGGCCAAGACAAAGAGGAAGAACTCTTGAGCTCAAGAATTCCAGGGCAGCATAATGAAACCCTTTCTCGAAAGGAAATGCTTACATTTTTATGATTGGATTCAGTAAATGAAAGGAAACTGTGACTGTGAAGGAAAAATTTGAGGTCTGGAAAATTTGTTCTAAAAACATCTTAAAACTATTTTGTAAAACCAAAATTATGATGTCACTTCAGGAAAGCATGACGTTTATGAATGTTGCTGAAGATTTAAAAAATATTGTGGATGATTGTAGTTTTAAATATTTAGATAAGGATCCATTTCACATTTGGCAGAGTCCATTGCAGAGGACACAAGTTATCTTGAATATGCAGAATGTGGAAGATAACTTATTTTATTTAAAAATAACCTATGGCGATAAGCTACAGTTTTTCTTAAAAAGTAAATATTTAATTCATGCTCAGTGAGTTAGCTTTTAAATCAATTATTTCATGCTTTTTAAAAAATATAACAATCTGTAGAGGCATTTGGTACAGAGAAGAGTCCTCTCACATTTATTTATTGGTTGCACTAAATAATGATGACCTCTGCTAGATTTCTGTTTACACCCAAGAAACAAAGTAAGGGTTGATTTATTCTCTGACCCCTGAAATTTGTAGGATGGAATGAATTGTTTTTAGCATTCTAAATTTAAATGCTTAAAACATCAATCAATACTTTGTTTTAAATGTTGTATCTGTGGAGAAAAGTTAAAGTTATAAGCAGAACTTTTGCATTTTTTTCATCTAAAATGTATTTTAAGATATTTTAAAATCCAAGAGCTTCTCTATACTTTTTGGAACTATCCAGATATAGTGAACTGCCAGAAGGTAACCAGTCTCAAAGGGTGCTTATCCAACTATCAACCCTGGAAGTTATTTTGACTTTTAAGATAAAAGTATAATGTTGTGATATCCCTTCCAGAAGTGCCACTGTATTTTGTCTTCAAATAAAAGAAGCTTATCGTAGTATGTTTGCAGAAAAAATTCTAAAAAAAAATTATACAGCTTATTAGAGTGTGGGAAAAGGGA
>NW_022900951.1:114750988-114851194 GCF_012274545.1 Fukomys damarensis | reverse complement strand
ATTATACTATGTATAATATATATTATATTATCATATATATATAGGTGCTGATTTAAAAATAATAACCTATATCTGAAGGAGGGAAATATTAGTGAATCTGCCTTGTCTACAGAGGAGGTATTCATTTTTTCTTTCTCTTTTCACTTTTTTCTTGTCCTTTTTATTGTTTCTCCATCCTCCCTTGTTCCCTTTCCCATTTGAACACTTTCTTCCCATTTCCCAATATCAGTTACACATCTCTGTCCTTATTTCCACATTAAGTTTCTCACACCAGAGAAACAATGTTGTATTTAAACGTGTATCTGATTTATTATTCCTAAGAGTATGATCTCAAAGTCCATCAATTTAGCTATCAAAGTCTGAAGCTCATCCTTCTTTATGGTTGAGTAGTACTCTGTTGTATAAAAATACAACTCTTTATCCATTCAATAGGGGACGGGCATTTGAGCTGTTTCCAATATTTACCTATTACAAGGTGTGCTGCTATAAACATGGGTGTACATGTGTCACTGTGGTATTATGCTTTTTAATTCTTTCAGGAAGATACCAAGAAAAGGTATACCTGGGTCAAATGGAACATCTAATCCTAGTTTTCGGAGGAATCTCCACACTGATTTCCATAGTGGTTACACCAGTCTGCACTCCCACCAACAGTGGAGGAAGGATCTTTCCCCCGTCCCCACCCCCCCATCCCTCCAACATTTGTTATTGGTTGATTTCTTGATAGCAGCCATTCTTTCTGGGGTGAGGTGGAATCTCAGTGTTGTTTTCATCTGCATCTCTTGAAGGACTAGTTATGTTGAACATTTTTTCATATGTTTATTTGCTGTTTGTACTTTTTCATCTGAGAAGGTTTTTTTTTTGTACACAGGGAGGGTAGGAAGCTTGAGGAGGGGAATGGGATAATAAAAAAGAATATTGAACAATCTATAAGAATGTATTGTAAAACCAGGTGGTGGATCTAAGTAAGATATGTGTAGAGTGAACCAAATCTGGTTATAATAATGAATTTATAAATTCATATATAATACATACACATATGTATGTATATATTTTAATTCTATACCTATTCATAAATGATTAGTAAGACTTCTGTTTTTCCATAGTTCTCAACTAAAGCCCCAAGCCAAAGAATAAGAGGTAATGAGTCCTTGCAATTGACAATCCTAAAGAGAACTGTTGTCAGCACAGAGAGGCAGCTCTCTAAGTTTGCAAAAACATACCTTTATCGTCTCTGCTATTCAGATCCATGGCCACACTGCTGCGCTTTTCAGCTTACTTAAGAAAGCTAGGGAGGGAAAAGAAGTGAGTGTTCGATCACCTTTTGCTGAGAAGATCTCTCATAAAAGTTATAGAGATTGGCTTTGTACCTTGATTTAGATCCCCTACATCCTGTAAAAGACAACAGAGGAGAGGCCTCCAGCCCAGTGTATGATATTCCAGAAATGTGTGATCATCTGGTGCATCACAGACCCCCACAGACATCTGGGGTTGCACAGGTAGACACCACAGATACAGGATTCAGTGTAGTAAGCACCCTTACCCTCTTCTCTTTCGCTTACCCTCAACAAAGAGGAACTGGATCTTAAAAGAAGGAAGAGGGAAAGGTGTCTGAGAGACAGATAAAGTCTCTCGATTGCATTGTAGGTAATGGAATGCGAGAAGCAGAAGAGTAGACAGTGCCCCTGTGCCACTGTGGGTCTCCAGATGCTCAGGTTAGATCTATGCTGAGGAGAGGGGAGCATGTGTAACCGACATTGAATTTGAGATTGAAATGTTTGAGTGGAACAAAAAGTAGGACCTATTCAAAGTTGGAAAATTTAGCGAACAAAATAAGAAGGAAATGACCAAAATAGAGAACCACTATACTCTTAAGCCAATTAAATAGAACACGGTGAGAAACTGAAAGGGTAATATGGATCAAAATGTATAATAGATCATATGTAGTAGGAAAAAAACTGTTCAAAAGGAAAGGGAAACTGTGAAACTGGGAAAGGAGAGGAAAAAATTGATAAGGAAAAAATGGAAAGAAAGCTTTTGTTAATGGGGAGGATGGGAGGTTGAAGGGAGGGAGGGGGGAATGGGAGAAGAAGAACCAAGCTATATTATGTACAGGTGCAAACTCTCTTTGATCAATGTGATCATTATGTATATATTTAATTTCTACCAGTAAAATTAATTAATTTTAAAAAAGGAATGTAAATGTGAAACAAGGTAAATAGTATCCAGAAGAACAACTTTAATAGAAAAAAATAAATTTTGGTGTGTATATGTGTATGAACATATGCACAAATGATATGCTTACTAAACTTAGAAATTTCTAAGAAGGTCGAAACCATGGCTTTGCACAAGTATTAACATACATTAAATGAAAATTAAGCACCAACACTTATTTTAAAGGGTAAGAAGATAAACATTGCATTTCAGACTATCAGGATGGAGAAAAGTTTCTTATAGGGAAAGGGTATTTTTATAAGAAAATTTATAGCGGCACAGTTTGTAATAGCTAAAACTTGGAAACAGCCCATTTGTCCATCAGTTGGAAACTGGATAAAGAAGATGTGTTTTTTTCTATAAAATGGAATACTACTCAGCCATAAGGAATGAGAAATTAGATTCATTCGTAGGAAAATGGATACATATTGAAGATATACTCCTAAGTGAAATAAATAAGGCACACATGTGTAATTACCAAATAGTTTCTCTGGTGTGAAAAACTATGATAGTATATAAGATCCTAATGATATAATTGACCATGTAAAATAGGAAGAAAAAGGCTAAAGGCTTAGGGAAAATGGGAAGGGTAGGGGAAAGGGAATAAGGGAAAAGAAAAAAAATATGACAAAATGAAAAAATGGAAATAAAGTGTTTGTAAATGGGGAGGGGAGGAGGGGGTGAAGGGAGGGCACAGACAAGGGGAAAAAAATGAGAATCAAGACCTGTCATGTAAAGGTACAAGATCCCAATAATGAATGTAATTGTACTGTATACCTTAAATGTACCAATAAACTCAATAAAAGAAAAAAGAGAAAATTATCAATTCTGAAATATACTTTGAAAAAACAAAACAATATCACACAAGGTAAAAGCAGCTTTTTTGTTGTTGTTGTTGTTTTTTGTTTTTTTTGTACCGGGGATTGAACTCAGGTCCTTGTGCTTCCAAGGCAGGCCACTGAACTGCTGAGCTAAATCCCTGGCCCTAAAATCAGCCTTTAAAGTAACAGGAATTGCCTACTTTGTTTAATGACACTATCAAATTGACAGAAATTTGGTGAGCTCAGCATATCATCTGTTTTCAAAAGCGTAGATCTTTTCTTTAGCTGTTTATTTAATTTGTGATATTATACCAGATGTAGTTTATTTGCAAGCTGAATTACTAAACTGGAATGGAAAAAATCCCATTCATAATAGCAGCAAAACCCAAAATAAATCTCAAATATTTTTCACAAAATATATGAGACCTTTACTTTTATGAAACGGTTATGGAATTTTAATTAACGAAATAAAATTAAATAAATAAAATGATAAGAAGACTCAGAATCATGAAGAAGTTAGTTCTCCACAACCTAGTCTATAATTCAGTGCAATTCTAATCAAATTATTTTCTCAGAATTTGATAGATTCATCCTAAATTTCACATGGAAATTGAAAAGGGAAATCTTAGGCAAGACTTTTGAACAAAATCAATAAAATGAACAGATCAGTTCTCTCAAAAATTAAAAACTATTATAAAACCACATAATAGTATGATTTCAACATAGTAATAGGCGAATGGAACACAACTGAAGTTCCAGAAACAAATCCACAGGCATATGAGAGCTTGGTGTACGGCCGAGAGAATGTTACTAATTAATGGGAAAAGGATAAATTAGTCAATTAGTAGTCCTGAGATAATTGGCTATTTATATGAAACAAGTCAAATTTCCCACTCTGTACTAGACACAAGATTAAATTCAAGATGGGTTAAAGAATTAAAGGTGAAAAGCATAAATTTGCTTCTTAAATTTTTGAAGGATATTTTCATAATCTTAATTTATGGAAGGATTCCTTAAAACTACAAGATGAGAAGCACAGTAGAAAACACTGATAAATTTAACTAAATTCCAAATAAAAACTCTTATATAAAGAAATATGTCACAAAGTTCAGAATAATGAGCCTCAGGCTGATAGAATATATTTTTAACTTCTATTTATGATAAAGAATTAATATCCAGAAGCCATACAGTACTTTTAAAATCATTATGGAAAGAAAACAATTCATTAAAAAAAGCACAAAGGATGTGACCAGGTAATTTACAGAAGAGAAAACCTTATTCATTTATGAATATATGAAATAAAGTTTCCTGATCTCATTAGTAATGAGGGAAAAAAAGGTGAATGAAATTCATAGTAGTTCACAAACATCAGATAAGCAAACATCAGTAACTGTATATTACCAAAATGTCATATACTGGAAAGATGCGGGGAACTGGAAAATGCGAGAGTTTAAATATATACTTGTTTTTTTTTTTGCATGTCTTTTTTTTTCAGCTTTAATCGAGTTTATTGGTACATTTTAGGGATACAGTACAGTTACATTCATTGTTGGGATCTTGTACCTCTACATGACAAGTCTTGAAATATATACCTGTTTTGAAAAACACAGTGGCAAAGAAAAAAGTGTGCATACCTTAATGTGATCCTATACAGTACAGACATTCATTGTTGGGATCTTGTACCTCTACATGACAAGTCTTGAAATATATACCTGTTTTGAAAAACATTGTGGCAAAGAAAAAAGTGTGCATACCTTAATGTGATCCTTAGATCCCTCTTCTAGATATTTTCCATGGAGAAAACTTTATGAGTATATACAGGCAACATAAACAAGACTGTTGATTGCCATGTTAAAGAAATAATGTCCAACAATATGGGAACAGATTGATATGATCCATAGCAGTATATTTAAAGAGTAGAAAATTATATGACACTTTAAATTGGTGGACTGCATCCATATGTTTTACCAGAGATTAATGTAGAAAATAGTATTTGGTGTACAGAAGTTTTAAAAAGAATGCATACAGTTCATTCGTGCAAGTGGACAGAAAATTTGGTCACGTATAGTAGAAGATCTCTCTGGGCTTTCGTGTAGTTCCATTAAGGAAACTGTTGAAAAATTTCAGTCCTGTTTCCTTGAGCCTGACATACCAGAAGCAGGAAAGTAGAGAGAATTTCCTGGATTTTTTTTAAATGTTGATAATAGTCTTGTCCTTAGTCTTGAAGAGAAGCCTGGAAAAACACCATCTATTATTGTGGCTGTCACTCAGGTACACTGTGGTGGCTTTCGGCTTGGACATTTGAGGGGTCAAATGACTCAGGATTTTAGATTAAGTCCAAGTTTACAGGCTGAACCAGAGAAACTCAAATTACGTTTTTTTTTTTTCCTCTATCTTTTCTCTTTATACAACACTGAAAACTTTTTGAGAGAAAAGGGCCCAGTAGTTCTTTTTTAATCACTTAGCCTTTGGTTGTGTTTGTGTTAAAAATTAGAAAGTCATTTCTCAAACTTCAGCAGAAATTCTAGGCTTTTGTCCACACTAATAATGGAAGTAGCACTCAAATTCTTTTCTCTTTCTTCGCACTTCTTACTTTCAATCCCAGAAAAAGAAAACTAAAGGCATTTCTGAAGAATAGCTTTTTGGTTGATTAATCCCCCTGAACTCAGGGTAACTTTCAAAGAGAAAGGAAAAGCTAGTAGAGATCAAAGCAGAACCTCATCTCCGGCAACTACCCAGGCTTCCATCACCACACTTAGATGGTAGGGTTTGTAGTCCTCAGAGTTTGCATTTTCTCTGCACTGATACAAGACTACGACTGCACTATACGTTCATTTAGAACTTTTCATTCTGGAAGTTTGTAGTTATTATACAGACTAGTTGATGTCAGCTTTCCTCTCATAGACAATTCTAATATCATTGTAATTTATGGGTTTTTGCACCTCCTGTTGGTGTGCTGCTCACTGTATTTTGGGAATCAGCATGTATGGACACTTTTAATATAACTGAATAAATGATCAGTCAGTTAAGCAACTAACACAGGCAGGTGAACCCATTGTGTTGTCTAAAAAGGGACACTGTAGCCATCTGTATACCTAGATTTGTGGTTGTGGAGGTTTCAAAGTCATCATTTGCTGAATACATGGATTTATAATTGGATGGGAAGAGAGAAGGAAGGAAAATAAGAAGGACAGGAAGAAGGGAGAAAGCTGCCTGAAAGGCGATTTCATGAAGAAGGTATTCACTTTACAGGAAAATTGCCTTTTGTATTTCAAATATTTGTCCTCTTACTTTGGATACCCAGAGTGCCAGCCACAGGGTACTTGCTGTATGATCTTGAAAATGTTTGAAGTCCTTCCAGGGAATAAGGGAAGAAAATCACATCAAAGCTACACAGCTCCTTTCTGGTGTTGTGTTCAGACACAGCATTCAAGATGATGCGGGTATCTGATTGTGCAGAGTTAATATTCCCCCAGAAGATAGAAACAGCTGAATTATAAATAGCCTGTTTCAGATGTTTCTAGTAATGTTCTTTGGGAGACTAACATGCTGGGAAGGGCATGAATCCCAAGTGTATACCTCATTAAATGTTTACAGATTGAACAAATTAATCAACACCCAAATTGAAAAAGATTGCATAACCAGCACCCAGAAGTCGTCCTTCTCCTCTTCCAAACCTTACTTCTCACTAGGAGGGAAACTGCTATAGCTTTTCTCACCACTCATTGGATTTTTTTTCCTATTCTGTACATTTCTTATAAATAGGATCATGTATAGCTTCTGTGACTGTCTTCTTTCACTTATAACCCTTTCAGGCTTCATTCGTGTTGTATGGATACACCAAGTATTTGGTCATCTGATCATTAGTTCATGGATATTTGGATTGTTTCTGTGTGCTATTGTGAGTAATTGTGCTATACTATAAACACTAATGTGTACATTTTTCCATAGACATATGTTCGCATTTCTCTTGGGTATATACCTAGTAGTAGAATTGCTTGGTCACATGTGAATCTCATTTCCAGAGTGGCTGGAACATTTTACATTCACACCAGCAGTGTATAAGAGTTTCACTTGCCAATACTTGGTATGGTCAGTATCTTTAATTTTAGCCAATTTGGTGGAAGTTTATGTTGTTGTTCTTTATAGGTTCTTATATTTTCTTGTGATACTCAAGAAATAACTCCAAAGCTAACATATGCCAGTTAACTAATCTTTGGTAATTTCCAGTGCTGGGCCTTAATTCTGTATTTCCCTATCTCTTTATAAGACTTGGACTGAGCCTTCACAACTTCGGTCCGATGTCACTTTTTCTGGAAAGCCTTCTCTAAGTCTTCCTTCACTTGATAACTTTGCCCAGAAAGACTTGTTTTTAAGCACAGGTCTGAAAGAGTAGGTTCTCAAAGGGCTTTTACTCTTTTACTGATTGATGATATTTTACCAGTAGTCTATCCTACACCCTATGATCTTGTACGTCACTCAAGTACTGAGAGGGTCTTAGAGGTTGTATACCAAATTATATCATTTAATAGCTGCAAAACTGAGGCTCAGAGAGGGACATAGGCATAACTGTGGTACGTAGGGGAAAGGGACAGGTATTCTGCCTCTAATTCCGGAGTTCCCTCTCTCTCCCTAGATATTCTTCCACTCATTGTTGCTTCCTCTCTGCTGCTAATTTGCAGAGATTTAAATTAATCTTTGGCAGGAGATAAAAACTGTTTCCAGGGCTTAAAAGTGGAAATTAAAGAAGTAACTATTCATCATTGAAAGTTTCCATGTTCCATCATTGAGAACTACTACCATTTAAACCAAAGAAAGAAAACTTAAAGTGACTTTTCAACAAGTACAGCTTTTAGAGATACTCATATAATATCTTGTTCTGTTTTCCACTCTGATCATGATTAAGAATTTCAAATAGCTCAGGAAGAATTAAGAAGATTTACACCCACATTATTACTCATAACCACTTAGAGCAAAGAAAGAAATCTTTTAAAAAGATGTTTATTGCTTTCATACCAAATGAGAATTTGAGTTAAAATGATTCCCAGCACAATCTTTTGAGTTGAAAGTGCATTCAGCAGTTTTCAAAATCTCTTATAATAACAACAATGCTTTGTAATTTTATGGAGTTTATATTTTTCGTAGGGGATTAGGAGAAAGTCTATAAATATGAACTTTCTAATCCTCATGGTGTGGTGACTATCTTGGGTCAATCTTGTTAGCCCTCCTTCCAACATGGAAACACTAAGGCTCATATGGCTATCCAGATTTCAAGTTTTGACCCCTTGGTTTCCTGGGAGTTTACTGCAAATGGAAGACCCTTAGTTAGTCAGTAATTATCTTACCCTCCTTTGCTAGAATGTAAAGTGTAGTGATCATACACCCACTTCAGGGAAATAACTCATGTAAAATACTTTGTGCTAGTAAGTCTTTATATAGTAGTTATTTTGAAACTGCTGCAGAAGTCTCTATACTAAGAGTAGGAATAGTGGGCTTTGCTGATTCTTCACCCCCCCAAATCCCAAACTCTTCTTATTCATCTATTGAAAAATATAAATTAAGGCATATCACATTCTTAATATTTTTTGCAAATGACCACTATTAACAGGGCTGAGATCAAGTATACAAAAAACAAAAGGACAATAACTTTGGAAAGAATGTTCAATAGAATAACCAATATATCACATATCACATGAAGATATGAACAGATGAAGCAAGTCATGTTATCCACATAAATGAGAAACAAAGCTTCAGAACAATGTGTAAATAATTTATCCCACTCACAATTTTTCTCTTCACTGCATTGATTATTTCCTTTGCTGTCCAAAAGTTTCATAGTTTTATATAACACCATTTATCTATTTTTGCATATGTTACCTGTTTTATTTTTAAAAAATCACTGTGTGCATTGATGTCTTGATGTATGTATCCTGTGTTTTCTTCTAGCAGTTTCAAAGTTTCAGGTCTTACATGAGTTTGATTTGATTTTCATGAGTGGTGAGTTTCATTCCTCTTTATCTGTTTTCTCCCCTATCCCCAGTTTTTCCAGTACCATTTATTTAAGAGACTGTCCTTTCTACATTCTATGCTCTTGGAAACTTGGTATATGTACCTGGGTTAATTTCTGAGTTCTCTATTCTCTTCTACTGGTCTATGTGTCAGATTTTTTTATGGTACTGCCAAATTAATGTGGTTACTATAGCTTTGCAGTATGTAGGAAAGTCAGGAAGTATGATACATCCAGCTTTGTTGTTTTTGCTCATGGTTGCTTTGACTATTTGAGATCTTTATGGAAAAGAAGAAGTGAACCATCAGAGACTTGTACTTTATACCAATTCCTGGATCTTGGGTAGCCTATTGTTAGGTTAATGTCATAGAACCAGAGAAAGATCTAGTTTTAACAGAAGGGCTTTCAGAACATGGATGAAAAATCATATGTTTACCATGATTGGACCTCTCATACTTATTTACTATGGCAAATACAGGGCAAGAGAAACTGCAAAGGCCAAAGAGTGCTAAAGATGAAAGATGCCCTTTGCGAGTCAGGAGACATGGCTTTTCATGCTAGATCAATCACTGTTTCACAGTGCATCCTGAGCAAATCACTTTAATTTTGTGGATTTAACTTCCCTCATATGAAAACTACTAGTTTAATAAGAACATTTAATTAAAAGTTTTTTCCCCCACACAGGTGTTAAAAGATCAGGGAGGAAGGACTCTGAGATCTTGACCCCCAACTCCAATCCAGGCAGTTTCATCATCAGCTGGCTTGTGTACAGGGACTCTTCTCAAGGTTTTATTTGAATAGTGAGTGCTAAAGCCTGAGTAAAGCAAAAAGTTTATCAGGGTGATTTTCAGGGCTTTTCGGGTTTTGGGATTTGAGAAGTCTGAATAGCCAAAGCGAGTGTCTCTGACATTGTCTAACAAATCGGCTTATGTTCTTATGTTAGCCATCCCTATGGCTGGACTGACAATGGTACTAGATAGTCATGAATGACCAACGATGAATGACCTACTGTGCCACTTAGGTACAACATGAGGCTAGATTGTGAGATTCAACAATTTCTAATTCATTGGAGAAAGGTCAAATTTACCTTATTTTCCTTTGACTATTCTACCTTCCTGTGTTTAATCTACTTGATGGGGCTTTAAGCATATTTGACTGGTCTCTAATGACTAGGATTTTAATTATCTTTTATGTGACATTCCAAAAAATAGGGCTGACAGTTTAAAGTTTATTGACTCAGACAGTGAAGGACTTGAACTTGAGATGGTGCTTCTTACATTTATACAACGAATGTCAAGAGGAATAGCCATAGAGTGCATGTGAAGTATTGGTCAATTTTTTACACACATATAGTAAAGGAGAATTTGAGGCATGGAGCTGTTTTTCAGGTAGTCTGAATAAACTGTGACTGAAAATGGTCCCTCTGGGGTATTACATTTCTAAGTGCTTAAAAAACCATATTCATGAAAGAAAAATCTCGATTTTATCAGAATACACCCAATATCTCCAAGAAAATTGACTGGAGGCATATCATGCATTTCACTTTTTTAAGAGGTACTGGCCTCCCTCTGAGAGACAGTGCTGCTATTAATGTCATTTTACTTGAGGGAGAGAACTTTATGGCATTGGCAATGCTTTTATGTGCATTTCTCTACTTGTCAGCCTCTTTATTTGCCTCTTCATTCATCCATTTTTGGTTTGCTCTCTGACTCTGTAGGCTATAATGCTTTGGATAGTTGATTGCACTTGCTCATTGATATAATCCAAAACACAGACAAGGCATATGCCAATTCATAGCAAGGCTCTGTGAAGTGCTGCTAGGGAATACAGAGTTGATGAGACCTTCTCACTTTATCATGGTATTTTAGAAGGAAGTATCTTGAAGGAATACTGCTTTGGGTGAGAGCTCTGATTGAGACTGTATTGAAAATGGAGAGAGTACTGAAGACTGTATTGAAAATAGTGGGTCCTAGGCCTCTCTTCTTTTATACCTTATCTCATCATATTCCATTGATTTCTTGACCTGTATCTCTTCCTATCTAGATGGAAGGCTTGGACAGCATGTTTTTCACTCATGTGGGATGCCCAGTGCATAGTACACTGTCTATAGAATTGGCTATGCACATATTCAATGAATGAGAGAAATGAGCTGAGCTCATAACTTGTGAG
This sequence comes from Fukomys damarensis, assembly GCF_012274545.1. Taxonomy (NCBI): domain Eukaryota; kingdom Metazoa; phylum Chordata; class Mammalia; order Rodentia; family Bathyergidae; genus Fukomys; species Fukomys damarensis. The sequence goes on along the minus strand of NW_022900951.1, from coordinate 114,839,983 downwards.
AAACTGTTTCCCAAAGTGAAACATGATGAAGGTATATCGCTATGCAATGATTAAGATTTTTATTCACATCCAGGAATATGCTTCTAATGGATTGAGGTTTGAACTACAACAAGAAAAGATCCAGATCCCTCCCAAGAGTTCATGCCAGTTTTATCTTAAAGGTAGCCCTGATTGTTCTCCTGACTGCCCATTATAAAAATATACTCATCCCAGAAATCAGAAAAAAAGTGCCATGGGATTCCAAAATTCATGGCCATCTGTGCCAGGTATGGGTAAGCTATGAAAAGTCATTCGGTCAGCAAGATAGAAATAACATCTGCACAGGCATACAACTTAGCAAAATCTGACTGGCTTCTCTCTGAAGGCCAGCTGCCATTGTGACTCATGGCAAGTTCCCAGCTGGAAAAAGCCGAGAAATGCCGAGCACAGGCATCTTACTCAAGAGGGAGACCAGAAAGGGCAGGGAAGCTCAGAAGCCAACTTTTTTGACCTTACCAAACAAGTTGATTCCCATTAATTTGTTCTTCTTCATGGATTTAGGTTGGCACTTAGGCAGAGAAGAAAGGAGAGTTGGAGGGGATGAATAGCAGAAAAATTTATTTATAAACTTGGATCTATTCTAGGAATGTAAGGCCAGTTCAACAATTGGTAATTTATCATGTGTTAGAGGACACAATTTGATAGATTTGAAGGGTAAAGGCCTTATCGCCATCAAATACCAAAAAGTAAAATATGGAGTTTGAAAAACTAGGAATTCATGCTTCCTCAAGTAAAAAATGGACCCATACTCTTTGAGGGAAAGAACTATAAATTTAATTACTTAAAATCAATCAATTGGGAAAAATAACTTGCATACATCAGAAAGAAAAAAGTTGATGTTACTTATATACAATATACTCCTACAAAATCAGAAGAAACAGTTTTCTAATGGATAAATGAACAAAGAATCAGAATAGGCAATTTGAAAGAGATAGTACACATTTGTTAAGGCATTTATTTGGAATGTTTAAAAAAATGAAAGTAACCTAAGTGATCATCTCTAGTTGAAAAGGTTTTAAATTCCACTAATCATCAAGTAACAATAGATCAAAATGAAATGTCACACTGGCTGAAATGAAACAGATGAATAACCTTTACATTTTTAAAGAGTATGGAGAAAAAGTGCTCTCCTAAACTAATGTTGGGGGTGCCATGATTATAATGATTAATGTAGTAGTATTCATTAGCTTGTAAATGCCTGTTTTGACCCAATAGCTCTACTTCTGGAAATTTGTTGTTTTAGAACTTTTCTACCACATAAAAGACATATTTACAGAAAAATGTTTGAAATACTGTATTTACTTGGAATGTTTAAAAACTGAAAGGACATTCAAAGGGAAATAGTTGAGTAACATGGTAATTTCATACTTTGAAGTAATATGCACCTAGTAAAAATGCTTTAGATCCACCTAACTATAGCATTAAAAGTCTGTTCACTCTATATAGTCAAACTATACAAGCAAATTTCACAGTTGCATATATAATATAACCCCATTTTGTGAAAAAGCAAGCCCAGATACGGCTACAAAGGTTTTTGTTTATACTAAAAGATTAGACAGATACCTGTTGGTGGCAGTTACATCAGAGATTGGTATTGGATGAGGGAGGGGAATACTGGCACTTGTACTGTAATTACTTCTGTATTATCAGAAAGATCACTAAGAGCCAAAAAGATGAAGTCGAGTTTATTCTTGTTGAAGTAAAAAAATAAAAAGGCTTTGTAATGCAACTAATTCCCACCTGAGAACTGAAGGAAGCAACCCTGGTAGACAGTAAGCTAACAACATGGGCTACATCTGCACATCCAAGCCTTCCACTCATCTCCCAGATAGTTAATGCTAGTTTCTCCATTTTGCAGGTGAGGAAGCTGAGGTTCAGTGGGTTTGATTTAACTTTTCTGGGCTCATGCAGCCCACAAGTTGCAAAGCTGTCTGTTCTGTACTTCTTTGTACAGCGTGGTGACTGTAGTTATTCATGTATTATATACTTGAAAATTGCTGAGAGAGTGAATTTGAAATCTTCTCACTGAAAAGTGTGTGAAGTGACAGAAATGTTAATTAACATGACTTAGGCATTGCACAATGTATGCATGTATCAAAACGTGCTGTAATGGGCCGGGGATTTAGCTCAATGTTTCTCCTGCCTGCATTGCAAGCTCAAGGGCCCGAGTTCGATCCTCAGTACCAACTCCCCCCAAATAAAAACAAAAAGCAAAAAGCAAAAATAAATGCTGTATGTCAGTCATACATATTTTTACATTTATTAAATTTATTTATTAAAAATTTTAGAAGATCATATGTATTTATTCTAGAGATTTGCCTTTTTTTAGAAAATGAAGTTATCAGAGTGAAACAAATCACAGAGATAATAAATGCTATTATTCATCAAAACTCAATGTTGAATCCCGCACTGTCAGAACCCGGGTAGGTAGTTGGGTGGCAGCATTGTTAAATGAACACTTAGATCATTAAGAAAGTTTACCTAGAGATTGTGTGCATAGTGCTTATGTCTACTGTAGTTCAGAGAGGACTTCAAGTAGACAGGGAAATCAGTCTATTGATTGATTGTCTCTTGGCCACTGACTCACGGGAATATCCTGGGTATGTGATTCTCTTATTCCATGGAGTGTCTATAACAGAGGCTTTGACACAGAGCTAGAATGAATGGTGAACAAGGGCTTTTTGTCTGTCTTGTCTCTGTATCTGGAGGGCAGACAATTTGTTTTCTTCATTGTTGTATTCTCAAAGCAGATATTCCAGCCTGCTTTTGTAGAAATGGGGAGATTGGGCTGTAGTAGAGGGGGCCTTGCAGGCCCTGCTGCATCCCTAACACTACTGTTCAAACTGTAAATCCTAGAATTGGATAAATCCACAGGAGCCATGCTTGTCAGGTTTTTCAGTTTGCTTGATGGGAGCAAGGATGCCAGTGAATATTGTTCCATTTTTTCTCTCCAAATGCAAAGTTAGTTGAAAAATAAAATTCAAGAGGCAGACAGATGGAGACAGAATGTCAACACTATTGTGAGAATAAGACTGACAAAGGAAGTTTGTTTTGGGTCTGTGATGAAAGGGGCTTCCTACTGCTCTGCTATATTCCCCAACTGCTCCAACTTCAGAAAATGGGATGGCAAACCTGAGGGGAAAATTGAGCCCAGAGAAGCAGGCAGCTACATTTACCTAGGTTGCTGTCTGCTATAAATTATGGCCAAAAAAGGGACAGATAAAATGAATCTTACATACTCAAGGCCTTTAAAAATCATGGTAAAAATAAGTAACATAAATTTTGTTATTCTAACTATTAAAGGGTACAATTCAGTGTCACTTAGTGTATTTACAATGTTGTGTAATTACCGCCTCTGTCTAGTTGTAAAACATCTTCATTACTTCAAGAGGAAATATAAATTCCCTTCCTTAAATCTCTGGCAAGCCACTAAGCTATTTTCTCTATGGATTTGCCTGTCTGAAACTTTCATATGAACAGAATCATACAATATGTTGTCTCCGTGTCTATCTTCTTCCACAAAACATATGATTTTCACGGCTATAGCATGTATTACGACTTTATTCCTTTTATGACTGAATATAATATTCCCAGGTTATGGATATAACACATATTGTTTATCCATTCCACTCTTTAATTATTGTGAGTAGTGCTGCTAGGAACTCCTATATTCAAGTAATCTACTCAAATAACTACTTTGCACTCTTTTTGTGTAGATGTCTGGGACCAGAATCCCTGGATCATATGGTAACTCTGTTTAACTTGTTCAGAAAGCACCAGACTCTTTGTCATACTTGTGGCCTGTTAATGTTCATTAGCTCTCTCTGATTGAGAAGCGTGATCCGGTGGATGTGTCCCACCACTTAGATTACATATTCTCCCTCTTCGAGATAAGTCACAGGATAGTAAAGAGGTACCACTGTTGCCAGAGCAGAAGATCCTTTATAGGTACGCATAGGACAGGGCAATGGAGCATGCTTTGCTTAACAGATGACATGATGAGGAGGAATAGCTGATTCCCACGCATTAAAAAGTTTTTAAAGATGTATAATTTGCAGGATGTGTGAGAGTCATTGTGAATACAGAAACAAGGAACATTGTCTTTCCTCCTTAGGCTCACATTCTAAAAGCTGAGTTTCAGTTTTTAAAAGGAAATAATAATGCACTAATCAGAATCCATGATACATTTTAAAAATCCAGTTCTGTGAAATCAAAATTTAACATTATACAGCGATTATCTTTCAATGATAAGTGGCCCCACTTTTACATGCTGTCAGTTCATAAAATATTTAAAGGGCCATGTCCAAAAAATTACACATAATTCAGCTGAGATGAACTCTGCATAAAACTGAATACATTAAAATGGTTCATCTGTCTTTTAAAATAATATTTAAATTAAGAAACCAAAGGAATCATTAGCTGTACTTTATTATTAAAATCAAATATTTTTGCATAAATGGATGTTAATAGGTAGGCATTGTACGCTGCAGTAATTATGTTGTATTTGTCAGTTTCAATTTGTAGCCGAGGGAATTTGCCTTCATGAAATACGTGACTCTGTCCCAACTCCGGAGTATAGGCACCACGAACGAGCCAATTGTGTCTCCACCTACTCCAGTAAAACACTGTCAGGAACTGCCTGGGGTAGTATATAGGATAATCCCAAGTTCAAATGACTCATTGCTCATGCCCCTGCCTCCACATACCCTAAACCCATGTTCATCAAGGTTGGGTACCCCCTCAGTGTGGCTCCAGAGGTCCCCCATCACCCGCTAAAAATAACAGCACTATCCTATGGACTTTGGTAATGGGAAGAGACACAGGTAGCAATACCTTCTTTATTTCTGTGTAGATTTTGTTTAAACTCTTAGCTCATTTAGACATGCCCATTCTTCTAATTAGTGGCAAATTGCCCAATATTGTCAAATACCATGATGGGGCATTCTGACAAGTCAGCAGTTTTACTCTTGTGATTGAATGTGCACACCGTTTCTTCTTAACCCAGGCTACTAAGCACTGCAACTAATTTTGGAGTGTTTTTGACATAAAAATCGCCGTGGTTTTCTTTTGAGAATGTATATGCTTTTGTGGCCTAACTCTGTACCCACAATCAATAAGGACTGTGTTGTTGTATTCAGATGCCCTTTTTTACATTCAATTAAAATTCGAGTTGGTGTGATGAATGCAATCTAGAAATGCCTGTTAATGCTACCTGAAATACATTAAGGAATTATAATTGCAATTAGGGTGAAGAGTCAGATTTATGCAGTTAACTGAGCATACCTGGGTTTACATGGAAGGGCATAGCTAAAATGTGACCTCTCTCTGTGCCAAATATGCTCTCACTGCTCAGTACATGTCAATTAAATGGAAGAATACATATAGTAATTAATAAGCAGGGAAACTCATCTTGAATATAATATACTTTGAAGTGTCAGTGGAAGGAATCCATCCTGCAGAACAGACTTTCGACAGAAAACCTAGTTCTGCACAAAGAATTGTATACTGCACGATGGTGTTCGGGTCGAAGACAGACTGCATATACGATGGTGATGGCACAAGATTATACTCCCTTAGGAACCAGTGGTTTTCTTAGTTTAAGTACACTCTACTGTATAATGTTTGCACAGTGACAACATTGCCTACCAAAGAAGTATGACCACTGAAGCATCCGTGATTTTGAATGCCCGTTGTAATCCTAACTAATCCTCCTGAGAGTTCTGTCTCATTCATTTAAATGTGTTATAATTCAAAATGGATCTGGCAATTTTATTATATATAATAAGAGATTCAGAAACCCTTTTGTTAGCATACATATCATATTGGTCAACTGAAGGGTGTTTGAGCTTCTGTTTGCTTAGGCACATCTTGAACTTTCCCTGCCCTTCTAAGGGTTTGCATTCTTGTCTTTTGATGTTGCCAGTTGAATCTGCATTCTAATTCTGGCTGCTGTGCCATCACTCTTGCTCACTCTCACTCTAAGCTCCATTCCCCCTACACAAGTAAGGCTTCCTCGAAACCAAATCCCCTATCGAGTTCACTTGTGTGACAGAAGTTTGGCTCCCACTTCTTTCACACATTTAGGCACTGCAGAGATGAGATGGGAATGTGATGTGGCCAGACTTTGAAGTCAGACCAGGGAAAGTTACTCAACTTTTCTGCCCCTCACTTTCCTCATCTGTGTAACTAAAATAATGATAGTTCCCACCTTATACGGTCTTATGAAGATTAAAAGGGACAAAACACTTAAGATACCTCAGACAGTACCTGCATACAGTCGATGTTCAATAAATGTAACAAAAGAAGTTAAAAATGACACTTTTCCCTCTTTTCTGGTTTGAAAGTGCTTCTCTTAGCAAGAATGAGGCTAATATTTCCTATTCATCTTTTCTTTTAAAATATTTTTTATTTTCATTTTTATTAGTCTATGTTGTAGTACATAATGTTAACATTTCTTATGGAGAACTGGTACTCATGGATAATACATCTTAATTCCTTTTAAAATCCTCTCTTCCTTTCCTCTCTCCTCCTCCATCCATCTCTTGATATCCTTCGTTTTTTCAGACATGTATGGAAGGCATAATGTTTATATTTCTTGTGCGAGTTTGCACAAATATGTAACAGTTCTTACTTCTTTTTTTTTCTCCTCCTTCTCTGTCTCTTGATCCCTTTCCCCCTTGAGAAATATCTACCACCCCATTTCCTATTACTTACCTTTTGCTTTTCTCTTTATTATATTTTTGGTTTCCTTCTTGAAAATATGGTACCCATTCTTTTTTAGGAAAGCCTCGTTTTATTCTAGGCTTCAGCATTTGTGATGCTGTTGTAGGCCTCTAGCACTTCTTGACGCAAAGTAATGATTAAGTTTCACCTTTACTTGCTTCTTAGCTGGGTAACAAGTGACAAGTCATTTCACCTCTCTAGCCTTACGTCCGTCACTGGTAAGTAAAGACAATGATTGGCAGTTTGTAGAGTTGTTGAGAACATTAGAATGAAAGAATGTCTAGAAAGCACTTAGTGCAATCCTAGCATAGATACTCTTCAATAAATAAGAATTATAGAACAAGAGATGTCTGGCTTCAGATCTCTGTCCCAAGCTTACTAACTGATTACCTTTCAGCAAATTACTTTACTTCACTGAATATTGGCTTCCTCTTCTGTAAAGGGAAATTTAACATCCATTCATCCATGGAAGTTTTCTAAGGATTAAATGAGATTGAGCATTTAATGAACCTGCACAATGCAATATTTCCATTGTGATGTCTTATGTTCACTACCAAATATTTTCAAGGCTTTGAGCTCAGCCCTGGGGACACAGTGGAGAATAAGATAGACATAACCCTTTGCCCTTTTGGAAGCAGAAAAGCGAAGGAATTAATTAGATGATTGTGAATACAGAGAAAAAGTTTTGAGGGAAATAAGCAGTGATATAGAAAATTAGAAGATCAGTGAGGTGCTGTGTTAAGAGACGACATCCAAACTGAGATCGAAATGATAAGGAGCCAGCAATGGCAACAGCCTGAGTGAAAGGTATCTAAAAAGGTCTAAAATGGAACAAGAATGACCTCTTCAGAGACCAAAAAGAATCTTAGTGTTTTACTTCTTTTTCAAGAATATTCCTATCCTTTATTTAGAAAATAAAGAAGGGCTGATGATGTTTTAAAAAAAATCTAAGGAAGTCAGTGGAGTGAGAACAAGTGACAATAAGGTGATCATGGTAAGCTTTTCAAAATTATTACAGTATTATCAGTTGGGAGTCCCACTAGGAAAGAGGTGGTACACGCAAAAGGGTGATTAGAGTATAGGATGATAAAAGGCTGTTTCCAAAGAGCAGTGGCCAAGGTTTAGAGTTAAGGGGTAAAGGAAACCAGCATGGGGGGAAGAAGCATCCCAAGGCCAGCAACTTCAGGGACAAATGTTCACCCCATCCTAATGAAGCTGGGGGAAGGGGCCCATAGATTCAGAGAGGGCAGCAGCTGTCCAGAGAAGGCCTGTCGGCAGCAGGGGCCTTTGGTAGAGGAACGCAAGTATTAATAACCTGTAGCCCACGATCACGGTGTGGACACAGACCCCAGCCTTCCTTCACTCCCTTGCTATAGCCATCTACTGGCCAAAGCTAACTGGAAGCCAAAGTAGAAAGGAGTTAGGTTGATGGAGGCTATGAAAATAAATCAGCCTTCCAGAGCACAGAGCCTGTGGTGAACAGTGTAGAATCACAGGGAAAAGTTGAGATGATTCAGCACAGTATCTCATGGATAATCTGACATAGCACCGCTCCCCGGAAAGATACCTATGTTCTTATCCCTGAAACATGTGAATGTATTACCTTCCATGGCAAAATAGACGTCACAGATGTGATGGATAGGATGGATGACCCTGATATGATTATAAGGGTCTTTGTAAGGAGGAGCAGGGAGACTCCTAGGAATCACAAGGTTCTTTGTAAGGGGGAAGCAGAGGAATTAGAACAGGTGACATGATCACTGGCGCAGGGGTCACAATGATGAGAAAGCATTAGCCAAGGAGTGTGAGTAACCTCTAGTAGCTAATAAAAGGTGAGAAATGCATCATCTTCTAGAACTTTCAAAAGGAGCACAGCCTTGCTGACACCTTGATTTTAGCCTAGTGAGAGCCAGTTTGAAATTTCAGCATCCAGAACTCTAAGGTAATAAATTTATGTTGTTTGCAGGCTCAAAATTTGTGGTAATTTTCTACAGTGGCAGTAAGAAAATGATAAAATAGCTTTCCACTTCTATAAAATTTTTCAGTCATACGAACAAAGCAGGTTCATGAAAACTGCTCCTTTAATATTCACAGCAACTTTTTGAAGAAGGAATTATTTTCTTCATTGCATAGAGTGAAAGTGAGTCAGGGTCTTGAAACCTTGCTCTTAGTGCAGCTGGAGATGGAACCTAGCTTTAATGACTCAAGTTCAGTTTTCTTTTCCCTACATTTTTCACTGTAGAGAAGTAGCAGAAGAGAGCCAGCTTTCAGGGAGTTAAGGGTTAGGCAGCTGGTAATGTATCTGGTGGAAATCCTATCCCAAGATGCTGGAAGAGCTTCCTCTAGTGGGTCTAACACATTCTGCTGTGTGATTTGAGCCTGCCTCCAGTTTCAGGGCGTGGACCCTCACTGGAACCTGTGTTTCCTACAAAGCAGTGGTTATTAATCTGAGCATTCCAGAGAGTTGCCTGGACATCTGCAGATTCCCACTGTAGATGATAAGAATTACAACCCCTCTGGTGATGCTACCTCAGAGAAAGCATAAGGGTACAGATAATTCTTTTTGGAGAATCCAAGAGGCCGGGATTTCCAGCTTCCAAGCAAAGGATGGCTCTGAGAAGCCGAAAATGTCACACACATCATAGCATCTGGGGTGTTATTTGATTTTTAAAGTGGATTATGAAAATTGGAGCTCCATAACCTATGAAGCTTAAACGCATTTGTGGTGACAGGATGTTTCTGTTGCATTGGCAAAGGTCAAAATCAATAGAATTCTCAAATCATCCCTGATTTCATAGGTCAGGTGTGTGCTGTTATTTCATACATCACTAGTGACTGTCTCTGTGATCCTTAAGTATTTACTTGACATAAAAATGACTTTTAAGGTTTACTTACTACCCTTGGCAAACTATGGGCATTTCATATCTCTAATGTCTTAAAATTTGCAGTTATAACACATTGAGCTGTTTCTTTGCCTGGCTGCTGAGAAATGTGCTTGAGTTTCAAAGCCCTTCTCTTTTGGGGGTTGGTAATTGAGGAAACTCTATTTTCTTGTCTGCTTCTCTAGAACAGCTCTTTCTGAATGAAATGAACACATCGGAGAGCTGTGTCCCTGGAATACATCTCAGCCTTCCTAAGCCCACCTTCTCTGAATTGTATTTTAATAGTATGTGCTAGATGTCGGTTGGAGCACTTTCCATAGACTCTTATTCAGAGAGCTGCCACGATACTTACGGCAGGAATGATATTGGGGGAGGTGTCCTGCACATCCGGTTCTACTCTTTTCAGAAGAACACTGGGAGAGAGCAAATTCTGTAAGACTTATTGCCAGGAAAAATCTGTGTCTCCTTGAGCAATTATTGTACTTTTAATCTCAGGAGCATTTGGAGTTTTGGTATTAAGTGATCAGACCAACCAAATACCAAATTCTTTGCTGCATATTAGAAATATTTATGCATGGTCTCACTCTCAAGAATTTAATTTTTCTGCAGTGAGGTTGATTTTTTAGAAATTGTTTTTCCTACCCACCAGTGATTCTAATAAGCAGCCAGAGTCGAAGATCACGTTTAGAACCAATCGGGATCTCTGCACTTTGCTCACTGGACAGCTCAAAGTCAATTTTGGGGTGCCTTTTAGTAGTTATACAGGATTTCTAGTATGCATATCTGAATGTAATTCTGTTCTTCATCTGATTGTAGTGACACGTTATGGTTTAACCGTACTTCTGCATTCTTTATCTGTTTTAAAATCACATTTTCATTATGTATTTATTGGACCTGTTTCAAATGATCTTTGAAATGAGGTAAAAGATGGGTTGATAGGTAGAGAGAGATAGATCATTGTCACAGAGAGTTTATAATGAGTCTGTTCGCTGCTGTGGGATAGTTCCTTTCCATTCAATGCTGAAAATGGTACCATATCGGGCAGCCCTGCTGAAGAAATAATATAAATCATTGTGTTTTATGTTACCATGAAAATACCCCAGCGTTTCTTTCATTTTTTAATCAAAAAGAATTACTAGCAATATTTAAAAAGCGAAATTTTATGTGTAATTCCTGATTCCAGCCCCCAGCATGACACTTTGCCCTCAGATAGCTTTTCTTTGAGCAAAATAATTGAGAGGAGACAAATCAAGAAAGAAAGTATTTAAGAAATACAAGCCCTCTCTTCAAGGTGTTTGAAATCCACATTTGCCTCCTATGAATCATAGAGGAACAGCATGTGATTTCTTTAGTGGTTTCCTATAGAATTTCAGATACTATGGCTGTGAGATCCTCCCTGAATGAGCTCGTGTTTACCTTTTAGCTTTCAAACCGTTCACCACTTCTCCTCCGCTGAGCTCACACATGCAGCTGTAGTCACTATGCACATCTTCCAGTTATTGGAACATGTTCCCTCGTGTTTCCAGGCCTTCATACAAGTTGTTCCCTCTAGATTACAGGCTCACCCTTCCCCCACTCACTCAGCTAACTCCTCCTCTCTCTTTCTATGCTTTGGCTTAGATGTCATCTCTTACTGGAGCTTCTCCCTTGCTAGACTTGTTTCTGTGTTAGAAGTACTTTTCCTGGTTGGCATCTTGTCCCATTGATGCTAATTACTTTGTGGACATGTCACCTCTGCTAGACTATAGGCTCTAAGGCGTTGGCTTTAACTCATATGTCCAGCACCTAGCACAGTGCCTGGCACAGACTCAGTAGTCAATAAATGGTTTTTGCTGTCGTGCTTGCAGAACGTATGTTTTTGCTATTTGTAAGGCATTCGGTAAATATCTAGAATGCTGATAAAAGACATTTTTGGAGTAGGATAGATGTAGTCACTCATTGAGAGAAGAATGAATGCCTAGGTGGCATATGGACATTACTGGACATTACTTTGGCCATGGTAATGTTTTTCTCTCCAGATATTATGTTAGAGCTCTTAATAAGATATGGAGCAGTAGAGAAAAAAGTGGACCATCTCAATTTTTTTTTTGCTTTTAATGATTGCTCTATGCAAGAAAATATCTTATTAGTTGACAACGTGAATGCTTTCAATTCAGTTGCTTATTTTAACATTTCAAATGAGCTCCTGGAGCTTTGTCCTTCACTGTGGACATTTTGATCAGGAAGGGAAGGTGCCAAAATGCAACATTTGAGGTACAGGCACAATACCGTGTGTACTCCATGTTTTTTTTCAATGAGTTTTTGACTCTCTCTCTCTCTCTCTCTCTCTCTCTCTCGCTCTCTCTCTCTCTTGCTCTCTCTCGCTCTCGCTCCCTTGCTCTCTCACGCTCTCTCTCTCTCTCTCTCAATCTCTCTCTCTCTCTCACTCTGTGTAGCAGGGATCAAACACAGGTCTTTGCGCTTGAGAGGCAGGTGGTGGAACCACTGAGCTAGATCCCCAGCCCCCGACTCTCTCTGTAAGAGAGAACTCATGGTACATTGAAGTAATTTTTAACTTATAATAAAAAATTTCTCATCCTCCTAATAGTTTTACTTTGGGAAGATCAGTAGAACACTGGGAACCTTGATTTCCTCATGTATAAAATAGGGTTGGTAATGTAAGCCTCATTGCCCCCTGGTGAATACTCTCTTACCCAAGTAGCTGACTGATAAAGTTTTGTTAATCAAAATGTCAAGGGAAGACAGATGCCTGCCATGAACAATAAGTGTGCACTTTCTGGCTGTTCTCTTTTCTAAAGTTTGTGACTGAATTTTGCCCTTCTTATTGTTATTATTCAAGTTACTTATTAATATAGTATCCTTCTGCAAATCGGGTGCTGAAAGAAAAACGTCAAATGCAACTTACCTTTACAAATAAAATTGATTTGTTTTAATAAAGCAATTACTGCCAGAGAAAATCCAACTTTAAAGTAATCCAAGGGCAAGGTGGGAGTTTCTCCATAAGCTGAGGAGAAAGAGAAGACTCAGATATCTTTCCAAATTAGACCCTGTGATCAAATGCATTTATTTTTTAGTATAATCAGATATTCTGACTCTGGTCTAATTATTTTACCAGGCCAGGAAAGGAGAGTTGGAAGATAAGCCCAAGGTTTTCTTTGCACCAGAAAATTCAAAGAAGAACAGAAAATCCATTGAAGTCTTCATTGGTGCCTTTGAAATGTTTGCAATATGCCTCTTGAGACTGCAAGGTTATTACTTGGAGAGGGAAGGTGGTAGACAGCCGAGTAAAGAAACATCCCAGTTGTCATGGTTTCTCTGTCATTCAGACCCCAGCAGAGAAGAAAGCAGGGGCTGCAAAGTGCATACGTGAGCTCCTTCCAGCTTCGACTAAGGAATCAAAACTCCGCAGGCTACCCAGTTACTTGGCTGATAACTGTCTTACTATTAATGCATCTCAGTGTCTAAGCCAAGTCCCCCTTTGCTTGTGGCTCTTAGAATTCTTCCCTTCCCTTTTGCTTGGAGTGCATTATCCTCATTCACACCTCAATCTACTCATCTGTATAGCCTAGTTGAAAACAAATTATGTGCTCATTTGCTACTTAGGTACAATAAGAAGCATAGTATTAAAAGGAAGTTGGGAAATAAATGGGTTCTCGGTGACTGTTCCAGCAGTTATAGTTGGTGGCTTTCACCATACTTCAAAGAGCCCTACAGGTATACTCTGAGGGAGTCTCAAGGGCTTCATAAGGAGGCAGCAGAGAGATGATGGGTGGTCTGGTGCCCAATAAAGGATAAGCTTATCTTTGCTTCCACCGAGAGTTTCATTTTAGTCTGTAACTCAAAATTTTCATTAGCATGAGATTTAGTTTAGAGATGGTGGGGAAAGCATCTGCTCAGTCCTGTTACATATCCGTAGAGGACTGGGGGCCTGCTCAATGTTTATTATATTAATTTGTACCTGCTGTGGTTGCATAGATGCCTTTCGTCTCTGCTCCAGTGGAATGTGAATTCATGAAGGGCATGGTCTACTTTTTGCTATTTTTATGAATAGATGCTTGGTTAGTGTCCATTGGGCAAAACTGCATTCTCTTTGCACTTGCCTGTTTTGTGAATCTTATCACAGTTCTAGGCCCATTGTTATGAATTACACCTGTAAACTGAATGGACTGTGTCATGAGGGAATCAACACTTGGTACTTCTCATGTTGGTTGGCCAGAGGTGCAGAGTAGCATGTGTCAAAAAAAAAAAAAATCACTGGATTTTACATCAGCCAGAACAGGCTTTAGAACATCTTGCTGTTAAGTGATTTCCCCCAAGGACACCTATATAGGAATTATTTGAGCCTCAGTTCCCTTACTTGTATTATGAAAGTAAGGATATTCTCTACTTTATAATGACCTTCTAGATTTGTTGTAAGGAATTAATGAGACATTATGCAAATCATTTAGCATGGTATAAAGAATAGAATACTTGGTAAAAAATGTCAGTACCCTAAAATTTATTACAGAAAGCATTCCTGCATTATGTAGGAATTTGAATTAGATGCTCGCTTGAGTTCCTTGTAATTCTGAGAGTCCCTGTTGATTTTGTCCTTTCTTCTATGTTTTGTTCAATAATACAGAACTGTTTTCTTCTTGCTTTGGTTTTACTTTCAAGTGGATAGAATCTTGCACAATGATTGCTTTTCTTTCTCCTCATAGGTCAGATTTAAAATGCCATGGAATATATTCAATTTCTTTGAAGTGATTTTACATCTTTTTTATTAAATGGTTCTGCATGACTCCTAGGAAGGTGAGGAGATTTTGACCAGAACATCTGACAAGTTGTCCTCTGTAACCGAGTAGTCTAGGGAAATACATATTTATAGTAGACTGGATAACCTTGGAGTTTGCAATGTGATTTGGCTTTAAGCTGCTAAGTAAGTCAGCCACGTACTGTTTCAAAAACTGAATCTTTGAGAAGATTTCCTTTTGACGTGCCTTTGGTGAACCATACTCCCCTGTATTTAGGTTCTTCCTTTGAATGTGGGCTGGATTTTGGCCAATATAATGTGGGAGACACCCAGCCCCAGTGAATCTTTACCAGCTGCCATCTGACTAGAATTGCAGAAGAGAACCAAATAAGAACTTATTAGCTTAGCCCAGTTAATCTACAGAATTGTAAGATAATACAGTAGGTTAGTTAGGAATCACTAGTATCAGGGTTTTGTTTTTCTTTATACAGAGCAATAGATAACAGCAACAGCTGTGTAAATCACACAGGTTACATATGCAGATATAACTCTGGCGAAATATTTGCAGGTGCCAGCAAAGTATTTGGTAGGTTTACTAGAAGACCTGGGGCTTCCTTTTAATAAGGGTCTCTTTAGGTGCCATTGACTCATTCTGCTGAGGCTTAGCTGTTGAATCAAGAAAATTATTTGTTATTGGTTTACGGTCTCTGAAGCAAGAATATAGCTTATCTTTGCTATATTTTGCCCACTTTGCTAGTGGGCTCCTTGGTATCCAACTACACACCTGCTTTCTTAGTTTTAAGGTAAGTTGTGTGGAACATTTTACGCTGCGCTTTCCTCAGATTACTTGGCAGACGGACTTCATGCAAAGGTCAAAACCAGTCAGAGTAGAAATGTAGGCAGCCAGTGTGTTTTTGTAAGCAACTCTTTTAATGAAATGAGTGCATTTGGTTAAATATTACCAGTTCACTATTACCATTTTTACACTGCAATCACAGAGTTGAATAGTTGTGACAGAGGTAGTATGGGATACAAAGCCCAAAATATTTTCTATCTGACTTTTACTGAAAAAAGTTTGCCAAATATTTGTCTAAACCATTAAATTAACCAACTAACAATTTTCTGAACTGTGTGTAGTATTATACCTACAATGAATCTAAAACTCAATGTTATGACGGCATTCTAATCTTATATATTCTGGGACCTCTATAAAGACAAGTTCAGCCTTATCTAGCACATCTTTTATACCCACTATGCCCTAAGTAGTGTAATATGTGATTTTTTTCCATATTTTTCATTTATAATAATCCTGTGAGAGGACATTTTTGATCTCCCCTTCATAGTAGGAAATTTGAGACTTTAAGAGGCAAAAATATATATCCTTAAAGTCAGCTGCTGACCAGATTGAGCTAGGACACAAACCCAATCCATGGGTTTTAAGTATTTACACCACTGCTTAAAATACATATATCTGACAGTGTAGTCTTCTTTTTCTCAAGAAAAGCCACTGTGGTGTCCTGTATGTATAAAATACATTAAAAACAAAACCTGGATCAAAATGTTGATATAAGTAAGAATGCCACTCTTCCTTATGATTCAGTACACACACACACACACACACACACACACACACACATACACATACACAACACAACTTAACCAAAACATAGGGTGAACATAGATGAACATAGGCTGAACCTTAACCAAAACATGACCTATAGTAAATGAAGGAATAGCATGTTGTAAGTTTGTGGCATCATCATTTAGTCTGCGTTTTTTCCATAACACAGATGCCTGATTGTTCTTTTGTATCAGCACCAGGGATTCCTAGAGCATTTTATATCATGAAAAAAAAGTCAGGGATTAATATGTTTGTTAGTGTGTCATGCAATTGTTTTACCCATACACAGACTACAAATTTCCCTCTCAAACCCGAGGTACTCTGAATGCTATTTTTCAGGTTTCTCTGGCAACCTCTTTTTAACTTGATACTTCCATAGGGACGGATATCTGATAAAAGTGACTGTATACATGGTGATCTGAGCTTTGCATGCATACACACAGACAGAATTAGAGGGACTTGTGCTTAAATATTGTTAGTAATCACTAGAGGGAAAGGTTCCATGTGGTTGATACAATTTGTCTTAGATCTTTCAGTATTGTTTATTCTTTTGAAAGCATATAGAAGGAGCTGGTTTGTCAAAAATTTAAGAACTAGCAGTCCTGGGAGAATACATACATTCTGATCTCAGAATTCCTCTGCTTTGAGACTAACATTGTCCTTTTGTTTTTTTTTGTCTGTCTGCATTTTTATGCTTCTTAAATATAGTGACTTTAAATAGAGGCTACAAAAGGCCCTTGGCTTTTTATTTTGCGTGTATAAAGGTATATCTCTGTTTATAGCCCATCCGTGTAGAATGAAAAGTGGCTTCAAACAAATCTGTCTGTTTTAAATAAATGAAGCACAGGTATTAATTGAGTTGAATGTTTTAAATGTCACCATCAGTGTGCACATTGAAATATAAACCGATTCCATGCTGTAACATTAAAGTATTAATGATATAGTTAGGGAGGCAAATGACTTGAGAAACTTAAACATTTACAAGTAATTATTTTAGACTGAGATAAAGTGACATGTTGCATTACTTTGCACTAATAGTTTCCTACATGATAAAGTTTGTTAGCTGTATAGGTAAGTCTAAACATTTTGTATTTTAGAACAATATAGATAAGTTTCTAAACATTTAGATTTTTAGGAAAGTGTAGTGGGGAAAACTTGTCCCATTACAGATAAATGTTATGCATTAATGCCACTCAAAAATCAAAACGATCCGTGTCACATTATGTAAACATCTCTGTGCTAGAGAGATTGCAAGTGACAGTAAATTTTATAAGGTCTGAGGAAGCTTATATAAGAACAAATATTTTCCCAAACAATCAACTGCCACTTTGAATAAGGGGCACAGTAGAAGAGATGCAATGGATATGTGTAATGTGTGCTAAATTCATGATTGCCTTGGACACCACTAAAGCCACACTGGGTAATTTCACTTGACAGCCAAAAAAGAGGAGCTAAAGAAATGTGGCAGTTTCGCCCCCTGTGTCTACTCACAAACTCCCATGGTGACCTCATTAATCTTGGGGAGGAGAAGCACGCAAAGACTGGCTGCGTAATGCCAAAATGACTGCTTGCAAAAATCAAGATTCAGTCCGTCTGCCGCTGGTTTTCTTTATGCTTGTGTTTGGTGACTTTGTAGAGGAGCGTGCCAAGGTGTTCTGGGTTAGAGTTGGGGAGAAGGACGCTGAGTGCATACTGCTTAAAGCAGAAGCAAATGTTTGCCATGTCTGCTGGGCCTGTCAGCAGTGGCAGTGCAGACCCCAGCTCTCCTGCACCTTTAATGCTGCTGATTCTCAGGAATGGAGAGGGGGAATAAGGCGGCAGCCACTGGACCTCCCAGCAAAGACAGTGGACTGTGATGTCATTTGCATCATTTGGTACCTACACAGGAGAGTGCTGACCTCTGCCCTTGATCCGAGTACACCAGACCATTTATTGGA
The DNA here is from genome assembly GCF_012274545.1 of Fukomys damarensis. Lineage (NCBI taxonomy): Eukaryota > Metazoa > Chordata > Mammalia > Rodentia > Bathyergidae > Fukomys > Fukomys damarensis. The sequence goes on along the minus strand of NW_022900951.1, from coordinate 114,822,049 downwards.
CTGATGCACTTTACTTGCCTCTATTAATTTTGTGCTTTTTCAGTTGACTAATTAGTTAATGGCACATGAGACCCCATGACATTGTATTTAAATTTTAAAAAACATTATTTGACTTACTTCATGACAGGCAATGTTCTGATTATGCTGACACTTTTAGCTCATTGAATCTTCATAGTATTTTGGACAAAGTCGATATTTTCATTTTAAACAATAAAATCCCAACCCTTTGTGGTAGCCATGTGTGGCTGTCCTAAATTTAGTGAGGCATACATTGGTAGTTCTACAAATAAAATTATATTGCAGAATGTGACAAAAAGGAGACTGAGGGCATCATCTTTTTAAAAGCTGTGTATTACTGTTAAGATCTTAATAGGCACTGAAAATTATAATAAGAGCATTTCGCTGATGAAGGGGTGTAACTGCAGGGAAGCTGGGACGAAGGGAATTTGAACACAATGTGCGAAATTAGGCAGACATGTGCCAAGCCTTGTCCTTCATCCATGGTAGGCATTACACAAGTGACCATGGGCCAGATCAGTGCAAATAGTACCAGACATGTGCACTGTCATGGGTGCCAAAAGGGAGGACCTTCCAAGACAGAGCAAGTGCTCAACACTGTCGGATGTAAATGAGAGGCCTAGAATTTTCAAACTTGGAAGTAGCTATAGAATTTGGGAGGTCAATACTGACCTCATGAAGATCCTCCTATATTAAATTGAAAGGGCAAGAAGCAGGGCTGGGGATTTGGCTCAGTGGTTCCGTCACCTGCCTTGCAAGTGCAAGTGAAGGAAGAGAGATGATTATTTGTTAGTAAATATTCTTGTCCCTCCAAAGGTTTCTGTAAGGAGAAGAGTGTGATTTCTAGAGAGAAGGAATTTTTAAAGCAGGAGTATTTTTAAAAATTAAAGGCAATAACGAGTCTCCACTGTATAGTTCAATGAGTAAAAGAGAGAATGGTTTGATACATAAGAAGAGACTATAGGACTTGTGTCCCAGAGGCAACAAGAAGGGATGCGACCCAGGGCACAGGGAGAAGGATTGAGATTGAATTGAATAAGATATACTTCAGTACTTATTCTTGAGTGCTTGTGAGGGTTGGGTGTGGTTAAGATTGTTTCACTTCCTCTACATAATTGCTATCAGCAGTACATGGATTACAAGTGCTCATGAAAGCAACAACTAGTGAAAGAAATTGTAAGAACTGGGTTGGATGAAGAGTGTCCAAAGAAAGAGAAGAGGGATTTGTCAGAGAACAAGAAAGCACACAGATCAGAAGATACTGGCACACCATGTGTGCTTTTATAACTTTAAGAGGATACAGGAAGATCGTTTTCTAAAAATGCCATGTATCTTGTATGCCCAAAAATAAATAATACAGAAAACCTAGGCATTTAAATACATTAGTAGAAATGCCTTGATTACCAAGGGTTGGAGTTACCGCCCTTTTCCTATAACTTGTTCTGTCTGTGTTGCATTCCATATGCACCTTTTTTGCTTTTCTGCCATCTTAGAAGAAAACAGGCCTTCCTTTCCTATGAAGACTAATCTATTAGTCCCATTTCTGCTTCCTCTTCTTGCTTGTGCCCCCACTCCTACCTGGCAAATCTCCCACCTTGTTTCATTAATTATGCCTCTCTCCCTTAATCCTGCGGCATTCCAAAAGGTACTTTCTTTAGAAGTTTTATCACAAGGCTCTTTGATATTTGGCAGAAAATCTAATTTGGATTTTTTAATGTTTTTTATGTCAGTTCTCTGTTTCTAGATTGGTGGCTATTTGCAGTATTCCCTTTTACACAATTCACTATGCTTCCCTCTGTTCAAAATATGTGAAAACCTACCAACATTTTTCCACTATGAATTCTTTAGATTGCTTTTGTAGTTTATGAAAACACAGGCTGATAGGTCTCTCACTCTCTTTTCTGCTGTCTCTCTCTGCCTTATTACAATCACTTTTTGGATCTTGGGATGCTGGAAAAAGCTTGTACTCTTTATTAGGACATTTATATTGGATTTTAAGTTTCTTTATGGCTAATAAGTGACCATATTTCAAAATGTCTTGTGTGTGCTTGCAAAGGATGTGTATACTCTCAAATATTGAGTGTAGGTTTCTGTACAGTTCAGTAAGATTGCGCTTGTTGATTATATGGTTCAGATCTTCTGTGGTTGTATTTGTGTTTTGCTTGATTAATCTGTTACTTTCTGAAAGATGTATGTTTAACTCTTCTGCTATAGTTTGAGATCTATCATTTTTTCCCTTTTTAAATCTACAATTTTGATGTCAATTATTTAAGGCTATGTAGCTACTATGCTGGCATATTTTATCTTTCTTGATAATGGAGTGTATCAGTCAGTGTCTACTAGAGAAACAGATTTAATGTAAGAAATACAAATATATAAGAATGTAGAGACTGGCTTACAATGGTCACCCACAGAGTCAGGTGTGGAAGTGCAAAAGTCTGTTTGGGCACTGGGGAACCAAGGGATCCAGTCGAGTTCCTGGGGCTCTGAGCAGAGGCCTGTGCAAGTCTGTATCAGGAGACCAAAGGGTCTGCGTCGGAAGCCAGAAGATGATGTCCAAGGTGAAAATGAAAACTGGAGCTCCTCTGAAGATGACGGAAGTGATCCTCTCTTCTTCATTTCCTTTTTATAGCATTCTGGCTACAATCCTCCCTAGGGTGGGTCTTCCACACCCAGACCTATGTATGCTGAACCAATTTAGTTGCCTGGCACTTACTCATGTTAACACAATCAATCAAGTTGACACAAGAATATGAAGACTATCCCTTGTAGCAAACATTTTATTCCTGATAAAATTAATACAAAATCAAACTAAAGGCCAATATTTACCTTTTAGGAGTATGCTAATATTTAGGGTTAGGTGTCTGATATTTATCTCCTGAAATTCATAGCTTAAATTTTTCAACTTGTAAAAGTATCACATGGTCATTGTGGAAATTTAAATTATTATTGATTTCTTTAATCTGTACATGTTCTTATATTTTTGTTTTTGACATATGATCGTATACATTTATGAAGTACAGTGCAAAGATTTAATACATGTATACATTATATAATGATCAAGTCAGGACAGTTAATGTATCTGTCATCATCTCAAGCATTTATTATTTCTTTATGGTGATAATATTCAAAATCTTGTCTTTAGTTACTTTGAAGTAGACCATACATCATTTCTATCTACAGTCACCATACTATGGAATGGAACACTAAAGCCTTTTTTTTCCTGTTTAACTATGACTTTGTACCCGATGGTCAACCTCTCCCTAGCCTCCTTTTCTCTACCCTTCCCAGTCTCTATGGAAACACAAATACAGTGTGACCTCACTCGTATATAGAATCTACACATACATTTTAATCACTTATAATCCCATCACTTGATCATGATAATGGCCAACATTTTGCGATACAATCTTGAATTTTTCCCTGTGTACCTTTTATATCAAGTGCACTATTGCACCTTGATTTGTTTAAATTGGCATTGTACCATACACTTATGTCATTACAAATTCTCTTTGATACTCGTATGTTTTTACCCCGAGCCACCAAGGAAATTACAAGGAACTCTGAGATACAGTCAAATGCAATTAGAATAGTATTGAAGCAAATTGTGAATTACAAAAAGTAAAGAATGTGAATCAAACATATTGTTTGTTCCATAGTTTGGAAAATATGAAGACAATTTCAGTGATGGTTGCAGTACTTAGCATGAACTTCATAGCAACGTTGGAATTTCACCGGATCTCTTCCTGAATGCTAAGCCAACTCCATTTAGCAAAGGTACTAAAGCAGGCATGAAACGAGTTCCATAGTACAGAATGGGTGAAGGAACACTGGTCAGACATCAGAAATGTGAAGGAAGACCCGTCAGCTTCACTCACAAGAATAGTGGGCATAGATAGTATTCCCAGGATGGAGCCACATCCTGGAGGATCTAGACTGTCAAAGAAGTCACTGTCTCTGAGTAAAATAGAGATACAGCCATGTTGCTGCCACATTGAGAGCTGGTAGTTCGAGAAGAAGAATGAGGAATTTGTATGTCCTTATGAGTCATACTGTGTAACTCCCAGTATCTGTGTATGGAGAAGGGATGGAGAGACTAGAGCTACTTTAAGGAAAAAAAAAAGTGAAAAACATTGGTCCAATAGTGTGGTAAAATTATAATCCTCACTAAGGATAAATCATTCCTGTTATCCATATTACAAAGCTATAAGAATACAATTATCTCAATAGTAAATAGGAAGGAACCAGATCTCAAGGAGGTTTAATGATGTCATATGACCCATGCCACTAGCTAGATCTTAGAGCAGCTAGTTTGTTGCTTTCCCCAACACTCTGCACTCCTCCCGGGGCTCAGTGTGCATTTGAAATGATGATAACAATGGTTGCTAGTCTTTTTGTTCTACATATACACGAATGTATACATACCATATTTATTTAGGTATAGAATCTCTTCACTGATTTTGCCTGGAAATCAGGCAACTCATTTTATCAGTATTCTCAGTTCTTTCTTCAGCTTGCTCAGGAAAGACATCCGCAGTTATCCTTCACGACTGTTGTTTTCCAGTTAGTCAGCTTCTTCCTCAGGAAAGCCTGTGATGCCTGAAACCTGCCCTTCTAACCCATTTTTCTTTCTCTTTCTCTTTCATGGTTTGCTTTCTGACTTTTGGCCTCTGGAGAGTTTCAGACTATGACAACTGTGGTTTTATTTTCCATAGTATTCGTTTGGCTCTTTGTGTAATTTTTCTTTTGACCTACCTTTCCACTTTGCAGGTTTCAATAAATGGCACTGTCATCTACACAGTTTCTCAAGGCAGAAGCTCTCTGTGTCTGAATCGCTAAAACACAAGTCTTCACTAAGTCTTTTCTATCATTCATCCAAAATATGTATGTAATTATTCTGATTCACAATGCAGAATAGTGACTAAGACAGGCCTGGAACTCGGGTCTTCTGGAAGGTATAGGGTGGGAAGATAAAAGTGACATTGGCTTTAGATCCAGGTAAACTCTTTTATTTTTTCCTAGCTTCACCATTTTCTACCTTTTTGTCCATAGGGAGATTATTTAACCTCTCCGAATGCTAATTTATCTCTCTTCCCCCTCCTCTTCCTCTTCCTCTTCTCTCCTTCTCTGCCTCCCTCTGTGGGTTTCGGGGATTTAACCCAGGGACTTGCCCATGCTAAGTGCTCTACCACTAAGCCACATTTTGAGCCTTCATTTCCTTCTGAAAAAATTGAAAAGAGCTACATTTCAGAGCTCTTTTACATTTTAGAAAATTAAGATTATACTTATATGAAATTTCTAGAGTAGACAAATCTATAAAGACAGAAAACACATTAGTGGTTGCATAGCAATGTATAGAGGATGTGTGTAGGACAAATGGGATGTTGACTGTTACAGAGTATTCTAAAATGATTTTGGTGATAGTTGGATAACTTGTGAATCAACTAAAAGCCATTTAATTGTTAACTTTAAAGGGTGAGTTATATGGTATATAGATTATACCATATTGCAAAGCTATTAAAGACTTATAAGAAATAAAAGAGGGGGAAATTCTTTATATGACTAACAGTGGGGTCACTTTGGCCTCAGAAAGTAGCAGTTTATTTTCTGCCTGATTGAGGCTGGCCATTGAGGCCCATGACACAATCAGATTCCCATAAGTATAAGGTCTTAGACTGGACAAAGTCTCCTCCGCTGTAGCAACTATAGCAAGATTGCCTCCTTTTGGGAACCATACAAGGACATTTATAGTCCTTTTATGGATTTTAGGAGTCACTTTTTGCAGCTGCCGAAGCTAAGTACAATGCAAAAATAATTTACCACTTGAGCTGCTTGGCTGGTGAGAACAGGTGGCCTCCTACGGTCCCCAGCTGAAGAGTTGAGACATAGCTCAGACCCAAATTTCCTGAAGGTTTTGATATACTTGTTTGCAATGCAAACCATCCTGTCATGTTAATCTTGGTATTTCCAATGCTGAATTAAGAAGCTGAGTAGAATTGAAGGTATACCTTTTAAAGGGCTCAATTTACTTATCTCCAGTAGGAAAGACCCTTCAGGTGAATTGGAGGCTTGTTAGACACATTTGACATAATATGAAAGATCTAACAGTTGAGGGCTTGCTTTGGATAAGCCTTGTACTCCATTCTCTAAGGCCATTGGCCCTCATTACATAATCTCTACCCATCTCCACAGTAAGCCATGCTGGCCTGTTACCCTCCACTGAGCCCTTATACAAGATCTCGTAGGATGAAAAGAAAGGGAACACCTCCGGCCTTGATTTTGTAAGGAGTCAGCTCTATCCATCCATTGGAAACAGCCTAGAGTTACTCCTAGTAGCACAGGTTTTGTCTCAACATTTGATGAAGCCAGGACAACACAGGTGGGTATATACCTTTTGCATTCCAATTTTACAAGAAGTTAGATTCTTTCATCTCCATAGGAGCCCTTCTGCCCTGTCTCACATGCTGAAACATTTCCATTGTTTAGTTTCAACTGGAGACTATAAAAGCCGATGACACACATCAGTTTGCAAATTTTAAGTGTTGCATCTATTCATCTCTACTGTGTACCTTCCTGAATTAACACTACCCAAAGTTAAGTCACCTGATTCAGATTTCCTGGAGAGGTACTGTATATGATTGAGGAACTTGAAGTGTGAATACGTCCAGTAGGTCTAAGAGACTAGCCTGACACAACTTTCTCATTACAAGGGTTACTTTGAAGATCAAGTTTGATAATATAGTATGGTACTTGGTACATAGTAGTCTTGTAATGAATGATAGTTCCTTTCACCCTACTTCTGGACCCTATGTAGTGTTTTCATTTATACAGCCAAATGAGTACTTACCTTATATTTTTACATACTTCTATGTAGACATGCATATATTATATTACATATATATGTATTATTATGTATGCATTTCAGAGTAAAATCACTGAAGATTCAATTGAAAGAATGCTGACTTCCATCACAAAAGTTTGTTTTGAGTATTTGATGTGTGGGAAAGACAAGAATATTTTGGAAAGGCAAAAGTATAAATGTGACATTTTTTTTTCAGTACTGGGGATCAAACTCTGTTCCTTATGCTTGCAAGGCAGATAGCAGCACCACTGAGCTAAATCACCCACCCCAAAAAATATAGATGTGACTTCATCTGAAAGGAATTATTGTATTGGCATCTTTCTTTAAAAATACTAAAACTAAAATTGGGAAATGAGCATATTTGTATGGTGTAGGGAAAGCAACTGTCCTTTGGCCCATTTCTTCTTGGATTTCCATGCAAAAGGAAAACTAGAGGCACGCTGGGACGAGGGGGGTCAGTGCAACCTAGATAGAACATCGGTAGGGAGGCCAGGTGATTGGCCCTGAGGCACCTCACAGACTGTCATCTCAGGTACTCTTGTGGAGCCAAATGCTGAGGCAAATAAAATATGTTCTAGTTATGCTTGGGAGACCTCCACAGCCCAGATGCCTCACTTTTCTCCTCCTTTTGCTTCCTTTTGCCAAAATAAGACTAGAATGGAAAGGAGAGAGAAGAGGAGAGGGCCAGGCCAACTCCATCACTGAATTATATATGTCACGTTTCTATTTGCACATGGAAAAGCATAGACTGCCTTCCAGCTCTGTATTTACTTAGCAACTTCAGGTGGGGAAGGAACTCAGAGGAGACTAGAAGGTCTGATTTTTCACTGTCCTTCTGAAAATTGCTTTGAATTTCTGAGCATCAGCTTCCTTATTTGCAAAAAATAGGGATAGAGAGAATATTTTCCCTGCTGTTTTCACATATTACTTGCTATCGAAATATAAAACACCAAGTATGATATTTTAAACACTTTTACAGATTCGAGAAGCTCACTTTGAAATTGAACTAAATGTTCAGCTCAACCAAAAGAAGGAAAATGACACGTGAATATTTTCTACATATACCTACATGACAGAGGTTTTTAAAAATAATTTCACATATTGATAAGGGAACAGAGAAGTTGGCACTTTGATGGCCTTTTGTTGTTTTTTAAATTCATTAATTTTATTGATACATTAGGAATTTGTACCCATACAGTATATATCTTAGTTCTAATTTTTTCCCATTCCCCTTTCCTCCTTTCAACCCTCCACCCCTCCCTATCTACATGTTTTCCTTCTTTTCTTCATTTTTTCTTTCCTTTATCCACCCTTCCCTAGTTCTTCTTCCTGTTTGAACATTTTCTTCCTATTTCACAGCATCTATTGTAGCCTTTTAGTGAGTATCGAAATTATATTCTTTTTTGGACGATAGCTCAGCAATAGGTAGCAAAATCTTAAAAAGCTGTGAACCTATTTATGCAGCAATTGCACTTTGAAGAATTCATGTGAGACAAAAAAGTGCATGGAACAGATTTTTTTAACAAGGAAAAGTGTCATATGGTTATTTCTTATAGTAAAACATTAGATACAGCTCTTTACTAATAACAGCAAGTTAGTTAAGCAAATGAGACATATGGTGAGATACAGTTCAATAGTTAAAAAGCATATTGTGAAGGCATATTTACTAATGTAGGATAATAGTCTCAAAAATGAAGATAGGCTTTTTAGCCTATCATATTATTATTTATAAGAATGATAATGGTTGAGGCAAACCATAATAGAGAATTAATTAGTATGAAAATAATGCTCTGATGAAATATTGAGCAGAATTAAACCTGTAATTTTAAACCTATAAATTTCCTGTCTTCCCAATAGGGATGTCAATGCAAGCGCTAAATGATAAAAAAACGTTACATATCTGGTAGAACCCACATTGTCTGTAATATGTGTTGTATGTATAGGAAAATATAAAAGATAATCTGAAATAAATAAGTCAAATTTTATAGTAATAGAATTATGTGTTTGAAGTGTTTTCATTTCTTAATTTGAAGTCAAATTTGCTAAGAAAAATGGCATTGGAAATTTTAAAAGGTAACACTGCTATGGATTTAAAGCTATTTTTCATCGATAGTTTTGTGTTGAAGCCCTAACCGCTAACATCATGTTATTTGGGGGTGGGGTATTTAGGAGGTGGTTAGGTTTAAATGAGGTAATGAGAATGCAGTTAAGTGTCCTAATAAGAGGAAAACCAAAGTCTTCCTTTTCTCTTCTGAGGTCTCAACAAGAAAACAGCTGTGCAAAACTAAGCAAGCAAGTTCTTACCAGATCCTTAACTTTGGACTGTGCAAAATAAATGTCTGATGTCCAACCTCTCACATCTATGGTATTTTGTTATAGCAGCCTAAGCAGACTAAAACAAATAGCAACAGCAAAATTGGTGGGGCTGCTTCTTTCTGCAGGATCCAGTAGTCTCTAATACAACAGAGATGGCGAATCAATCACTACAAATTGTTTCAGTAATTTTAAGTGCTTTGATCCCAAGAGAAAATTTGAGGTCAGTTGTTATGATAAAAATTTAAATGTATTGATCCAAAGAGGAAAAGTTGGGTCAGTGGTCATGATGTGAAAATATTGAAGATAATAGTTATGACTTTTTAGCTTCTGTGGAGTAACTGACACCGTGAAAGGCATTTTTACACCCTGCTATCATTATAGCAAGACAATATGTAATTTAATCATCATTACATTTGATAGCATGGTGAGGATTATATCAATTTGACAGATATAGAAAATATGGCTCTGAGAGTCTATGACACTTAAGATCGTGTAGTTATGACACCAAAAAGGAGGGAAAATTTGTGGGTCTGGTTCCCATATCTCTGTTCTTTGCTCATTGCCATGCCAACAGGGTATAACGGAAGAAAGATTTTCTGGAAGGAGCAATATTCAGCTATGATGGTTGATCAGTAACTTGAATTTAGGTCTGATTTGTCTATTATTTTAGAGACACATTTTCATTAAACATGGGTGATGAAGTTGTTTTGTTCTTAAATTCTGTACTTTGGATGAAATAGAGCAAATGAAAAAGAGGAAATTTGTCTAATTTTGCATTTTGAAATAATTTTAGGCTTAGTGAAAAGTGGCAAAATTAGTACAGATCTCCTGACTACTTTTCAATATCCCCTAATTTTTACTTCTTGAATTATCATAGAATAATTATATCAATAGACGTTATTGAGATTTTATGGTTGTTCCATTATTATCTCTTTCTTGGTTGATGATCTCGTCTAGTTGCTTTTAGTGGCTATGTCTCCTCGACCTCTGCAGGTCCATTGCAGTTCTCAATCTTTTCTTATCTTTCTTGACTGACACTTTCAAACCTGACTTATTAAGTAGTTTTCAGAATTTTTCTCGTGAATTTTTATGAAGTTTCTTCATGGTTAAGTTATGATTTTTTTTCCAAGAATAACAGAAGTGGTATCATGTCATTCCCGATGATTGTATTAGGTCTCCTTACCGGTCGTGATATTAACCTTGAGCACTTGGGTAATGTAGTATCATTTAGTCATTCCATTAAATGGTATGAGTTTGTTCTATGTATTGATTAGTATTTTACATTGAAATACATTGAGATTATGTAAATATGGGGTACTTCATCATATGTTTATTTACTAATTTTAACAACCATTGATATTTTTTTATTAGAACCATTATTTTTACAGTATTTTCTCAATGCTGACATTTTATGTATATTATTTCTTCTATATTATTAGTTTGAGTGTTACTGTGAGATCTGCCCTTTCCCATTTATTAATTCAATCATTTATTTTTATTAGTTTGTACTCAGATATATTAACTTATTATATACACTTTACTCCATTATTTCAATCATTTCATTAAGGCTACATTTCTTACTACTGTATATAAAAGAATAAGACCCTGAGTTCTCCATTCTACCCCACTAGTTTTTATTGGTGTTGGTTTTGATGACAGTACCATGCTGTTTTGGTTACTCTTACTCTGCAGTTTTGAAATCAGATATTTTGTGACCTCCAACTTTGTTATCTTTTTTCGGGGGGCGGGGTACGGGGGATCAAACTCGGGTCCTTGCACAGGTGAAACAGGCAGCAGAATCACTGAGCTAAATCCCCGGCCCCTGCTTTTTTATCTTTGTTCAGTATTTCTTTGGCTATTCAGACTCTGCAGTGGTTTTGGTAAATGTTTTCCTAAAGTTCCTGTGTTAAAATTTTGGCCTGCAGGGCGGTGCTATTGGAAAGTGGTAGAACCTTGAGGAAGTGTGGTCTAGGGAAGTTCCTTAGGTCATTGGGGAGTATCTTTAACTGGGGGACCCTAGCATCTTCTGCTTTAGTGGCACATGATGAAAACTGTTTTATTGCACCATGTACTTCTGCAATGATGTATTGTCTTATCAGCTGCATGAAATAATAAATTCCCTAGTCTTGCCATGAAACCTCAAAAACTGTGAGCTAAAATAAACTTATTCTCTTTGTAAGTTCATTATGTCAGATATTTTTGTTGTAGTAGTGAGACTCTCACTAAAACAGGGTCTTTTGTGGTTCTGTATGAATTTTATGATTGTATAAAGTTAAGAAAATGTAAAAAAAACAAAAATGCTAAAATAGTTGTGAAATTTTTCTTAAGCTTTGTTGTAGGGAAGGACTTTCCAACAAGTATTCAAATTCTAGATGCAAAAATAATGAAATGCATACAAGACTGATACATTTTACTACATGAAACTAAAAACACTTGCAGTATGAAATACTGTAAACAAAAGTGAAGAAACAGCTGGGCTTGGTGGCACACACTTGTAATCCTAGAACTCGGGAGGCTGTGGCAGGAGGATTGCCATGACTTTGAGGCCAGCCTGGGCTACATAGTGAGTAGAAAACCAGCCTGAATTGCATAGGGAGACCCTGCCTCAAAACTAAAAACAAAACAAAATAACAACAACTGAAAAAATGGAAGAAGATGTTTGCATTATGTCACAAAAGACTAATATCTGTGTTGTATGAAGAACGTTTAATACATCTGTCACAAACAGGATAAAATAACTATATTTAAATTCAACCGTAATCGGAGAAATATAAATTAGATCAATACTAGATGCCATTTAACTGGAGAAAATTTAAAATTATGACAATGTCTTCTTTTGGAAAGTGTATGAGGAAATAGGTGCCTTCGCTGTTGATGGAAATGCAAACGAATACAAAAGGCAATTTTTTCAACTACCTGACATGGAGGTTATACAGTAGTTGAAGTAGCAATGTATTTTTTTTCTAGTGACATTTGGGAGAAGGCTGTTTTACAATGTTCCTGAAGGTCACTGATAATATAAGTTGTATTATATAAGATTGTCCACCTGGCATTTATGGGTGCTTGAAATACTTTACCAAATCTTCCCTCCTTCCATTTTTTATCTTTACAAAAATATTGTTAACAATTGAGAGGCCTCAGAATATCAGCTATGTCATTGTTACTGATGTTGCCACCTCTGTTCCCCTCCTACTTCAAAAGGAGTATGAACTCACTGGAAAAAGAAAATAAGCTATAGACGTATCAAGGTAAAAGCTAGCAAGACATTTGGAGATGATTCATCATACCCCTGCCTTAAGAGGATGAAGGGAGGCCCAGAGAGGGTCAGTGCTTTCCCAAGGGCCATACAGTCAGCCAAGACAAAAAGAAAAGGGTTCACCAGACTGCTCCAGATCTCTTACAAGGTACATATACCAGACACACAGTGGGTGCACAATGCATATCTGAGAGCAATAATCTGCTTCTTCTGAAGAATATAATGTTTCACAGTTTCACTCGAGAACCTAAATTTGTCTTCTCAGTCCCAAAGTGGATGGAAAGCATGTATTTTATTTTTGTGACCATCACTATTTCTCCAGCATCCTTATGTAGCAACAGTCTATTAGCACTTTCATCTGTATCATGTAAGTGTATGTTGACTACTAAATTCTGGGCCAGCCACATTATACTTTTCTTGTGCTTATTTGATAATATACCCATCAGTCTTCATGGGGTCTTTTGACTCCGTTTTTTATAAAAAAGGACTAAACTTTATTGACAAACTGCTGCAGACATTTTGACTTAAGTTTAAGCTATCCAAGTAGGCAGATTTACACATGTAGCATTTAATCTTCCAAGAACAAAATGGGAGGACGGTACAAATCCAATTAGGACTTTAACTTATGTACAAAGTGGATTTTCATTCCTTTTCTTATTCAGCTGCAGTGTCCCTTTTTATATCATGCTAGTATTGAGACATGCTTGATTAACTTACCTTGGGAACAGTTCAATTTTGACAACTGTCAGCTTAATGAAAACCATCAACTTTTGGCTCAGGGTCCAAGTGAGCTTTTCATGGAGTGCAGTTGACTCTTGTTTTGAAGGAAGCTTGAAGTTTTTGCAGTGCACAAAAACACCTAGATTAGGAGTTGATGGCTGGAGTCCAGCCTATGCCTGCATAACAGGAACCATTACTTGGGGCTATTTACTCTTAAGGAAGAGACACTTTTCATAAAAGCTTGGTCTATGGATGGCTGCAGGACTGTGTCTGTCTTGATGAGGCAGCTTCATTGATTTAGGTAGAGGTGGTCCCTAATGAGGATTTGAAGCCAAGAGTGTCCAATCTAAAACCATGTTTCTGCATCTTTTACCAAAAAGTACGTGTTTTTCTGTCTTTCTTGAGAAAGCTGAAAGAGACCTTAGAGAATATGTATTCCAAATAGTATCTTTTATAGACCATAATTTTGGCTTCTGATATCTAAGTGCCCTGCACATAGTCACAATGTACAGATCAAAAAGGCTCACTGTCCAGGTAACATGCAGTACCTTTCTAGAAAAGAAGGAAACCCGTAAATTCTCAAATATTAGGAAGCCTCGAGGCCTCCACATGTACTACTCAGGCAAATTCTTCTGCTATGCCAAACTTTAATCAATATTCTTTTATTTTTGCAGACTCTTTTAACATCCTTACTTGGAAACCTATGAAAAGGCTTTAGTGATTCAAAGCTGGTGGGTGCTGTGGTTTATTTGGGGTCTCTAACCTCACATGGGGATTTAAATGTAGCACAGAGGCATGTTTTAGGGTTGGATGATCTTGTTTGCTTTTCTGGTTCTTCCTCCCAAATGTTATGCAACTGGGCAGGTCTTTTAGCCCTACTGAGATGAATAACCTGCTTTTTTCCACTTAGCAGTAAATCATGAATATTTTCCCATGTCATTATCCTTTTACATCCTTATTTTTATGTCTAAATAGTATTCATTGTGTGGCTGGACTCTCAAATTTAATCAGTCTCCTATTATGCTTAGATGTCTGTGCTATTTCCCATAACTATGATGATTTCCCTTGTAGCTCTATCTCCGCCAGACCTCTAATTATAAATGTTATTTTCAATTGGGATCTGCCTACTCCAGATATTTATGATAATTCTGGGAAGTTTCTTTAGCTCAGGAATTTCTCGATATAAAAATGAATGGCAATAGTTACTATGTATTGAGTATCTATTATGTGCCAGGTTCTTTTAAAGGAAATATTTCAGGTCATGAAATTTTGGATTTGTTTTATTCATTAAGTTCATTGGTACATTTTTAAGGTGACTACTCGCCTGCTATTCACACAATTGTGAGAGAGCCTAGTGAAGCTGTTTTAGCCACCTTGCTTCTAGTGAGGAAGTTTTCATTTTGATACAGCTAATAAGTAGTCCTTTCTGTTAGTTAAATGCAAGTATCATATATCTCTTAATTTATTATAATCCTTGTTTCTGGCTGGAGACTAAAAACACATCATCAGCATAAAAGAAAAACCTTATTTCCCAGTATTCTATGGCAAGCAAGCAAATATTTTATTCTATATGTGGTGGCAGATGGCCAAGGATACATGTAAAGGGAAAGAGTGTAAAAACCTCAGCCCCATCTTTTAAAACTTTTACTTAATCACTGTTGACTTCTGTTCTCCTCAACCATCACGGGGGGTTAGCATAGATTTCTAAGTGAGTGTCTTTAGTTATGCTGTTGTGGCTGCCTCAGTGTCCTGAATAAATTCATAACATTTACCTGTCATGGTCATTTTGACTTAGGGAAAGAGCCATAAGTCACATAGTGCCAGATCCAGTGAATGAGGTGGGTGAGTAGACACAATGATATGTTTAGGAGTCTACCTTTTTGTTGGATGGCACTTGGTAGTGGCATTCACCATATTTTTTTAAACAAGCCTTGTAAAGACATGAAAGATGACTTCCAGAATTGCTTCAGAAAGCAGGAACAATAGGACAAGTGTGTTCAAAACAAGGGGGAGTATTTCGAGGGGGATTATTAGCAATGTGTCATTTGCTGTAATACATTTTTTTTTGTACCAGGGATCAAACTCAGGTCCTTGTGCGTGTGAAGCAGGCAGCCGCACCACTGAGCTAAATCCCGGTCCTGTAATATATTTCTTTAAAATTTAAACACACACTATATTTTTGATCATCTTTTGTATACTCATGTTTGCAAACTCCTTCAGGCATACTCCTGTATGCTAATAGCAGAGGAGAGTTATTTTGAATGATATTTGCAGTCAAAGCCTGGGGCCTTTTAGAAAAATGGGAACACATTTTGGTAGAATTTTCATCTGCATGCATTCCTACACTTTTTCTATATTTGGAGATCCCAGCTGAGGAGCCCATGATAATGGTTCCTCCTTCTACAGTGTGGGTCCATTCAATTATTTATTCTTTCATTCGGCAGATATTTATCAGCACTTCCTTTTCCTTATAATGAGAATTAGGAACTTGATTTGCTTGACTTAATTGCCAAGTTAGTCTATTACAGAAAATAAGGCCATCTGAGAGTTGTTGGCATATGGATAGTTGAAGCCAGAATAATATTGACAGATGATATTCGCAGCAGGACAGAGTCTAGAGGTAGAAGAGAAAGGGGTTAATGAACATGCATTTGGAACACCAAGATTTAAGCTAGGATGTCTGAGTAAAAGAGCTCACAAAAGAGACTCCAGAGGAACACATTGTGAGTTAAATAGAAAATGATTCTGATTGTTGGTAACTAGGGAACAAAGGAAAACCAGAGAGAGCACTGATTGAACTTTATAAATTAAACTATTATTTTATGTGTAATAATAAAACACTAGGTTGTTTTCATTATTATTATTTTCAAAGATATTAGAGGTTATAAAGAAAATCTCACAGATTGTGTTTCGGTACCCTCATCAACACTGACTTAACCAATAAATGAATAGTATTTTATGTGTATTTAGTTTATCACCAAAATATTGACCATATATTTTGTAGCCAGAAGCTGAGAAGTAGCTCTTTACGAAACAAATGTTAACTACTCGACGACCTCTGAGAAAACTCCAATATGGTTTCAAGAATTTATTATTTTTCTTGATGTTTCTGACTACTATTATGAACTAATTTGTTAATGGCACATTTTTTTAGGAATCATTTGGGCCTGCATTTCATCCATCTTCAAGCCAGTAGGAATTATTTTGGTCAAAATTTTTTTTCCTTATTGAGTTTATAATGGTACATATTAGGGATACAGTACAGTTACATTCATCATTGGGATCCTGTACCTTTACATGACAGGTCTTGGTTCTCATTTTTTCCCCTTGTCCCTGCCCTCCCTTCACTCCTCCTCCCTCCCCCTTTACAAACTTCATGTCCATTTTTTCATTTTCTCATATTATTTTTTCTTTTCCCTTATTAGCTTCCCCCCCTTTCCCACTTTCCCTATACCTTTCGCCCCTTTCTTCCTGTTTCACATATTAAGTTTAGTCAACTGAGTGAACATCTGCCAGATCTTTGCTTTAACTGAAAATGATCCAGTTTGGAATTTCAAAATAATTAGTTAATTAGAATTTCACACTTTAACTAAATGAGTTTAAGCCATGAATTCTCTCTGTGAAACTACACATCTAGAGACACTTGCAGGATCTGCACCTTTCATTTTGCTGCTGGTGCTAGCTCCAGTAGTACGGGGAATGTATTCAGAATAAGCTAGAGGGTTATGAGTAGCTCTGGAGCAGAGTACAGAAGTAACGCTCTAAATGGAGGGAAAAGGCTGGGAGTATAGCTCAGTGGTAGAGTACTTACGTAATTAGAATGCATATTAGTCAAGTTTCAGCTGCTGTATACATTATGTATACAGTTTAGGGAAGAAATGGTTTATTTTGGCTCACAGTTTGAAAGCTTTAAGTCCATGGTCAGCTGGCTCCATGGCAGAAACATCACGACAATAGGGAATGAAGGAGGAAAGCCATTCACCTCATGGCACCGGGGGTAGCAGAGCACAGGGAAGAGCCAGAGAAGGCAAGGGAGGAGGTGTAGTCCCCAGTGTCATGCCGCTTTAGCCACTCAGACACGCTCACAAGTGTGCTTCACTAATGTCCTAGGGACTTCTGCAGCCAGTCAGTTTAACTGTCAAGATTACCTCGGACAGAGGGGGAAAGATGGGGCAGAGCAAGCAATGACCCAGAGAGATCTGAGTATTTAAAATAATTAGATCCCTGGAAAATTCAAGAATGCTTATGCTCACTCCTTTCAACACAGTTGCTGCCTTTGTGACTGTGCCACAGTATTTGTGCCACGCCTCATAGAAACCTTAATTGGGCCTTTGCTGTCTCTTGACATTTCCAGTTCTTCAGTGTGTTGGGGTCATATTATCTGGAGTATAGCGACATTTTGACAGTATTAAATATTTGGCCTGAAGGTTTGGCGGGATAATGGGTGAGTTGTTTTTTTTTTTTTTAATTTTCTATTTCGGTTATTTTTTTTGCTTCTTTTCTTAGAATATTTATTTTGATATATTTCTCATAATATCTTGTAAAAAGAAAATAGAATATATCACATTTCTATTTTTTAAATGGATTAAGTAGGAAAAATTTTTACTTCATAGAAATTTACTCTAAAGCCAATATAGTTAGTATGCCAGCCTTCACTTTAGTGATGCTTTCATTATGTGAGGAAATGAACCCTTCTCTCATCCTATGTGGGATGATACATGTTCCTGATGCTGAAGTGATTAACTGTATATGCTAATTAAGAAGAGGACAATGTCAGCTTCAAGGGCATGGTGTAGGCTGGGGACCAGCTGTGGTCATGGCTATAGTTTCAATTCCTAGTTATTCCATTCCTTCATTGTATAATCTTGAACCAGGCCTATACCTCAATCATGAGTAAAACAAGAGAAATTTTGCTTGATGAGCTCAAATACTACTTAGGTTGTAATTACCATGATTAGTTATGGAGGTAAGCTTCTTTGCTTTTATAGAGCAAACAAAAAGGAAAAGGAAAAGAACAATATAAAAAAAGAAACAAGCCCACCATAGATAAGTTTCCAGGAAGAGAGGCAGAGACACATAGTGTTTAGGGGTTTGAGCACAGGAGTGTAGTCTGTTTGCCTTTGAATCTTACATTTCACATATGAACTGTGTGTCTTTAGGTGATTTCCTTACCCTCCCCGTGCCTCAGTCTTCTCCTTCATCCATTGGGTGCAACGATCATGCCTACTTACCTGATCATTGTAAGCTTACAAATGAGATAGGGTATGTAAAGCTTTTGTATTCTATCTTTGCTTATAAACAGGGAAATTCAGTTGGTATAAAGCTGAATTGTTTTCAAGTAGTCAAGCTATACAGTATCTATATAGCTTTCATAACACCAGCAGTCTCTTCAGTCTCTCATGACTTCTTATGGAAAGAAAAAGACATATTTAATTTATGACCAGAAGGCAGTGACCAGTAAGATTTTACCTTATGATTTTACTTATTTTTAAAGAACAATAGTTTGGGTAGTAATTAAGTCATTTCATTAAGGATAGTTAGCATTTGGCAAGTTGAGAACCACATTAAATAATCACTCCTGTTTGTAGATAGCCATCTTCTTGGGGTTTGGCAGTAGCCAAGGTTCTTTTATTTTCCCCAAGACCCTTTTTGTTTGCCTTCAGTCAGAGGCTGCTCTGTTTCTTTTCCTTCCCTAAACTTGTAGCTGGAATGAAACATGTATGAGGTATAGTACCCTGCTCCACACATGTCTTGCTTGGAGTCCCCACTTGTCCAAAGTGAACTTGGGCAGACTGTGGAAGCACTTGCCAAGTTTTTTTTAGCCCTTTTGGCTACAACATTTCTCAGCTTCTGAATTTTTTCACAAAGGGCTGGTGGAGAATTTGCATTAAGGTTCACTTTTATTCTTAATCTCTGTGATACACAAAAGTGATAAGGAAGATGGAACAGGAAACTCCATTCTGTTTACCACAAATCTTCAACAGGTAGCAGCCTGATGGAAAGCCATTGAGGAAGAGACAGTAGGCCTGAATTCTTATCCCACTCCTGCTGCTATTCACTGTCCTTTCCTCTTTCTGCACATTTTCCTAAAACCCTATGATTCTCTGAACTTTATTAGCTTGGCTGGTTAGGGAACAAAAAACAAAACAATACTAGGCTGTTAGTTGCACTCAGTGAATCTCTGGAACATATAGTTTCTTGCAATACCATGGTTGCTCTGATCTAGAAACAGCCTAACCTTTCTCTTCTATGCAAGCCTAATTGAGGACAATGATTATTTCCATTCTTTCTTTACAAGGGCGTCATGAAGGCAAAGTTCTAGAAGTAGGAGTACAGCATCTCAGCTCTTTGGGAGGAAGCTACTAACTCTAACAGGCATTAGTACGATTAGGTGTGATGCTGTTAATGTTTCTCCAGACTGTGTTTATTCTGTTAGTGCTGTAAGTGAATTTTTGTGGTTGGAAAACATCTCCAACAGTACTTTAATTTTAATGAGAACGGATGACATTGTTGCTTCATTGCTCATGCAAAAATACCAAAATAATTTTTAAAGTCCACATAGTAAACTTAGAAGCACAGTACATTTTTACCGTGTTTCTGCTTAGAAAACCAAACCAAACCACAGAAAAAGCCCATGGTCTTTATCACCCAGCAATCAAAGCTACTCATCTATCTTTATGTTATCATTATGAATGCTTAACATGAGATCCATCGTAACAAACTTTTCAGTGGGTGATACCGTATTGATAACTATAGGTACAATGTTGTACTGCTTGCATAACAAACTTTTTAACAGTTGAATCAAGTAGCAACGTCTCATTCCCCCTTTAAGCTCGCCTCTTGACAACAACCATTCTAGCCTCTGCTTCTATGTTGACTAGTGTGTGAGTGCACGCATGTGCGCATGCCTAGGCATCATAGAGCATATATCCTTCTGTGACTGGCTTATTTCACTTAGCACAGTGCCTCAGACTTCTTCCGGTTTGAAACACGAGTAGGATTTACATCTTTTACAATAGTGAATAATGTCCTACTATGTAAACATACCACTGTTTTCTTTATCTTTCCACCCACTGGTTGACATTTGTGCCAATTCCTTACCTTGGGTATTGTGAATAATGCTGCAGTGAATATGAGAGTGCAAATATCTTTTCACGTTGTTTCTTTGAATTCCTTCTGTTAAACCCCCAGAAGTGATATTACTGGTTCATACAGTGGTTTTATTTGTAATTTTATGAGGACCCTCCATACTGCTTTCTGTAGCAGTTGTACCATTTTAAGTTCTTACAAAGCATGCCTGGGGATTCTCATTTCTTCACATACCTCACCAGCATTTCTTACATTTTCTCAAAAAAGCAGTGAAGGTTTAAATTTTTTAAAACCGTTATTATAGTAAAAACACATTGCCAAGGATGATGAGATCAGTATATTTGAAGTGGGGGAAATTCTTTTGAGTATTTAGAGGGAGATCAATATATGACCAGTTGATCTTTGATAAAGTTATAGAGAATATACAGTGGGGAAACAACAGTTTCTTCAACAAATGATGCGGGGGAGCACCAGATGTCTACACACAAAATAATGAAATAGGACCTTTATCTAACATGATACATATAAATCAACTCAAAGTGAAGACTTAAAAGTGAGATTTGAAATTGTGAAAGTCCTAGAAGAAAACTAGGAAAAAGAACTTCTTGATAGTGGTCTGGGCAATGATTTCTTAGATAGGACACCAAAAGTATAGGGTACAGAAGCAAAAATGAACAAGGGGACTATACCAAACTGAAAAGCTTTTACACAGCAAAGGAATCAGTCAAGAGAATGAAAAGACAAACTATGCAATGGGAGAAAATATTTTCAAACTGTCTGTCTCTTAAAGGACTCATACCAAAAATATAAAGATCTCCTACAACATAATGACCAAAAAAGAAAATGTTCCAATTCAAAAATGATTTCAATGCTTGAGTAGGCACTTCTTCAAAAAAGATAGAGAAAATAGCCAAAAGGTATAAAGAAAGATGCTCAGAATCTCCAATCACTAGAAAAATTCAAATCAAAACACCTCACTTTATAGATGGAAAATCTGAAGGACTAAGATGAAAGAAATTTTTTCCAAAGACGCTCAACTACTACCTTAGTTAGTGACAGAGCTGAGAAGGGAACCTCCGATGCTATACTCCTGGGCCATGATTTTTACATTTCAGCTTGTGCTATTTTGTTGCTGGCATACTGGACCATACTTACTAAAGTTTTTCTTCTGTCAGTCTCTGGAAGCAGGGATTCAGTCAGCTTTGGCTGAAATAATTTTTTTTCCTGCCTTTATTCTGAAAGTTCATTAATGACTTTCTGTGTTTCCATAGAGAAATTTTCTATATGTTGAGAATCCCTAAACCAAAATCTCCTAAATCTGAAATCCCCTAAATCTGAAACTTTTTGATTGTCAGAATGTTGCCAGGGGTGGAAAATTCCATACAATGAAACTTTGTTTCATGCACAAAACAATTAAATATATTCTATAAAATTATTTTCATTCTATGTGTGTAATGTGTATATGAAACACTAATACATTTTGTGTTTATATTTGGGTCCCATCTCTAATATAACTCATGTATTGGCAAATATTTCAACATCCCAAAAACTCCAAAATCCAAAATATGTTTGGTCCCAAGTACTTTGGGTGAGGGATATTGGACTTGTACTGGAATACAGTAGCCATTTTGCCCCACTATCAATAAGTTGACCCTCGTGTGAAAATATACAAACTAGGTTTAGATTTGTTCAGTTTGGTTTATGTCAACATACATGAATCCCAACCATCTGGAGGGGTTGAACAAATAATAAGCAATCCCATAGGTGAAGGGCGATAGATATTGATAAATAGAGAAAATCATGGGGCTTGAAGTCAGAGAACAAGGATGTGTAATGGCTCCTCGGCTTTTATAGCATGACATCCCCCAATCTTCACCATATTCCAACCATAATGATATCGCATAACTCAAATCAGATATCTGAATCCTGACAGTGTCCTACAAGTCAGATGATTTTCCAAGAGCTATCTCCACCCTTTCTGTGTTCATACTTGCAATTCTCAACTTAAGGACTGTCATCCAACCCTGATTTCTTTCATCAGCTTCAAAAAGCCACTTCAGGCTAGAACATTCTACCACATTAATCAAGTCCTATACTCTTGACGATACTCCTGGCCACACCCCATTAATACTGAAGACACTCTTGCTGGCTCTTCTTCTAAGCCTTGCCAAACTGTTGGGGTCTATAGTAGATACCCCTTCCTGTACTAGCACGCTATAAGTGGCACATGCTTCTTTTCCCTAATTCAGCTATATTGCTTTATATCAGGAGTCAGACCGAAGCCCTACATGACTCAAATGGGCATGTCAAATAGCAGAGATGGGCTGGTATTGCTCCTTTGCTAATGGCTGTCACTGAGGCTTGATTCCTGGTCTGTGAAGTGGCAGGGCCCTGCTGAGTTACATGCAGTTGAGGTCAGTGTGACCCCAATTAAAATCCTTTCCCTTGAATTATGGCTTCTCACTTACCTGATGGGTTGCTTGCTAATTGCAACCTGTCCTAGTACTTTTTTGTTCTATCCAAGAAAGATAAACAACAGTTCTTACTCCTTTCCATCCCTGCTTGGTGCCATTATGCCAGTTCTGCAGTATTTTAATAGATGCCTTCTAAGCATACCCTGCTCCCTATTTCTTCCCATGGTTCTATTCAATAAATACTGGATGCACTTGGGGGCCTTTACCTTTGTTGCCTAGAGCAGCACTGATCAGTCCCAAGACCCAGCCTCTGCTTGCTAAGTCTCATTTTCTTTATTCTTTTGTTAGCCTTGTGCTGGCCTGGTTCACAGGAGGCCAGGACCCACTGTAGGGGTTCTGACAACATCATCCCCTTTCCCGTTCCCTATAGGGATTTGATCAGATACCCAGTCTGATTCTTGATCCTGACCATCTACTGTTGACTGATTATGGAAGCCAGATCTAAGGCAGCGGTGGGCACAAAGGAATTAAATGAGTCAAGAGATGTGTGAGAAGAAGGGAAGAATAAAAGGTGTGGAGAAAAGCAAGGGCACTGATTATTGAGAGGGGCTTCATAGCATGGTTTGTGAGCCTAGAATTAAGGACTTTGGCTTCTGGATGGATATGGGCATAAGTTGTGTAAGGTAGGGTGCTTATTGATTTTCATCACTCTGTGGACTGTGCTCTAGGTGGACAATTGGACTGTGTCACCTGAACATGCAGGGAAGCACTTATTGAATGAATATTCTCTGGAACCCTGTGTGGGTGAATAATAAAGTAAAGAATTGGTATTTGGGCCCTTCAAAGGAACGTGTCTTCCCCTTCACTCCTAGGATGTTGGCATACCGGTTCTATTTACTAGTTGCTCAATGACATGAAAATAGGAGGACCATTAGAGAAGAGGATGGGAGCAAGAGGGAGGGTGGCTGGGAGGGCAAAGGGGATAAGGAGAGTTAAACTACTCAAAGTATGCTATTTGTGTGTACAAATCTGCCAAACTGAATCCCATTAATCTAAAAACTAAGACACAACAATATGAAATAAAATAAAAAGCAAGTTTCTTTATTCAGGATAATTCTTGCGTTTCTTAGCACGACGTAGAGCGCCCTGTTATTGCCTATCTCATTTCTTACTACAGTGTACTCCTCCGAAATATCACACATGTGCCTCTGTTCAAACTGTGCTTCTCTGACTGTGTCACCTTTTATATCCCCTTGCCACTGTACCTGTTATTTGTTTACCTGGAGTAGCATTTGCCTCCCAATCTTATTCAATCTTTCAGTTTTGGCACATGCATTATCTTTTTCAGAAAGCTTAACTTGGTGACCCTAGAGCATTCCCAGGCATCACTTTTCTGTTCTTGAACCATTCCATCTGAAGGCATCATCGTCATAAGAGTGCAACCAACAAAACTTGACAATTTTCTTTCTGGTACCACTTCCTAGTGAACTGTGAGCTTGTATAGGGCAGAGGCTGCATCCTTATTCATCTTTTTCTATCTTTGGTGCTTAATCCAAGGCCTAGTGCATACTACATTTTCCATGTCTATTTCCTGGATATGTGAATAGAAAGCTTCTTTTTACTCAGTTTCTGTGCTTCATATGACCCTTGTTTGACTCTTTTGTTCATCTGGATCCAAAGATCAAGAAGCGCCACGAATGAATGGCACTGACAAGTAAATGCTGTTTGCTCCTATCAAGAAAACAACTTGAATCTTTTAAAACGTGAATTTTTTTATGCTTCCCCTGCCATTAATGCTAAGGAATGGTTCAGGAGACACCCATAGTGCTATCATTACTATGCTCTAGAGATTATTAGCATTTATCAACCAGCTGCTTCATGGGAAGTACTCTCGCAATTGTTTCACATTTTGTAGCTAATTGCAGGAACAAATTGACAACTAATGCAAAATTTGTTTTTATTTTTTTAAAGAAAACATCCTATCCCTAATCAAGTTCACACGGTAAAGGTAACATAAAATTATTATTGATCAGCATTCATGAGCCAGGAGAGGAATGAAGTGGTATATTCCTTTTGCTATCTCATTAAGAATTTGAAAGGCAAGATGTTGCATGTTTCGAACAAAATTGCAGCACCCAGTGGTGCAAATACTGAAGATGTACAGTTAGGTAAACTTTGGCTCAGTTATTAAAAGGAATGAGTAAGAAGTGCTTTGGAACAATAGAGAAACCTAGATTGATGGACATGGAAAGATTTTCAAGGATTTCTAATGCAGAGATTTTTTTTTTTTTGCTTACACCTCCCCTTAAAAGATAGAGATATTTCAACAAACTTACTAGTGATATTCCTTTCCATTGTGACATACATATGTATATTCTAAGCATGAGATTAAAAGGTTGCAAAGGACATAATTTACATCATATTATATATTATACACTTTAAGTGTGTTTTCATTAAAATCTTGGCATTGCTCAGTTAAGCTCATTTAGTTTTATGGACTATGTCCACCGTGTGGCTTCTCCACTAACTCACTGGGGCTGTTTGGAAGTGTCTGACTTCATTGTGTCCGTTTTCCTCAAGCGTGCCACCCTTGAATTTTGACATGAAGTCAGATAAGTTGCTAACAGGTGTCACATAAATTATAGAAGTTATTGCTTCTTTAATTCTTCCTACCTAAATATTCTGCACCCTACCTTGGGAGCCTGTATGTTCTTGCATCCTTTCTTTGTTGTTTGGTACTGAAGAGAGAAGATTTCATTCCCTGCTATATCTCTTTTTTGTTAAATGGGAAAAGGACATTGGAAATAGTAGTGGCAAAGGAGATCTACACACGATGGACAGATATTCCGAGCTACTCACACTCTGGAAATTCGCCTATCTACATTTGAAAATGCCTGGTCTTATCTACCCTCCAACACACATTCCAAACAGATGGACCAGTTGAAACCTGGAAAGAAAAACGGACTCACAACTGGTAGGAATGCTTGTTAATCAGTGGCCAAGCCAGTACTGGAATATAGGTATTTTGATTTCCGAGCAGGTGTCTTCCTGCCCCATGATGGCTTATGAATCTGTCCTATATTTAAATGACTATAATCTCTCTAGCCTGTCACAGTGGGGTTTTTTTCGTGGAAGATAAGAGGTCGAAGCATGTATACACAGGGCTACACAGTGGTAGTTTTTTTGTTTCTGTCTTGTCTGACGTTACTTGCAAACCTTCACTGAAAAACAGCCTTACCTGTCCTACCAAGAGGAGGTTTTCTGTGGCGCCAAAACCACTTGGATATTATACATTTTTGGAGAGTTTTCTCCTTACCTTATTTTGTTAGTTTACTGGATTTAGGTTGTGAGTTCTCAAAGTACTTACACTCTATCTCAGAATTCTCTAAAGCACTCAATAATCTGGTAGATTTTTGGCTCTGGAGTCAAACTGCTTTGATTAAAAAACTGTTCTTCCTTCTGCTTGCAGTATGACTTTGGGCACAGTGTTATCTCCTCAATATCTTAATTTCTCCCTCTGTAAAGTGGGTTGTGAGAGTTGAATATATGGCAGTCAAGTGCTTAGAATTACCTGGTATAATCACAAGCCTTCTATAAAGGTCAGCCAGCTAGTGTTATTATCACTGTTGATCGAATCAACATGTAATGTACCCTTACCAGGGTAGCTAGCTCATAAACAGATCCAAAAGCGTATTAAGTTCACACAGAGACATGCTTCCAAAGAGGGAAAGCAGACTTAAAGAAGAAAGGGATTGGACGGTGCTATGGAAGGTTCACCAAGCCATATGTAAAATAATGGTTTAATACAATGCCATCCAGTAGAACTTTCAATAATGATTGAAGTGTTCTCTATCTGTACTATCTTGTGTGGTAGCCACTAGTCACATGTGCCTGTTACGCACCTGAAATAGGGATGATCCAAATATGAAACTGAAGTTTTCATGGTATTTAATATTAATTCATTTACAGATTTATTTAAAAAGGTGCATGTCACTAGTGGTTGGCATTTTTCCTGGCACAGGCTCAAGCCTTCAGCTTTGGTTTTGTCAGTTTCCTTACATCTTTTAGTAGCGTGTCAGCTTAGAAGCCAGTTCCTAGTGGGACGTCATGTGTCCCTCCTCCAACTCTATCTTTTTTTTGTTATTTATTTTATCTCTCCCTCTAGCTGTGGTCTTTCTCATCTTTCATCTCTATTCCCCACCTTCATTCCTACTTGTTTTTGTTTACCCAGACTCTTTAACCAAATGTATTTTGATACGTGTGCACATGTAAGAAAATTCCTACATATTCATATCACTTATCTCCTTGAAGATGGCTATGTGAAGATTACCATGGTGCACAAATCAGTTCCTTGGGAATGAAAAGTGACTGTGAGGACGTTGAAAGCTGTGGTGAAAAAAAAAAAAAAGAAAAAGAAAAGCTTTCCAGCGCTATTTTCATATGAAGGGTTCCCGCGATCAATTTAACAGATTTCACTCACCTATTAAGTAGTAGATCACGAAAGAGATCGTTTAAGATTTTGTAGACAGCCACAATGGCTGCCACTGTTTACCAGAGCTGGGTATAGGTAATATTTCAATAGCTTCCTTGTCTTGTACTATTATTGGAAACTTAACTACTACTTTTAAAAACTTTTATTTTATTAGTACATATTGACACCATACACATTTTATAATCACCTAGGGGAACTGGTGCATGCACACAATACAGCTGGTTTCTTTTTTTAATTCCTTCCCACTGCCCCTCTCTAGTTCTCTTTTCTCCCTTTGCATTATTAATTGCTATTGTCAATCTTAGTTCATGTTTGTGTCATA
Source organism: Fukomys damarensis (assembly GCF_012274545.1). Lineage (NCBI taxonomy): Eukaryota > Metazoa > Chordata > Mammalia > Rodentia > Bathyergidae > Fukomys > Fukomys damarensis. The sequence goes on along the minus strand of NW_022900951.1, from coordinate 114,794,560 downwards.
TAATGGCCACATTTATTGAGGTTATGAGGAATTTGTACCTGGCATATCTTCACTCTACCTACTTTTCTGCCCCTTCCATCTCATCCCTTACCCTTGGTCCCCTGGAGTGAAATCAGTCAGACACACAAACTTAAATACCATGTGTATCTCTCATCTGAGTATAGGGCAAAGTACAAACTAAGAGGAAACGTAACTGCTTTAAGGGAAAGAGAAGCCCTGACTGAAAGTTAAGAGAATGAGTTGCACTAACTTTGCTTGGAAGGTAAAGAGGTAGTGGGCCCACATGAACTGAACATCACTTGTCATTGTTCAGGCATTGTTTGTCACGTGAACAAACATACACACCTTGTAAGGTGACCCTTTTCCGCATTTCCAACATCCAAGTTAAAACTATTTGTTATTTGTATTTTGAATATTTTAAATATGCACCGACTCATGGTTAATATCTCAAATGACTGAACATTTGCTATTGTAAGAGAAGTTATTTTGTAGAGCACGGTAAGACCTCTTTTTATTTGTTGAACCCATCCATATTAAAATTATAACTTCAGCAGCTTTCTGTAGAGAAAATGGTGATGCTGACCTTTAATTCCATTTGGCCATGGAGAAAGGACTGCAATTTCAATAATCAAATAGCAAATGTATTATTTTGCCTGTTTTTTAAAATATGCAATGCCATATTGTCTCTCTGCTAATAACCCACCTTAATCCATTTTCGTTGGCCTTTTATTTCCTCCCAAATACTTTTGTCTGTATGTAAAATAAGAATAACCATGTAACGATCTCATGCATGTTCACAGAGTACATGTATTTTTGAAACAGCTTCACTCAGAAAGTCTTGGGAAAGTAGTCCTTGTTTTGAGGTGAGCCCCAGGAACAAGAAGTTCTTCGGAGCATATAAGATGGACAGTATCTCCATATTGATTTCCATAGTGGTTGCACCAGTCTGCACTCCCACCAACAGTGGAGAAGGGTTCCTTTCTCCCCACAACGCCGCCAACATTTGTTATTGGTTGATTTCTTGGTAGCAGCCATTCTTTGTGGGGTGAGGTGGAATCTCAGTGTTATTTTCATCTGCATCTCTCAAATGACCAGTGATGTGGAACATTTTTTCATATATTTACTTGCTGCTTTTACTTCTTTTTGTGAGAAATGTTTGTTCATTTCAGATGTCCATTTTTGAATCGGGTCTTTATATTTGGGGGGGCTGATTGTTTTGAGTTCTTTATATATTCTAGATAACAGTCCTTTGTCTCAAAGAGCTGGAACTAGAGGTTCCATTTGACCCAACCATCCCTCTTCTGGGTATCTTTCCAAAAAAATTAAAAGATTCATACCAGAGTGATATATGCACACCCATGTTTATAGCGGCACAGTTTCTAATAGCTGAAACTTGGAAACAACACATTTGACCATCAGTTGGAGACTGGATAAAGATGTGGTTTTTCTATAAAATGGAATACTAATCAGCCACAAAGAATGAGAAATTAGATTCATTCATAGGAAAATGGATACATATTGAGGATATGCTCCTAAGTGAAATAAATAAGTCACATGTATAAATACAAAATAGTTTCTATGGTTTGAATAAACTGTAATAGTACATATGATCCTAATGAGATAACTGACATTGTGAAATGGGAAGAAAAGGGCTAAAGGTGTAGGGAAAGTGGGAAGGGTGGGGGAAATGTAAAAGGGAAAAGAAAAAAATGTGAAAAAATGAAAAGATGGAAATAAAGTGTTTGTAAATGGGCAGGGGAGGAGGGGGTGAGGGGAGAGCAGGGGTAAGGGGAAAACATGAGAACCAAGACCTGTCAAGTAGGGAAAGGGAAGGGTGCGGGAAATGTAAAAGGGAAAAGAAAAAAATGTGAAAAAATGAAAAGATGGAAATAAAGTGTTTGTAAATGGGCAGGGGAGGAGGGGGTGAGGGGAGAGCAGGGGTAAGGGGAAAACATGAGAACCAAGACCTGTCACGTAAAGGTACAAGATCCCAATAATGAATGTAACTGTACTGTATACCTAAAATGTACCAATAAACTAATAAAAGAAAAAAAAGATGGACATTATATTATCTAGAGACCAGATGGAACCACCAGTTATCAGTGAGTGGCCAGGAATGCAATCCAGGTTTTCATGTCTTTTGAGACTTAGAAATGCCCAAATGAGAAATGGCACAAAATCTGAAAGCATGGTCCCAGGCAGCCCTCACAAGACCTATTTCCTGTATTCTCCGTGCTGATTCAAGCTTACTCTCCCGAAAACATAGCACAGTGACCTTGACTTTTATTCTCCAGCTTTCTGCAGCTGCTTGTCCCCTACCAGATGCCGTCTTTTCCAGCCTAAATGTCAAAGTCCTTCATGATTTTGCTCTTCCTCTCATTCTCAATCCTTGTTCTCACTGTTGTGGTCTCCTTGCTCATACTGTTCTTCCTCCAGGATCTTCTCTCTCCTCTGGGTCTACTCACCAAGAACTATCCATTCTTCTAATGGCAGTTCGAATCCTAGCTCCACCAAGGAACTTTCCCAGAGCCACTGTCATGCTAAAGGCTTTTCTGCTCTCAATGGTTATCTAATATTTTAACACTGTGGGTAATAGAGGAGCTTTAAAGCCGAAAACTTAGGATTGAATCCCAGTTCTCCCATTTCCTTTTCTTTTATTCTTTTTATTTGTTTTTATTTTAATCAGTACATGTTTGCAATGCATGAGATTACGTTCCTTGTGGGAAGTTGGTACATGTACATGACACATCTTAATTCTTTATTCATCCCTTTGCCTTCCCGTTTCTCCCCCCATCTCTTGTTACCTTTTCCATTTGCACAGGCTCTGTTTTCTTCATTTCCACCTTCAGTTCCCTCTTTTTATCCCCTTCCTCCCCATTCCTCCATCTCTTAGTCCCCTTCCCTTTTGCAAAAGATCTCTCCCTCTTTTCTTTATCAGTCTTTTATTTTGTTCTTTACATTTTGCGTGGATGTGTGATCTTAGACAAGACATTTAACCTTTTGAGACATTTAACATTCTGAGACTCTGCCTTCATCTGGAAAATGGACTTATTTAATGCCTTCTCTCTACTTGTCACAGTCTTCCTGTGAACTTCAAAGGAACTAATGGCCATAAAAGCTCTGTGTATACAGGGCAGTGCCATACACATAGGTAGAGTTGCTCCTCTCACTGTTGTTGTCCATTGTAAAAACAGACATTGTAAAAACAGACTGCTTTGAAGCAGTCTGAAAGGTGCCGAGGGAAGCATGTCAACCAATCCTTGGGCATAATCATCACAACTTCCCAGAAACTATGGCGTTTCATCCTTCAGACTCAACTTTGCAGACTGCCACTGGCATCAGAAAAGGCACGGAAATCTTTTGTCACGCTGTGTCTTCTGATTTATGGATGAAAAACCAGGTGTCTGTAGTTACAGCATTCACTTACATGATGCTCAGCACCATGGCAATGCTGGCCCACAAAATAAGATATTTAGTCTCCTCTCTGAGTTGGGATAACTGTAAGGAAAGACTCCTATAATGCATGCAGCTATAAGGTACCAAAACACATCTTTGCACCAGTGTGCTGTGCTGTTAGACCTTTCTTTCCTTAGTTCTCTTATGGAGTTGAGGAGTTCGTCTATCCTTCACTAAATCTTCAGAAGTAGAAGAGTTAGAGAGGAGAAAATGGTCCAGTGGAAAGGTTGTTCAGAGATGGGAACGGAATTGCAGAACAACAATTTGGCAGAACTGTAGAGAAGGGGTTTCTGAAGATGGCGGTCTTGCCTGACCTATTGTTCCCAAGGTTAGGAGTTCTGTGTGGAATGCATTAGACAATGAATAAAATTACACCAGCCAGAGACCTTACTATATATCTCACTCCCTTTTTAAAAACAAACCATAATGTACTCAGTACCCAATACTAAAGAGCTATAGCTAACTAAATTCAGTTAACATCATACGCTTTTTAGATATTTTTATTAGTACATGTTTGCACTACTCACCTACAAAGAAGGACATTTATGGGCCAGGGATTTAGCTCAGTGGCTCTGCTGCCTGCTTTGCAAGTGCTAGGTCCCAAGTTCGATCTCTAGTACAAAAAAAAAAATTAAGAAAGACATTTGTAGGAAAATGGCTGCACCTGGAAAATATACCATTGAGTGAAATAAACTAGACAAACAGGCTTAAATACCATATGGTATCTCTCATTTGAGTGAAGCAAAGTACAAAGAGAATAATAAAGGTTGGCTAGGAGACAAGGGGGTGGATCTCTGACATCATACTATTTACAGCTTCTTTTATTCTTCCCAATTTTGCTCTGTTTTGTCTTACATTCTTCATTCACCTAATTCCTGGCCTCTAACTCTGATTCCTCTTTCTAGCCTGCACTTACCTGTTGATCTGATTTTCCTACTGAAGGTTTAGGCTGAGCTTTTAGATTTTCTTCAGGCTCAACTCAATTCAGATTGGTCCAGAACTCACCTCCAGAACTGACCCCATGCCAAGCCCTTCTGGCCATATTGAGGCTGGGCTAACTGCTGAAAGGAAATCAGCACCCTCTGTACCTTGGGCCATTTTAATCTGGAAGCGAATAGTTCAGAACCTAGGCCTGTACTAAGATCTGTGCTAGGACCCCGTTGGCCAGTTCTGCTAGTGTGAGACCAGGAATTCTTTCCTAAATGAGTTCTCCAAGACTTAATGCTTATGTTGTTTTCTACTTCCTATGTGGACGTTTCATTAATTTAGTCACAGAAGAAATATTTGCTGAACGTATATCATTTAGCTATTTGCACACTCAAAATATAAACTCTTTGAAAGAAGAGGTCTTGAAGTAAAAACATGGCACCCATTTGATTCATATGATTCTGTTAATGTTCTGAAGATAATATTAAAAATAACTAGAATTTATTTATTGAGCATTTATTTGCTATGTCTTTGCACTGGCTTAGATGCTTTAATATAGTTGAATGAATATTTAATTTTGATAATGATCACATGAGTTAGATGTTGTTGTTCCCAAAGAGGAAACTGAAGTCTTGATTGAATAAGTAACTTACCTACCAACGCCACACAGCTAATAAGTACTGGAATTAAATCTACATCTGTTTTTTACCAGGCCCTTCACAATACCCTGTTCTATTCTTCTTAACTGAGAAGACCGATTCTGGGGGTAAAATGAGATCAGTGTTACCAAAAGTTGTTTATGTTCTTCCCTTTCTCAGAAACTTAGTTTTCTAGAGTCTAGAAAAATAGAGTTCATCATAAATCCCATTAATGTTTGTTGGCTGCAGAGAGCAAGGTTTTTGAGTCCACTCTTAAACAGTTTGCTAGTAAGTTTGCTGAAAGGTTAAAGGACTTAGTATTACTGGGTAGCGGAATTACGTAAGCATCTAAATGGAGCATTTATCTATAATTTCTCAACTGAAATACCTAAAAGCATTTTATTCCTCATTATGTTTGAAAATAGGTTTTGATTGCAGCAAAAAGTATGGATAATGGGTTGAATCTTGAGGAAACCTCTAAAGCTTGATTAAAGTTCAAGTAGACAAAGAGGCAATTGAGAAGCCACCTTTTAACGACCAAGTGGACTTTTCTTAGTCACTACCCAGTTACTGCGTGTCCCCTTGGCGCTTTGTGGGAGCAGAAATGTCTTCTGAAGATGTGTCAGTATAACAAAATATTTAGAGCCAGAAAGTTCATGATGAGCACTGTCTGTATCGAAGGATTTTGGGAGAAGGTCACTTTTTTTTTCCATTAAATTTATTGGTACATTTTAGGTATACAGTGCAGTAGGGTAGGGGAAAGGAAAGAAGGGAAAAGAAAAAATATGAGAAATGGAAACAAATCTTTGTAAATAGAGAAGGTCACTTTTAAGAGCATCAGAAATAGCACTATTTCTGTAGCCCACCAGTCCCCAAACAATGCAACATTTTGTTCCTCTTTTCCTCCTCCGATGTCACTTTGGAGAACATTGTGGCAGAGTAGACATAGATGGTCAATGGGAGCAAAGAGCACATAAATCCCTGCTGTGCTATGTCCCTTACTAACTGCATGACTCACTGCAAAATTCAGTTTGATGCTTGCCCTCCTTCCCTCCCTCTACTAAATTATTTATAAAAAATACTTGTTGAGTGCCAACCATATGCCAGACACTGCGTTATGGGACAGGCAATACAGTAGTGAATAAAGCAGACTCTATTTTGTTCTCATGAAATTTAACATTTAACAGCTTATACATATTTTTTGGTCAGTCAGCCTGCTGTGGGGATTAAATCGGAATGGTAGGACTAAAGTGCCCCCAAATATTTAGTGCTCACAAAGTGTGGATTTCTTTTTCTCCACTTTGGCATCACAGTGTAAGGCATACTTGACATGTGCGTGCAGTATGTCATCAACTGTGTACATGTGAGTGCACACGCACACACACAACACACACAGATCTCTGTGGTTATCAACTGTTTTATTCTAGGATTCCTTGTATTTTCATGCTCAGTCTTTATGGTGAGTAAGCCACTCAGTGCAAAGCAGGTTTATGCATTGTCTTGAGTGATTTGCCTGCCAACAAAGCAGGATGGATGTATAGCTAGTTGTAGAGTCAGCTGGCTTTAGGAGTTTCCATTGAATTAGAATATCAGATTTAGTTTCCTACCACTGGTTTTACACAGGATGCAGTGACAAGCTATCAGCTCTCTGATTGATGCAGTGATATGCTAATTGAAAAGCATCTCATAAGAAAAATAACTCTCGTGGTAAAAAATGAATCATGCTATCTTGTGGCAAGTTTCATGTATAATCCATGGCATCACCTAAAGCCGTTTTATTTTTCAGGCATTATACAGACTATAGTGTGATTGTGATTTTATCTGATCCTCCTCCTGCATAAGCTGTGCTGGTGTGATCTTTCTGACTTTCAATTGTTGTACTTCAAGACTGTGGATATTGTCACGCATAATTCTTATGGCAGGTGTTTCAGATCTTGGTGTGTGATACCAGAAACATCAGCAGCCCAGAATCAGCCTGCAGGTTTCATACCCTGTCACCCAGTCCCCAAATCTGCTGTGTCATAAAGTTCATTCAAGTTTCTGCCTTAAATGTATCGCCCTTACATGGCCACTACTTGAGTTTATACTCTCGCCACCTCAGTCGCACTTTCTGCAGTGACCTAGCATCTCCTCCTGTCCAGTCAGGCCTTTGGGTAAACCTTTCCCACCACCTTTACTTCAGTATCAGTTTTCTGACGCACAGTTGAGCTTGTCTCTTTCCTGTTCAGTTTTTCTGTGGCTCCTCATTGTCTGTACCAAATAATGTACAAACTCCTTAGCAGGACAAAGTTTTGTCTGACTTAGTCCATCAGGCTTTAGCTCTCATTCTTGTTTATTGTCTTGCACTCCAAAATATTACAGCTCTAAAGTAAAGCACTTACCTGTTTAATGCATAACTGTGTGCCAAGTACTTGTCACTGGGTATATTGCAGCAAACAATACAGACAAATGACCCTTTCTTCATAGAATTACATTCTAGTAGGAAAAACAAACAAGAGGCACACACATGGTTTCATTATTATACCTTTTGTATTTTTCCATATGCCATTTCCTCTGCCTGAAGTAATTTATGCACTCTGTTTGTCTAGAAATTGCCTACTCTTCTTTCAAGAATCAGCTTCATCCACGGTCCATTTGCATCTCAGGAGATTTCAGCCTGCTTTTACCTTTTCTCTTTGCCTTTTACTTGTTTCAGGTGGTTTCTCATTGTTTGTATGTCAAATCGAGCCCACATTACATCCTTCACAATAACTTCTTCAGATCTGTCTTCAAAGCAGCCAGCACTTAGACCGGACTCAGAACAGGGTGTTAGAATCTGCAAAAGAAGGAAAAGAATGAAGGGGAAGATGGGACAAAAGGAAGAAAGGAAGTGAGAGAGGAAAGAAAAAGGTGATTAAGAGAAAGAAGGAAAAAGGAAAGAAAGCAAGGGAAGAAGAGACAGAAGGAAAAGAGGAAGAAAGTAAGGCAGGCAGGGAGGGAGAAAAATCAATTTATTTTTACATCTCCTTGGATTGAAAAAGTTATAACTAGTTTGTGTTAAGACCCAGCAGGACGGCGTAGTTCAAATATCACTAAATTTTGCAACTGATATTTCCCCAAAATATGAAAGGAATGAATATTTTCTCCTGTGATTTGGTTTATATGTTATTGTCTCCATAGCTTAATATTAAACTAAGAAATTAAATGAAATCTCCTTCACACTCAGGTGAATTAATCTTGGCCTTCATATCCTCTTGCTAGGTAATTATTGTCAGAGCCTGTGAAAAGTGCAGTTTTATTGTATTTTAATCATTTTCCTAAGGGGCATCAAGAAGCAATAGAACGGGGCCGGGGATTTAGCTCAGTGGTTCTGCTGCCTGCCTTGCAAGCACAAGGACCTGAGTTCGATCCCTGGTACCCCCCCCAAAAAAAAACCAAACAAAAAAAACAAAAAAAACAAAAAACAAAGTAAAGTGATTTTCAAAATGTGGTGTAAAAAAATCGACTGAATCTATCAGGTGATTAGTTGTGAGAAATAAATGTATGAAGAAGCAATAGAATGGAGAAGAGAGATATGAAGGGCCGCTTTGGTTATGGATCTTAGTAGCTGGCTGCATTGGGGCAAGCACATTCAATGAGTACCAAGGGTGGCTCAGTTTTCCCAGCTAGAAAAATCAGGAGCTGGACCAGCTACTCACATCTTTGCTTCTGGTCTGCTAATTCTCAGTCTGGTTTCCTGGTTCTGGGCAATTCTTTGGACATACTAATTGAGTGGTGATCAGTTATAGACCGCCATCATTTCCATTTCATCTCCAAAACATACAATTTTCTATCTTGCTGTGAGTAGAAAGAAATCCCATCATAGCCTGATATTCTATTTCCCATATTTTATCCTGGCCTTTATCAAGGGATAGATCTTGAAGGTATCATACAGTTGGATAGAATGACTTGTATACAAAATTGTGGTTGGAGTCTCTCTACCTGGATGTCATTGATGTTTGTTGCTTATGTGTCTTAGTCCCTGACCCCAGGACTTGCCATTGCCCTTAAACCTCTTTCATGTCATCTTCTGCATTTCTTTCTCTTAGGGACATTGTCTGGTTTTCCGTCATTTCCTCAGGGTTTTGTTAATGACAGAAGGCCTGACATTGCAAGTCTAGCATCACAAAAGATTCTCACTTTTTCTCAATCTTTCTCCTTTCCTTTGTAGAGGATTTAAAATGCCCCTCCACGTTGAACACATTAAACTTATGATATGATGATTCTTTCAGCCATGAAAATATGGAAGAACCAACAAAGTGTAAGGGATGTAATGCTCAACAAATGGTATTGGGTAGTTTTATGGTTAGTGAAAAAGCCAAATATTTAAGGTTCTTACCACTCAAAATTCGACAGTGAATTCCAGTTATGTTAAATGGTTCAAAGTAAAGAAAATGGAACAATAAAATTTAGAGTATCTGGGTGAGCTAACATGTTCCTAAAATCCCAGTTACTTGGGAGACTGAGCAGAAGTATCACAAGTTGAAGGCCAACCTGGGCAATTTCGGAGAATTTGTCTCAGAATAAAATAAAAAGAACTGGGTATGTTGCTTAGTGAAGAGGTCCTAGGTTCAACCCCCAATATCATAAATGAATGAATGAATGAGTAACAATTTGAGGGGTACAGGACTATTTTTTAGTATGAAGGTAAAAAAGCAGAAATCACAAAGAAAAAAATTACCAAAATTGGCCCATCAAATTTAAAAACAAAAATAAAATCAAAACTTTTCATTTACCAAGATGTCAAAAAGCAGAAAGAACTTTTGTTTACCAGCTCCTTTTGCTGGTTGTGGGAAATAAGGGAAATTCTGGACCTAAAAAGCCTCATCAGGGTCAGAGTCTTGGGTGGTTTACTGGGCAGTCACACAGATCCTCAAATTGACAAATGCTCAGTGCCTGTCTAAATGCTGTGCTGTTACCATATTGACAGTCTTTCCTTTTTAGCAAGATACACCATGTATTTTGTTTTTCGTACCGGGGATTGAACTCGGGTTCTTGCGCTTGCAAGGCAGGCCACCGAACCACTGAGCTAAATCCCTAGCCCACACCATGTATTTTCAGTTGTTACTGAGTTCCATAATTGATGTAGCTAACCCTTAGAGACTTGAATGATTGTAGAACCTCCCTACTCCCAGTGAGATATTTTGACACTAGGCCTACTTGTATGATGTTGGCAAAAGAATTTAGGAAACCCCCTGCTCAGTGAAATCAGACCCTGAGGGGAATTAGAGGGGCACTTCATCCTCCATACCCCAGTGGTGTACCATACACCCTGGCTCTCATTCACTTCCACCTTCACCACTTTCACCAATACATTCTGATCATTCTTTGTGCTGAGCACAGTGCTCTGCTCTGGGGATGCAATGGCGAGCAAGACAGACTGTAGTGGTGACCCAGACGAAGAGTCACTATTGGTAAAGAGATCACAGTACCATGTGATGGAAGTACAGAGGGCAGCAGAGGCACAGAGCAAAGGCCCCTCATGCAGCCTGAAAGGGGGCTTAAGAAATGCTTCACAGGGAGTGGACGTTCAAACTAAGACCTGGAGAAAGGAGGTTGAGGTCAGAGGCATAGCCTGAAAAGGTCATTCAGCAAGAGGGACAGCATGTATCCTTTGTGCTCTCTCGTCAGCAGAACAAACAACTTGAACTGCCGTGGGAGTGCCTGAGGCTAAAGTGTGGATGTGACAGCTGGCTTGCTTCTGCTCAGGAGGCTTACACCAACCTCTAGCTGTGTAACGTTGTACTTTCCTTCTTGGATTTGTGGAAATACACGTTATTTGATGCTTGAAATGGCCTATAGCAGAAGAAAGGAGAAATATCCAGTGCACTCCTTACCTCTAAGGCACCCGATCTCCCTACTGTATAGTTGGAAAACCCCAAATTTCAGTCAGCCCTGATTCAACCGAAATTCATGTGGGTTAGACATCATTCGTAGGTCACAATCCCTAGAGAAACAGTAATGGACCATATTTATCCCATAGGCCATAGATTGAAGATGTCTGACCTAGAGTTAAGCTCTTCTAGACCTCCAGATCCAGATCCTTTGTTTGCATTTGTTTTTTCTCTGCCTGGAAAACTCTTCCTCGGTCCCTTTCTGTCATAGTCCCCTTCTCTCCCTCAGGAAAACATTCTTGTTCCATAGATGCGGTTTAGAACCATCACATAGAACTTGGGACCTTCACCAGCCAGTCATACATCACACTTTACTGGCATTATTTGCTTAATGCATCCTTCTATACTGCAGACAGTGCAGATAGAATCCACAGCTACCATTTAAAAACCTGATCAGGCCACGCTCCTAGGCCACTGCGTCACTGAGAGTAACTGTTCAACATGCGCTGGTTGAATGTACGTATGAATGAATGGAAGATTGATGTCCCTACTTTACAGATGATGAGAATGAGACATGGTGCCTTGAGCCTGCCCACAAAGAACTGTTAGGTGGTAAAATAGAAATAACATTCCTTTTGACTAAGCTATTTTTATATACATTCAAAGGTCATGTTTAGAGAGGCAAGAAAAATAAGTTTCCAAGGACTTTCTATAAACAAACCACAAACCATAAAGATTTAATTTGGTTTGTTTTTACCTTGTTCTCGCAGGTTATGTATATAATAGAGAAGGTCAAATAAGTGCCCAGGAAATAAATGAAATAATCCAGGGTAGTGTAGAAGTCCCGAGAGGGTGTGGGGTGAGCACAGGATGTTGTGTGGAGACAAGGACAGAGAGGGTAGAGGTGTGTGCTAAGCCATACTAGGGTATCAACTAGGCTTTGTGACTTAAGGTGTACTTACCTGGAGATTGGTCAGCCAGTGGGAGGGCAAGCAAACCATAGCCTCTAAGACAGGTGTGAAGGGACAGTCAGGAACTATTTCCTAGTTTTCTCAGCTGTCACACACAAGTCTGCACCTGCAGGAAAGCTGCCCAGAAGTGAGGTGCTTAGGAAGCCCGGCAAAGAGGAGGATTCTAACAAATGTCCAGAAAGTTAGAAAGGCAATTTCATGACTTAAGTAAAAGGATTTCAGGGGGCCTGAAAGAATGGATTTACTACCAGTGAGTGATTTGGAATAGGCTCTTAAGCCATCAGTATTTATTGAGTTCCTACTATGTGCCAGGAAAATCAAACGGGAATTCCATCTCTGGCAGCTGAACTTTTAACTCTCATCTGTTTTCTCTGTCTTGAATTGAACACAAATCTGATTTGGAGGTGAAAAGTAAATTTATTCCTATGCCTGTTCATTCTTTATCTACCTTCTAAATAGCACCCAGCAGCTGTGCCAGGCCTTTATGAATACCATGAAATCATTTATACATTTTGTTACTGTGTTATGGATGTATTAATTGTCTCTCCTCACTACAATGCATTCTAATTACCTTGGAGAATGCTCACAGACTCTGCTTTGAAGAAGCTCTGGGTGGCTTGTGATGATGTCTCTAATTCTGATGTTATAGATTAAATGAGAGCTGATCTTTCTGTCTCTGTCTCTGCTTCTCTCTGTGTCTGTGACTCTGTCTCCGTCTCTCTCTCTCTCCACCTCTCTGCCTTTCTCTCCTTTTTATTTCTTCTTTCCTAGTAGACATATATTACTTTCCTAATTTATACCTAAACTTGATTTACAATTTAATGGATTTATAAGATAATAGGATATTTTGAACATTCTGCATTCCTTTTAGCAAGGGTCTTAGACCCTTTCCCAAGAAAATTAGGCTTTTCCACCCCTCCCTATATATATACACCTGTCTCTCTGGCTATCTTGCTCTCTGTTTGCTTCTTGCTGCCATAGTGTGTGCAGCTTTCACTTGTCATGCCTGCCACTATGATGTTTCTTCCTTCAATCCAGCCAACCCTGTACTGAATTTCCTGAAAGCGAGACCGGAAGTCAGTCTCATTTCTTTTAACTTGTGTATATCAGCTATTTTGTCCCAACAACAGAAAGCTGACTAATACCTTTAAGCTCCCCCAAAGTGATTCCTGAGAAGGTTCTGAGGAGTTTGAAAACTAATGATCGAGCCCAATCCTTTTATTCCTCCACATGAAAAACTTGATTTAAAGAGAACAGGGGGGACTAATGAAAAATCTTGGGTCCAGTCACTGCCAGAATTGAGACTGGAACTCATGTCCTGACTCCCCCAGGGCAGAGCCTCAGCCATCTCTCACATTACTCTTTAAACTACAAACCTCCTACACCCATATAGCATTAGCCTCACAAAGAACACAGACTCAACATATTTTATATCCACTATTTTATATTGTTATTTCCATCTGCAGAGAAGAAAATGGAAATCCAACTGACTTGTAGGTGGTGATTCAATCAAGATCTTTTCTTCTCTCTCATTTCTGCCACTTCTCTGTCTTTGGGGCCTGCTCTCATTTTACCCCATGAATTTTATCTGAATATTACAGTGAAAAGCAACCTGTTTGTTGCCAGCAAAGTGTCATCCTGTTGGCTCTCCATAAACACACTCTCCGGCCATAATCCTTAAAGAAACGGCAGCCAACCACGACCCTGGCAAGGTGCCTGCTTGGCTTCAGTCCACTGGCTGACAACCCAGGCTATTATTGGGCTGGTCTCCACCCCAATCTTCCAAGCTACTTTGTCTTTGTCAAGAAACCCGACTGAGCCCCAGCTGAAGTGGCTACCTGTGAGAGGCCTGACCATAGGCAAGCCAAGCTCAATCTGCTTTGGTCTCCCTTTTTGTGTATTGGTGCAAAATAAGAACCCTGCCTCAGGGGACAAGATTGAAGAGACAGAAACATACAAATCAAAAAAACAAAACTCTACATATACCTTTGGAAGGGTTCAAGGCAAGAAGGTCTCTAGTCTTCCGGAGCTGGAGACTTTCATTGGGTAGGAATTGTGCTGCATTAGAGGCAAGTTTGGCTAATCTTGTAAGCCAGAGATCTACTGACGCACAGCTTTATCCTATCCACAAGATAGACACCCAGGGAAAGATTTCCAAGTTGGAGTTCCATATGAGGAGTACAGTGTAGTGGTTAAGAACAAGTACTTTGGATTCAGCCATATAGGAATTTGAATCATGGCTCTGCCACTTTCTACCTGTCCGTGGTATCATAACTTATGAATTCCTCTCTTTTGGACTTTTTTTATCCAGCACGATGGTTTTACCATCTGCGCATATTTTGTGTGCATTAGTATTTTGGTTTTTATTGATATGTAGCATTCTGATATACAAATACACCACATTATGTTTATAATTAAAATGTTGATAGGTATTCGAATTATATTTTGTTGTGACATGTGAAGAGTATACTTAATATTTCAGAGAATTACAAAGCATATTTCACAACAGACTGTCCCTTTTTATTTTGGGAAGTGGGGACCAAACCCAGGGGCTCTCTTCCACTGAACCATATTCCCAGTCCCTTTTAAAATTTTATCTTAAAGCAAGGTCTCATTAGATTGCATAAGATGGTCTCCAATGTATGATCCTCTTGCCTCAGCCCCATGAGTGTCTGTGATTACAGGCATGCCCAATAGTGCCTGGCTAGGCCATGCCATTTTCAGTTGCTACTAACAACGTGTGAGAATTGCAGATACTCCACATCTTTGCCAGCACTTGATGTTTGCAGGCTTTTTACATTTAGCTACTGTAGTGGTTGTATTGCTGTATCATTTTTGTTTTAATATGTTTTTCTCTGATGGTTCCCTGATGAGCACTGCTAAATACCTTATTGCCTTTCATTTATTTGTGAAACATCTGTTATGTGTTTTAATAATTATTGTGTTACTATTGAGTTGTGGGTTCTATCCATCCACCCATCTATCTATCCATCCATCCATCTCCTGGATATAAGCTTTTGTTAGGGATATTTTTTGTGAGACTTTTTCTCAGACTGTGTCTTGCTGATTCTATTTTGCTCTTATGTACGTCGGATTTTTCTCTTCTAGTTATACTTCCCTTGACCTATGAATTATTTGAGAACCTCAACATTATGAAGCTGATTTCCTTTGGTGTCTTCCAAAGCCTATCTTTATGCCACTACAATATATACTTTATCTTTGCCCTTTTTATAGTGGTTATATTTAGTCAGTCAGATAATTTTTTAAGAGTGAGCCAGTGGGAAGCAGTATACATCAAAACTCAAGAACACAGCTTTGAAGTTTGACAGAACTGAATTTCAATCTTTGCTCCAGTACTATTGGGATGTTGGACGAGTCACTGATTTTCTGTTGGTCAGTTTTCTCATGCGTATTTCATAGGCTAATTAGGAGAATTAAATTAAGTATATAATCACTTAGCACAAGGCATATGATACTCGGTGAGGCCTCAACAAATGATATTTGCTGTAACTGTAATAGCTTTTACTCACATATGAATCTCACAAAGAGCTGTTAATTTCAGAGGCAAGTAGAGAATCACACTTTTTTTCTCCTCCTAGCAACTTTTAGACAGGACCATTGAACAGAGATGACCCAACAAGAAGAGAGAGGCTATAATTATGGGCATATACAAGTCTAAAATCTCATAGTTGTACTTTTGACTAATAATAAAAGAATTCCTATCATGGATAAAACAGATATAATTCCCTGATAGAAAAATTTTACTGAAAATTGAAATTATATGAAATAATACATGTAGTGCTTTTCCAAAACTCTAGCGCTAGTTACATGTGGGTAAATACAGATGTTTAGAACATTTTTGATTTGAGGAGCAACAGTGAAAAGGGCAGGGAAATTGAGATAAAACAAACATGGAACTTGAATGTGTGGGCACATCACTTGAGTATTATAAGCCTTATTTCTAACATCCAAAAAGTGGGCTTTAAATGAGAACTGAATAATATGTTGTGAGTGTTTCCTAGAATATGAATACCCTCTGGCACATAGTTGGAACTCAAGAATGACACTTATTTGTTAGCCTCATACTCATAGTGACATATTATTACTTTTATAGAATAGTAAAATAAATTGAGATACTGAATATCAAATGAGATACATCCTAAAAGATGTTATGGATAATTTTTGAAATGGATTTCTCCTGTGTTTGAAAATTGTATTTGCAGAGTGTATCTGTTTTATATGTGAGGTCATTTGGCAGTTCGCACATTGATTCAGTGCATTTCTGAATCATATAGTAGGGTCTTAGGCTACCTGTCAAGTCTTAATGATGGAAAAGCATGTTTGAATGTTTATAATGAGAAAATAGGCAATTTGCTCTAAACATTTTGTCTTCTTGTTGCTGCAGGTAGAGGAGTGAAAGGATAGTGCATGTGAATTGTTTTCAGTTTTCATGTTGAATACAAGGAGTGAAGCACGTAATAATATCACCTGAGCATTCCTTTCCTTTTGCTTTTAGAAGACATCGAAGACTGTATCCAAGTCATAGGAAGCCACATGTACTGATTGATATTCTTCTTATGGGAATCATTCTAGGTCCTTCGTGTTGTGGTCTCAACTCACCTGTATAACCGCACCTCTTTAGTTGCTTTCAAAAACCATTTATTATTCTCCTAATAATCCTTATATTTATTTCTACATCTTTATTACCCTGTTATATACTATATCCACATGATAAAAGTGTATGGATCTGTGCTGAGGTATTCCACCAACATTTACATTCAATTAGAACATTGGAATGTGAGGAATAGGGTTTTTGTAGAAGTAAAGAGCTAAATGGAATTTTTATGGAGTAGAATGGGTCCTAATCCAATGAATGGTCTTGTGAAGAAGTCATGTGAAATCACAAAAAGACAGATATACACTTGAGAAAGCCACGTGATGAGGAAGGCAGAGAATGGATGATGCATCTACAAGCCCAGTACTATCAGAGATTGCTGGCAGCCGCTGGTAGCTAAGGAGAGATAAGTAAGAATTCTTCTCTCGAGCCTTCGGAAGGAGAATAGTCCGATCTTTATGTCAGACTTTGCACCCTCTAGAACTGTAAAGGAATACATTTTCATTGTGTTCAGTAAGTTGATTTTTGTGATTTGTTATGGAAGTCCTAGGAAGCTATTACATCCTACTTCAAGGTCTTCAAGGTCTTCTTCCAAGAGCTCTTCCATTCTTATCCTGTAGTAGAAAGATCACGAATTTTGGTATCAGGGAAATTTTGACTCTAATCCTAGCCCAGCTGCTGACTGGATTTCTTTATCTGTGCAATGAAAATAATAATGCCCAATCAATAACATTTGACTCTACCTCTCTAACTTGATTTACTCACTCTGTCTCATACTATAGTAATTTTGCAGTCTGACTAGTTGTTATGTTTTTACTAGTTCAGGAGCTGGAGAGAGCATAAATAGGTGTGCCATCAACTTTGTACACTATAAAACAGAATACGGTAGCTGTCAGTGGTAGAGACAGCAGTGGTCAAACTGAAGATGTCAGGAGCCCCGTTTTCTATACAACAAGTTCCAGGCATAATGTAGGAAACAAATATATAAAAGTGAGGAAGTTTTCTATTAGCTCCTTAGCTCCAGGGTTCTCTTATCTGGATGAATTTTTGTCTTAGTGACTTGGAAATGTTAGAGTTCTCTGCTCATTGAGCAGTGTCTTTGTATGGTGCTAGAGCATCTGCACACTTACCTATGCGTTGTGATCAAGCCAGTGGTCTATACCTGGTATTGTGGCCTCTCTTCTTCCTGGGGAACCTTCCTCAAGATCCCAGCTCTGGAAGATTTCTCTGTCCCCCCACCACATTTCTGGAGACTTCAGTACCTGCCCACAAGTAGCAGCTCAATAAGTGCTCCTTGTCCTGAGTCCTCTTTGCATGTAGCCTCATTCCCCACCCCTACCAAATCTCATTATTGTAAAGATCAAGAGTAATATTATCCCCTCGCGTTTGATTCATCATCTCCTTTCCAGGAATGCATCAGAATTATTTGAAAGAAAGCCTCATGTCAAGTAAGCCTTTGTAACTCACACTGGAGAGTTTATAGGCATTGACTAGTACTCTAGTTAAGGAGGAAGGTTGGTAAATGTTTTCATATGCCTTCCTCCTCTATCTGGGTAAAGCCCATTCCCTTGTAATTCTGGGCGCTAAAAGTCTGAGATACAAGGTCTTAGCAAAGTTAATGCCATTCTGCTGCTTCTGTGCACCCCTTGTAAATGGCTGCCTTCTCTTCTATCTGACTTCTCATGAGTTTTCCTTTAGGCACACATGTATTTGGGTCCAAATTTGCTCTTTCTATAAGGACAATAGTGAGATTGTATTGGGGCTCCACCCATATTGACCTTATTTCATCTTAATTGCTTCATTAAAGACAGAATTGCCACAGACAGATGCCTTCTGAGGTACTGCATAGGGTTAGGACTTCACCATAAGAATTTGGGACAGTTGTTGATCAGTTCATAAAAACCCTGTCATAGATTTGTTACCAGGGCCAAATAGCTGTGCAACTTTTTTATGATAAATTTATTGTTTAGTTTTGGGTAGCCACATGTTTATTATGTTCTCTGAGGCTGGGACTTTAGACTCATGGTATATACACGAAAGTCTCTCAGTTGCAATTCACAGGGATTTCTTATTACAGGAGAGACAAATGAATAAAAGAATTACAGAAATTAACCCTCGATGAACATATATTATGTGTGAGGCACTGTAACAAGATTTTTATTTACTTCTCTTAACAGTCACTCAGTGCTATGTGTATATATTTTCAAATGAGAAAAATAGCACTCAGAGAGGCCAAAGTGATTTTCTCAAAGACACAAAGCTAGTAAGTATTGAACCTGAGATTTAAATATAAATCTGACTCTAAATGCATACTCTCCCACATACATCTTTCACTGGGAATTGAAAAACAAATCTCATGCCAAGCCACTTTATTAAAATGATTCTGTGTGTTTCTAGATGTTCACAGTTTATTCATATGTTCATTTGTCACCGTGATGGTAAACCTTTTAGAGCTTTCAACGATAACCAACAACTGGCTATGGCAGGCATGATGCAGGCTTTCCACAACTGAGTTATCCTATACACATACTTGACTATGAATTGTTTCTAGTACTGTCTCACTTGCTGCCTCTGTTTCTGAGCTTGCCATGTAGACTTGCATAAGGGAAGAATCATAAAATGGTGACAGCAAAGTAGTTAATTATAAATTGAAAGAAAAGAATGGGGGATTGATGGTACAGAGAGCCCTTTCAGCTACACTAGCATAATGAAATGATTCAGACTTGTCCTATGACCTCTGCAATCAAGCTCCAGTATGCTTTGCCACAGTGTATTGCTTTGCAGTAGCAAAAATGATCTGTTTATGTGAATTGTTTCTCAGTTTTGTTCCCAAACTCCGGAATCAATCTGAGATGGTACAGGAGAAGTCAATATCATCCCAGTTCTCTAACATTTTCTATGATTGTGACACTTTTAGTGATACGCTTTTACCTATCCAGTGGTGGTGTTCATAAGGATCGATTCTTTACAGAGGAAGGGTGCTGTTAGCAGCTCCAGTGACAGACAAAATACATTTCATGGGATTGGAGGGCCACTTAAAATTGATGCCGGTGGTGATAAGAATAATGCTACTTACTGTCGAATTCCTCAGTTTACACAGATTTTTTATATCTCACTCGATTTGCACAAAAACATACTGAAGTGATCAGTTGGGAATTGTATCTCCTTTTCAGATGCAAAAATTGAAGTTCAAAGAGGTTAAATGGAGTCAGAACAAATACACAAGTCTTTTGATCACTCCCCAAATTTCTTGCTAAATTATTCTTCATAAGTCCAAGATACTTTGTTCATTCAATTTCAATTGCTGCATATTTTAACATTCTGGAAAATATTTGTAAGTAGATTGTGGCCAATAATAATTTCAAGTATCTATCAGATGCCAATCAAGATACAGGGGCTTTTTTTTTTCTCCCTGGGTTCTGTGAAGCGAAACACTTAGGCAGTTCAGTCCATGATTCAGTTCTGCATCCCAGCATTTTTCTCCTGCTCTTAATTCACAGGGAATAGACACTATGTAGTAAACATCATCCATGTGTTGGGTGCTAGCTGTACAGAGCTGTAATTCTTACAGTACCTTTACCATCAAGCAGTTATCATATGCACCAATGAGGAAACTGAGGCTGCAAGATTTTGAGGAACTTCCCAAAGTCACACAGATAGCAAATAGTGGAGCCAGAACTTCACCTCATGCAGCCTGGCTCTAAATCATTGTTTTTAACCAATTGTGCTTCTTTAAATTCAATGGACTGAATTTTTTCACCTGAGTTATTTGAAAGTTATAGCTTGCTGGATTCCATTCCTTTGGAAATAGGTTGACAAAAGCAATAATAATCTTAGAAAAATGCAATGGAATGTGCACCTAGAAAATTTAAATTGTCAACTTCCCTATATCATCAAATTGGGTAATACTTTAAAATTGATAGGAAAGCTTATGGTATAAGCCAAGGTTCTCTGGGTGCACCCAGCCCAAAGTCACTATCAGTGTATGGCGAATACCTTTTTTGCTCATTCAAGCTACAAAAGTATGTCTGGCCTACTATCTTTCTAACCTATTGAATCTTTTTTCCATGTATCTTTTGTGTATGCATAAGCAATTGAAAACATATTCAACAAGCTAAGATTCAGTTCCTGGATGCTTTCCTAACAATGAGAAATCTGGTTTGTTGGATGGCAAATAATGTGAATAAGCATTGTAATATGTAACCCTTGGGTAGGTAAATCCCTTCTTCTAGGATTTCACAGTACATTCAAGCAGGCAGGAGTGTTGAACTAAACTGACTTCCTTAAGACACACTGCATGTATGATTTGTGGACATTAAACTCTTTCCTTTCTCCCTGCATTTTACTCTCACTGTGCAATGTGGTAGAGGTTAGTGTCTGTGCTTGAGGAGAAAGGAGTTGTCCTTAGACAAATCTCTTTGATGAAGCCAGATGTTTTTAGCATTTAGATCTTTGCATCTTGTTGGAAGAGGTTTGGCACACATCCCATGGCCGCCTGTTGTGAAGCACAGACAAACACAACTTTAGATATAAAGATGTAGAAAATGAAGCCTCAAGCCATTGGCTATGCTACAGGTCCATCGTGGAACTCTGCAGGCTCTGGCTATAGGCATCTATTTTCAGTAGGCTGCTTCTTGCCATTCTACTCTGGCCTCCCCCAGAGTAGCCCGCCTCTGTGTGTTCAGTACCTTACCTCAGCTTACCCACCACAAAGGAGACCAGAGTACATAGAGCAATGGTGGCCACCCTCTTCCATGGGAGATTAAACTGAGAAGCAGAAAACTACACATACGACAGGTGGTAGACACTCCATATATGGGCTCAGAGGGAAGGAAGAAAGCATGGGTAGTTTCAAAATTAAAATAGCTGTATTAATCCCATGATGGGGATTGTATGATAGAAAATGCTTGTTCATCAACTTTTAGATCACCTGTGTCTTCAATAGAAAAATACTAGTTTGAAAAATGTGACTGCCTTTCACCACTAAAGCAATTTAATATTCAGACATATTTGAGGAACAGCAATACCAAGGGTGTTTTTTTAATCTTTCTCTCCAAAATTAAAATTTTATCCTGGCTTTCAGGTGCAGCCCATGATCTATTTGGCTCCTCAGTAGTGTGTTGGAGAATTTTGGAGCTGGAAAGGCCCTTAGACATGATCTACTATAGTGATTTCAGAAGTTTTCTTCACCAAGAGCACCTTTAATTAATTTCCTCTTGTATTCCATATTTTGAAATATCAGATCTACCAAAAAAATTAACTTCACTACATCATTATTCCTTTCTCATTATTTGTTGCTAAGAGCCGTCAATGACTGTCCAATAGGCTGTCTGGTCAGCTTGAAATCACAAAGGTGATCGCCGTAAGTGGATATAATTCCATCCCAAAGCAAAGACACCAGATGGTCGAGTTAGCCTGGTGTCAGCTTGATGTTAGGGATCTTTCTAATTCATTTTCCTTAGGCATGTTGAAATATGAAAAATACTCTGGATTCTTATCATGATATTCTTATGATCTTTGTGGACAGTCATTTAGCTTATCCTCTTATAAAGAAGGATGAGGAAACCAAGATTTATA
Source organism: Fukomys damarensis (assembly GCF_012274545.1). Lineage (NCBI taxonomy): Eukaryota > Metazoa > Chordata > Mammalia > Rodentia > Bathyergidae > Fukomys > Fukomys damarensis. Next base: position 114,772,524 of record NW_022900951.1, on the reverse strand, counting down.
AGGTCATACAGCACCTTAATGGAAAAGAGGAGCAGATGCCAGTGCACATCTCCTGCATCTCAGACCTTTTATTCCACATCTCTAGTTTTCATAGTGCCTTAAGTCTGAGAGCTTCATATAGTGTTGTAGTCTTTGATGATATGGGATTTTTATTGAGGAAGTTGGAAGGCGGAAACAACAGGGGTGGCAGTTGTTGGACACAGGCCTTTTAGATAAGAGTTGGTGTCATGGAAGCTACAATGAGAGTGTAGTCCTGCGAAAAGGACAAAGGTTTAGGAGTCACATATATACAGGTTCAATGTCTGACTCTTCCCCTTAATAGCTGTGTGACTCTGGGTTAGTTTCTTATCACACTGAACTTATTCGTCTGCACATGAAGGCATTTCATAAATATTTGCCTGATGAGTCAGTACAACATGAACAATAAATAATACCTCCTGGGGTTATATAGGAATGCAAAAAATACATGATAGAGTTATTAAATAACCTTGGCCAATTCTCAGTCCTGAATTTGTACCCAGCCTCCCTTCCTTTGCATGAACGATTTCTAACACCTCCTTATAGAGTATCTCAGGTCACATTATCTTGAAAAGGTTCACTGAGGCAATCAAAAGACGTTCAAGTTATCCTGTTACACTTTGTCCTGGAGGGGTGAAAAAGACACAGGATTACTGGCAGCATGAAGTTCATTCTTCTTCTGCCATTATCATCTTTACTGTGATGATCTTTGTGAAATCAGGGCTCATTCCTGGTCCTACTAGATGGAGTCATAGTGAAGATCCATTTAACTCTTTTAAATTTTTTTCTCTTCTAGTCTAATGGTTCTGAGTTTCTATTCAGATACCTTGCAGTTAACCATGTGGGGCAGGCACACCCATTGGTCACTTTTAGTTAATGATATTTTTCACAGACGGTACCCACTTCCCAGTAAGTCGGATAATAAGAGTCTGGTGGTGTGTTTTTTCATGGAAATTAATATTTAGCTGCTACAGAAGTGTTGAGACCCAGACTATGTTAGCTGCCATGTAGTCTTGTACATGTACTGTGTCAGTCCTATTGAGCTGAATGAGCTAACCATAGCCAATAAGGCTAGAGGGGGATGCCGTACCACACATTTCATCCTGGACATTGCCAGGGACCTCTGCAGACCCTCAGTGCAAACCAAGAGCTGGGGGAGTGTGCCAGAAATATTCTCACACGTAGCTCTAGAAAGCTTTGATGCCCACGATCGGAACAGATTGCCTAGTCACAGAAGGACAGTCTTCTCCCATATTTGCCACTGGGCAACTCTGGTTCTTATGGAAGGTTTAAAGTCAGTGAGCAAGAGGTTGATTTTAGGGGTGAGGGAATTTTAGGTGAGGGAATTGTTATAAGTAAAGCAGAATTTTGGATAGTCTGTTTGCAGAAACTGTTTTATCAGGCTCATATAAAAATTTTTAATCTTTTAAATAGCCTAGAGCAATATCTAAGATGAAAAGTTATATGTTGAGTGGAAAAACAAAATACTTGAAGAATACAGTATACAAAAGTCAAAATAATGAGAATGTCCTCAGTTTTGTTTTTCTCGCAATATTGAGGGCTTTTACCCCTTGCGAACTAACAAGATAAAAAAATACCTTTGAGTCTAGTTAAGGATGGATTTTTAATTAAGTGTCCAGAGATTTTGTGGTTTCAGGTAACATTCTGGGAAGGGTTCTGCCTAAGAACAGGAAGAACTATCTGTGCAGCAATCAAGTAAAATGATGCCTTTTTTCTTAATGAATTTTTTGAGGAAGCTGGGGGAAGAGAGAAGAACCAGAGGGGACATTATCTCATTGCTGAAATGACTATATCGTTTGGACCCATACTTGTTGTTGATTCACAGCTGACCTAGGGTCAAGGCTTGTAGGTTGCCTCGAAGATGTCCCTTTCTTTGCCAAATTGTTATGTAGTTTTGTATGTGTTAGAAACATACTCGGCCCTGGGTGTTGGGGGGCACACTTCCTTAATGGAAGTGACACTGTGTGCCTATTTACTTCATAGTCACCTTGCAGATAGTGTGCAGAATGGGAAACCAAGCTCTGGTGTGTAAACCATCGCTTATTTGATATGTCCCCTGGGCCAAAAGACTCACTGTCTCTCAACCTCCCTTTGCCTGCATAAGAAATAGAGGGAATAATAATATTACCAACATTCAAGATTTGTTGAATTGATCAATGGGACAATCCATGTAAAAGCCCTTCTCACCATGAGAGGCATACTCTAAATAGCTGCTGAAGGAAAGATGAGTAATAATGACAGCCTTTGCAGGACAAGGAAGGTCTGGGTTTAGCAACCTTGTTTCTTTAAATATGGTGCTTGCTAATGAGAGTTCTTCCCTTTTAGAAGGGTATCACTTAGGAGAGAATTCAGACATAAGTTTGCAATTTGCAGATTGAAACTATTTCTGATGCTTTCTCAGAGTGTGCTTTGGTTTGGAGGGACTCCAGGTGAATGATGGCTTAAGTGCAGACACAGCAGTGGAGAGGAGGCATTCAAGATATTCCTGTAGAACAGCAGAAGTGCCACTTTTTCGGAGGAACAAGAGGTGATGGATACATCCCAGTTCATTCTTGAATTTCAGGAGCACGGACCTTCCACTTAAATTCCATGCTTGAGGGTTTTAGAACTTTTGTTTGTACAAAACTAAAGATTTGCACTTTGTAAAATATGAAGCACCCCCTCTTGTTTATTGCTTTTAGCACATGGATAAAGGGAGAATCATTTAATTTCAGTTCTGTTCTGTCTAGGATGACTTGTGGCCTGGTTTCCACAAATACATTCTCAGTACAGCTTTGGCAGTGTCATCAGGAGGCCGGCCTAGGTCCAGCTTCACTATAATCTGGCAAGATCTCAATCATGCTGGAAAAATTTATGGAAAATCCGATTTCAGATTTTTATTGTTTTTTTAGGAAATGGATTTAAATATCAGCCTCTGCTCCCCAAGCACTTTGAAGCGAAGCAAAATGAATATTACTTTTAAAGCCAACCTCCTCAACCCTGGAAAAACTTATCAAATGCTTCTCAAAGGCCAATGGACAAGCAACACCTCCTCAGAGCTTGTCTAGCCCTATTCTTGCTCTCTACCGGATCCTGAAGGAGAAGCTGAGGAGAATAGACAGTATTGTGTTCTGCATGAGAAACTTACCTAAGCCTCGAGGTTTAGGACCTAATTTCCAATTAGACAGTTTCTTGGAAGTACATCAAGCCCAGCCTCAAATCAGAACATCTTTTGGGGAGAAGTCCATATTTAGATATTCATTTAAAAATTCATCATAGAATAACAAAGTATGTTTTGCAACTCCTACTTGATGCATTCCAAATTCTCCCTAAATCTTTTTGGATTGTAATGATGTCATTAATAATGGATGGAGTGGCAGTGGAAGTGAGAGAGTGTGCCAGGGGCACAGCTACAGACATGGTAGACAGTGGAGGCAGGCATAGCTCTGCTGGGCTACAGAATCCGGTGAAAAGCAGGTCAAGAGCTTGCTACTCTGGCTTCTTTTTCTGGATGCCTGTGATTTGCGTCCTAAAATTTGCGTTCTGATTTAGCCAGGAGAAATTTCTTTTCAACTAGTGGGCAGCAAATTAAGTACTAAAGGTCTCTGGCAAGCAGACCGAGTTCCCTGAAGGCCAGAAGAAAGCTTACTCTTTCTGTCTGTACTGGCAGCCTCTGTTTCTCCTCTTCTCTCCTCATCCCTCCTTGAGCAGTGAACTCATCAAGATCACCAGTGAATTTGTGTTCCAGCAGCACAGTCTCCTCTTCACACCTCATCGTATCTTTCTACTGTTCACTGGTCTTTTCACTTGCTTTACTTGACCTCATGTTTCTCCAAGTCTCCTTCCCTGGCTGCCCCTTCTCAGTCTCCTCTACAGTCTTATCCAATCTAATCATTTTCCAAATGCGAGGGTTCCTTAGGGCTTTTGTTGGAGCTTTCTTCTCTCCATCTACATCCTGCTCTTGTGAAGTCATCTATCCACCTTGCTTTAATGCTCATTCAGCTGCCTTCCATATTTCTATCTCCAACATTAATCCATTCTTTCAAATGTGTTGAGATAAAAATTCTCTCTAAAGCAAAACACTGATGTGAAGATAACTGTGGAGGGTGTTCCTTTTATTCTTTGCCCTGTCATTTTATTTTGCTATTATTTGTCTAGAGTAACTCTTTCAACAAATACAAACATGATAATCTATTCTGTGTTAGACACAGTGCTACCTATGATAGGAATTAGGGATTGGGAGAAAACAAGATTCTAGTGAGTTGGGCTATGGGATTTCATTGGATAGCAGAGAAGTATGCATTCATTCATTCATAAGGTCATTCATATACACATAGCCATGTAGAAATATTCATTGACAAATGTTTACCAAGAAACTGCAATATACTAGGGACTATGCCTCATACTGGGGCTACAGTGAGAAGCAGGGTAAACATCTTGCTCGTGTGTAGTCTATAGTTTTGTTAAAGGTCAGAAGACAATCATAAAGCAGCATTAACTGTCTTACAGAGATGATTTTGAGTGCAGAAATTATTATAGAAGTGGATTTCAAATCTAGCCTGCATGTTTTTGTGGTGTGTGTTGTAGGTTCTGTTGGAAATGATTGTATTTGCCATGTTCTTGCAGCTTGCTTCATGATACACACCAAGAAGCATTTCCCAGGACTTTGATTCCTAATATGACTGTGTAACCCTATTCCTAATGAGCTTAACTTGGCTTGAAGGGCTCATTTATCTACACCTGACCTCTCGGGGTCTGCTAAATTCTGAAAAGGGGGAAATGGAGATTGGATGAAGGAAAGAAGGGCTCAATTTCTCCATCAGTAGGAGACTCCAGGCCTGCTCTTCTCATAGCCATAATACAAGAGCACCAACTGATACAGGTGATATGGCTTTGGAGGGACATGTACTGTCAAGATGAGGAAAAGAAAGCCAAAGTTGTCCTCATTCTCTCCTCCATCCCACAGAGCCACAGGAGGTTAATCCCTTTCTGCATGAAAGTTTCATTTACACCTTATAGAATTATGACCCCTTCCCCAAACTGTGGCTTTGCAGGCTCAAGGTTGGAGGGGTGAGGGAGTGTGAAATAACCTGAAAGTTCTCTCAGGAGGCAAAATATGAGTTTCCATAGAAATGTTACCATAGAAAGTGTGGTTCCATAGAAAGAAATGCTCAACTTGCAATTGGTGAATGAGAAATGAATTCTACAGTGATCAGGAGGTAGCCAGAATCCATTCAGGTCAGCCATTACAGAGAACACTGGGGCTATACAGATGGATGATTTCAGGTCTCTAGTCCCAAGAAGCTCACTTCCTAGTGTGACAAAAAGTGTGCGGGTACTAACAAGGAAATAGCATTTGGAGTTACAATTGTTACAACAGCTGATGCTTACTGAGCTCTTATCATGCCCAGCAACTTCATGAGCATTGTTCTGTTTAATCCTTAAAACAACTGAATATATATTCTTACTGGTCACTACTCTTCAAGTAAAGAAACATAGTCAAAATGAGGCTAAATAAAATTCAGGGTCACAAAGCCAGGATTCAAAGCCAGAATCCAACTAGGTAGATGGATTTCAAAACTTGAACTCACAAGTGCCACTGATACTCTTTGGGTTTGGGCTGAAGCTTGAATTTTGGCCACTGAAGGAGACTTCTTTTGTGGGAAGAGAGGTTGCCCAGGGCTGAAGCTGTTGGAAGAAGAAGTAGAGTGTCACAGGCTCATTGACCAGTGGTAGCACACACTATAGAGACCATGGGGTCCTCTCTCTAAGAGATGTTCAAGCCTCTCAAGAATGTTAAGATGATTTACTCTTTGTTCAGATGCATGTGCCTTGCCCTGGCTATACTCCAAGGATACATAGGAGACCCTGGGGGGAAACAGCAGACAAGTACTTTTTACAAGAACTTTCCAAGCACCCATGCCAGCTAGGCTGAACTCTTGACCATTTGCATTGAAAACAGCAAGGTCTGCAGGTGTGCCTTGTACATGGGGAAATGAGACACGTCTCACAGAGCTTTAGTTTTTCACATACATATGACATCGTTTAAAAGTCACAATGAAGATGGACAAGAAAGCAGTGGTTGTTAGGGTCAGGGACAGTGATGTTACTAACACAGGCAGCATGGTGGGAAGGCTACCAAGGGCCCTTATTTGAAAAATGCCCTTTGGGCATTCTGGGTGTTGTGTGATCATACTAAAACTTTCTAGAGAGATAACATGAAGCTGAGTGAAAAAGCATTTTTTTTTTTGCCTAAGGTGTAGCCCATAATCCTCAAAGGTTCATCTTCCCCACTTTCTATCAATGTTTAACACGACTCCATTTCTTGTTTATAGTTGCAGCAAAGAGCAGGCAGACCTTGACTTACACAGACTCTAACTCATTGAATGGGTCACTCACAAAGTTTTCTGCAAAGGCTAAAGAATGGGATATTTATTTCCAATGCTAAAGGGCAGAAGGACCACACATCTCTGCCAAATTGAGGGCAGGCTCTCCCCTTGCCCTCTCCTCCCCTTGTTTTTCCTCCTGTAGTATAGAATGTACTGTAGTCCAGGGCAGAATAGGAGAATATTATTAATCACAAATTTTATTCTAATCATGCCAGCTTCTACAATATGCATAGCATTTTTCCCCAAATTCCTCCCCTTACTGGATGAGCTCTTTGGCAAAGCACATAAAACTTTGGTGCTTTCTTCATGTAAGAGAGGTGAATAATGATTACTGCCTTGCTTCATTCCCAGAAAGACTGTTTGGGGTAAATGTCAAAGTGCTAGGTACATTTTTATGATATTGAAGCTGAATTGAATAGGATTTACGATCAACTGGCTTGGACACTGTCATTTCTTCCCATGGGAGCATATGTTTTTTTCCAATTATTGAGCAACCTAATCACAGATACAGTTTTGCAACCTACAACACATTTCACTCAGTTTATTTTGAAAGTCATAAGCAGAGAGTCATATGCCAGAAGGAGCACGTGTTTGACACAAAGTCCAAGTTCATGTTAAGGTGTTCTGACATGTTAGATAAGATACCAAATTGTGACTATACCTTGGATTCTTACTGTGATGACAAGTCATTTGTATTCGTCAGTGACCAAACCAAACATTTTTGAGGTGTGATCTTGTGGGGGAAGAATATTTCCTCTTTGCTGTATATCACCTTTTTAAGGAAGAAGGCATCCTCTCTGCCCATTCTGTTCTCTGAACTGCCTTGGCATTTTCCTGGAGCCATTTGTATAGCCTTTGCCATAATTTGCTTCATGGAATAATCAGTCCTCTATTTGTCAGCTCTCTGAGGAGTCTACAAGACCAGGGCAGCCAGGTCTTGCTCAGAGTACTGTGCACAGTGCCTTTTTGGTCATCTGGGATTTAGCTCTTGAAAAAAAGAATTCTTAGGAAAAGTCTTGAGACCATAATGCTAAGTGTAATAAATCAAACACAAGATAAATACCACGTGGCTTTTCTTATATGAGAAACCCAAAATGAACATAATTTAAAGAGCAAAGTAAAGGAGAGATGGTAGGAAACAGGGAGGTCGATATTTTGGAGATGGGAAGGAGGTTTGGGAAAGAGGGTGAGTAAAAATGATCAAGATAAGGTATGTCTATGTTAAAATTCCCCAAGATCAATGTAATTATTATGTATCACAAACATATACTAATGCCAAAAATGAAAATAACTTTTTTCATTTAGAAAAGTTTTCATTTACAAAACTATATCTGTTGATTACAGAAATTTTTCAAACATTGATTGACAAGACTGAAGATTCAAATCATCCCTAATCTACCACTTAGATGAATAGACTCATCACATAGTTCGCTTTAATGTGCACAATTACTGTGGTTGTTTTTGTGAACCTCATGGTAATTATGATATAGCCAGTGCCCTTAGGAACCTCGCGGCTTGGTGGGGAAGAATAACCTCATCCTACAGGAAGTTGGGAGCCAGTACAACATTTGAGTAGGACACTGGCATTATGGAAATGTTTAAAGAATATGGATCTGACAGCAGTATGAAGGAAGGGGTGGAGAATGTGAGGTCTGGACCATTTAGGCAACCGTGGCTAAAAGGCCATTCATTTTTCTTATTGAGCCTTAAGATAAAGAAGATGTCATGCAATCCAGGTGATCTGCTTCCCAAGTTACTTACCTTTGGGACTTGCAGAAAGAAACTGGTGGTTAGGTTTCCCCTCCTCATATTTATTGTGTAACAGGAGCTGTAAGAGTCTGTTGCTGTGATGCTGGTGGATACCGTGCTCTCTCTCCCTTCTCCTTCCCTACCCTCTTCTCCCCTCTCCTCTTCTCTCTCTCAACTAGACAAGTTCCCAGGCCACAAATTTAGCTCCAGATTGTAAACACTCTCACCCAACCATTTCCCGTCCTTTGTTTCCAGGCTGGAGAGGATGTTGGACACCTCTACAAGCCAGAGCTTGTAGAAGAGTAGGCCTAACAATGAAGCCCAGACTAAGAGGTTTGCTGTTGATTCCAGCAGACATGGTGCAACGGTGTAAAAACAACCAACAAGCAAATAAAATTGAACAAACACATCACACTCTTGGTGTGATTTCTCCTCTTTCTCTTAATACCTGGAGTTATCTTTCACTTTAGTTCTGGGAAGGTGTCTGGTTTGAATAGCTTAGTAAACTGTGATCTGTTGTGAAAGATGGTATTAGGACGGTGTGGCTACAAAAGGCTACTAAGCTTTCTGCCGCATGTACCTCTTCTGGTGATGTTTCCATTTAAAAGGACACTGTTGGGAGTGCCAAATACTGCACTGCAACCAGTGTCAGGAGCAGTAAATGCCTGTGTAGTCATTTAGGGAAGGGAAACACTACTGGTAAATCCCTGCCTCGGGAAGGTGAGAACTAGCTACCCCCAAATCCACCAAGGAGTGACCTTTAAAATGGGGAGGCATAGCTTACTGCTGGCTTTTCATTCTGTGTGGCCACTGACGTTCTTGGAGAATGGAAAGAGGAAAAATATAAGTTACTGTGTTAGAGGCTATTGCATAGAAACTTTGGCCATTCTTTCCTATTTATATTGTATACTTTTTTTTTCAGTACTGGAGATTGAACCCAGGGCTTCATGCATACTAATCAGGTGGTTTACCACTGAGATTACACCTCCAGACCTGATGTGCTTGTTTTAAACTGAGAACATAAACCAATATTTGAATGCAGCAAGTAGCCTTTTATTAGGCTTTATTACTAGGCTCATGGATTTAGGGTACAGCTGAATAGAGAACGTCTGAGTTATTGAGTAAGTTCTACCTTCTCATTATCCTCAGGTAAAATAAGAAATATGGAAGGTTTTGTATATTACCTGCAGTAGCCAAGGACTATTCACACATAGCTTTGTTGATTAGGCATGTTGGAGGCCTAGAGCAATTTGGACACAGAGAGGTTTTTTGTTTTTGTTTTTTTAAAAGGATTGAAGAAAACTCAGCCTGTAAACCGGATAATGTGACATGTTCTATTTTTAATGAGCTTATTTTCCTGTTTCAGCTTAGAGGTATTGGTTCATCATTTTGATTCTTGACAAAAGGATTCTGCTTAGACTTTCAGCTCCCTGGTGGGTTGGAGCATCACAAAAACATCTGCGCTAAAGCAAAGGGGTTCATACTGTCCTAGGCAGTTTTCTCTTAAAGATTTTCCACAAGCATTTGTAGCTGAATGTGTCCCTCTAAGTCTCACTGGTGGCTAGAAAAGTTGACAGTTACACAAAACAAACTCTTTTGCTATCTATCCCTTTTGTAAAGACCAAAGTCTGCTACTGCATATGGGCTGAATCCAGTGCCCAGGCATGAAATTATCTTCTATAGCACTTAGTCACTATTGCTGAGCATTTTGTGTAGTCAGAGAGCAAACAATCCCAAAAATTGGACTGTAGGGAAAAAATGACTAGAATTCTGACTGTGGTAGAAATTCCTTTTCAATTTATAATTCATAAGAAAATTACTTCAGAGGAGAATTGATTTTTTTGGAGCTCTTCCCCATTTCTACTGTCCTTTCTTTTCATTTTTTTTTTATTTCCTGCGGAAGACCAATTACTAAATACAGGATACGTGTGTACCTCAGTGACCCAAGTTGCTATGGCCACATCCAGTGATTCTGCCCGGAGCAGCCAGTGGAGGTTTGGCAGGAGGTTTGTCTGAATAGCCCTTGACTTAGCAACTTCAATTATAAATCGTACTGGTCCTGGCAGTGTCTGATCCCTGTGTCAGGCTTATGGTAAAAGGCTGCAGTACAGAAGCAGCTCAGGCTCATTTATTATCATCTTCACTAAGCTGCTGAGATCACTGCCTGGGCAGGGTGCTGCAGCACGTGCAATCTGCTGGAGTTTTATGACACAGGCTCTGAGGTTCGGTGATGAAAAATGATGCTTGGCAAATGACTACTTTGGGCTTTAAAGAGAAAAGATTAAAAGACTTACAGATCTGTCTTTCTGACTAGCAGCAAAATAGTTTGTCCCTATATCTTCATTTTTGTCTTTTTTCTGGTTTTGGAAAAGTCATCTTTTCAGGCGGAAAATTGCTCCATCCCCAAAACAGTAGATCATATTTTTTTTGCTCCATATCCATTTTGCTATCCCTTTACATTACATTTGTGAACATTAAAATAATCAAACTGCTGCAATCTAAACTTTGTGTCTACTAGATAAGTGGATAAAATAGTTATTAGTTGAATTCTAGCAGCTTTTAGATGAAAATATCACTTTGTTGTGGCATAAACATAGCAGAAAAAAATAATTAATATTAACACAGCACATTTCCCTGGGAGTTTGACAAATATGTTGGCCTCAATTAAAGCAAGGAGTTTTCTCCGAGACTTGATGAAGCATCTACATTTTCAAGCCACTTGGTGCTACGCCATCAATACCCTGGTGGATTGAGTCCATGACTTTGAAAATTATCAGTTTCTTGCAAGAGACTGGCTTGGAGACCAGAAAAGGCAAATTTAGAATGTATGCTACATTTAATAGCCAAGTGTATCTGTACTTAGTTATTTTAATTAATAATTTCTTTGGTTTCATGGTGCTGAGGATGGAATCCAGGACGTTATGCAAGCTAGGCAAGTGTTCTGCCACTGAGTTACACCCATAGCCTTTGGCAAGTATTAAGCCCCTGCTCTGGTCCAAGGTAGTACTGGACACTGAAAGTGTGCCAGGATGTGAGAAACAGAGTGGCCCCTGCCTTCAAAGATCTTACAGTCTCTTGAGAAGATCAAACACACACACACACACGCACACGCACACTGACAAGCTGAAACAGTTCATGCCAGTGGACCAGGGTGAATGTATGGACTGCATATCTTCTAGAGTAGCACAGGGAAGCAGGTCATCACTGGGGACTCATAGAGTGAGGAAGGAGTGTTGGGAAAATGGAGTTTAAACTGGACTAAATAGAAATGAGAGAGTCTTGTAAACATGGGGCCTAGGGATTCATGACACTGCCCAGCTATGGCCAAGCGTTGTGGAGAGCCTTTTACTTGCTAAATACTAGGGACAGACTTGGTAATGACATGAACATCATCTGGACTGTCATGGAGCTTATCCTTTAGTATACAGTGATATTCAATAGTTATTATTGTGTTATTGTTTATTAATATTATAATGATTTATTAATTTAATATTATTTTAAATTGCTAATTAGATACAGTTGTGAAAATTGTTTGAATTAATTGAGAGTCCATTTGAACTGCTTAAATGAAAAAGATTATGGGGCCGGGGATTTAGCTCAGCAGTTCGGTGGCCTGCCTTGCAAGTGCAAAGACCCGAGTTCAATCCCCAGTACCAAAAATAAAGATTATATTAGTTGAATTTGGGGTTAGAGCCTGTTCCAGGATCCTGTGGCAGAATTCAACAACTGGAAGGTCAGGAACTCAAGATTCCTTGTCCATTATTTTGGATTACTCAGACATTTTTGCTGCTTTTATGATTGCTTTAAATTTACCTCCTTTCTTCTCCCTACATCATAGATGTATACATGTATATAAATACTTATGAGGATTTTTCTGTTTTTTTGTTTTTTTTTTAATTTTATTGAGTTTATTGGTACATTTTAGGGATACAGTACAGTTACATTCATTGTTGGGATCATGTACCTTTACATGGCAAGTCTTGATTCTCATTTTTTCCCCTTACCTCTGCCCTCCCTTCACCCCCTCCTCCCCTCCCCATCTACAAACACTTTATTTTCATCTTTTCATTCTCTCACATTTTTTTCTTTTCCCTTTTTGTTCTTCCCCTACGTATCACACCTTCCCTACACCTTTAGCTCCTTTCTTCAAATTTCTAAATGTCAGTAATCTTATTAGAATCTTATGCATTGTTGCAGAATATTCACACCAGGGAAACTATTGAGGATTTTTCTGTTTTCATGCTCTTGTGACCACATCAGCCTGAATTTTAAATCCACTTCCTAGTTTGAGAATCCAATAGAGATTGAACAGAATTCCCATGTCCTCATGCCAAAGTGGCCTGGCATAGGTCCATTCTCCTTTCTGATCCAATGAGTTCTGCCTTGTAGAGCAAGCCATACAACTTTGAGAAGAGTTTCAAAGTTATATGACTTACCCTACTAAAGACCAAGATAAATAATTGCCATTTCAAGTAGAGAAATTCATTGCCAATAAGAGTCGAGTTTCGAACAGATGCTTACTGTCTGACTTGAATATAGTGTGTTTGGTAAACAGTAGGGATACTGGTATCATGGGAAACCAGGCTCTCCATTGTAAAATGCAGTGAGAATGTAGGATGAATGTAGAATATGTAAAGAACTAAAAAAAAAATTAGATCCCTCCCTCCAAATAAAGGACCTAATCAAAAATGGGAAAGTGAAATGAATAGATACTTCTCAGAAGTGCATATGGCCAATAAACATATGGAAACATGTTTATCATCTTGGTATAAAAGAAATGAAAATTAAAACAACCTTAAGATTTTATCTTAAAACAGAAAGAATGGCAGTCATCAAAAAAATCAAATGATAACAAATGCTGATGAGGCAATGGGGGGAAAGGAGCCCTTCTACATTGTTTGGAAATGTAAACTGGTACAACCGTTATGGAAATCAATATATAGATCACTCAGAAAACTAAAATTAGAAATTCTATGAGGTGAAGGCAGCTCTGCCTCTAGCATTGTACCTTCTGAGAGCACTGTGATAACATTGTCCTATAACAAAATTATGTCTTTCAAAGACAAAAATGGAAAATTCTCAAAAAATCCGACTTCCCCTCACCGATATGTAATGCAGTATACATATGGAATGAACATGGCCTTTGTCTTAGAGACAAAAGTCAAAAACATAGGATATATATTTTGTATAGTGCCTATTACTTATTTTAGAATATTTGTTGTTTAACATTTTGTAAGTCATTGTGTGTATAAAACCTTAGAACATAAACTAAAGTATTTTCTTACTGTGTGGGATGCAGGAATATGTTTCTAGTACTTTATGTATGTATGTTATATAAGATAAAATTAGAACAATTATGTATGTAAACTTTCGTATACATTGTTTCTTAGCAGTACACAATGAACATTTCTCCATGTCATTAAATACTTCTGGTGGTGATACAGTTATACAAAAATATATTTACACGTATACTTTATTTGGGGAAAAATAACTGGCAGGCTTTTCCTCCTGACACGATTACAAGAAATAACTGTATTATAAACACTTGACCGCATCTCTGTTTCTTTAGGACAGCTTTCAAGAATTGAACTTGCTCAGAAAAATGGTGTGAAATCATGGTTGCATGATTTAAAATTGCTTGTTAGAGAAAACACACTAATTTATACTTGGACAGGTAGTATGTGGGAATGGCTAAAAATCCATCCTTGCTGGTGCTAAGTGTTACAGCAACTCAAGCAGTGGGAAACCCGTCCATGGTAGGGCCCACAGCATTGTCTTCTTTATTAATCTTGACCCTTATCAGGCATGCTATGCATGTTTATTTAATAGAGCATAGTCCAAAGAGAAGGTGGTGAGATCTATTGAGATGGCATGTGATTTGTTTTCAGCGGTGGGCAATTGAAGAGGAAATTGATTTAAGTGTATGTAGGAGGAATCAGGGGGGAGACAGAATTTAGATGTGAAGGGCTGATGTGCAGTGATGCTGTTAAATGCATTGGAGCTTAATATAAACCAATAGGCCCAGAGAGAAACTTGTTAAAGATACATTGTGATCTGTTCCATGGAGTTTAGATCAGGTGACTAAACTGTAGATGGTGGATTGTTTCAATGTAAAAATCAGAAGAAGTCAGTTAGAAAGGTTTAAGGACCAGGACCTAGGACTAAATGTGAACTGGGTAGGTGGTAGGGAGATCGGGTTGCATTTATACAATCCAGAATTTTACATTCAGCTACTCATTCCTTTATTCCTTCATTCTCTACTTAAAACGGTTTTGAGTCAGAAGTGCTTTTGTAGCAGTGATGCAACTTTAAACATAGCATGAGTGCTGCCTCTTGGGTAGTTTGTCCCCATGTATACGATAATGAAGCTAATACAGACTTTGCGCTGTAGGCCTAAGTGGATCATCCTGGCTTTCTATCCAGATGACTAAACAAGGATTGCTCACTCTGCCCTGGCCGAACAGGCCTTATTGTGAATCTTCAAATACACTAGGCATCTGCCTACCTCAAGGCCTTTGCATTAACTGGTCTTTCAGTGTGCAATAGGATTGTTCTCAGTGGGAGCAAATTTTTCGCGTCATTCAGGTCTTTGCTCATCTCTTATGCCAGTGTGGCCAACACTGAGCATCCAATTTAATACCACAGCCTACTACCCCCAAACTGGCATTCCCAGGCCCTCTTCTTCTGCTTATATTTCCCTTTTTTTCATTAAATTATACTGTACTTTTTATCTTCTTTATAATTTACATATTTGTTAGGCTCACTGCTTATTATCGTTTTCCAACCTTTCTTCATGAAAGCAAAAATCTTGATTTATTTGGGTCATGTTGAGTCACTGGGGCCTAAAACTATATCTCCCACACAGTATTGGATCATTGTATATATGTGGAAACACTGATATTCTGATTGGCAGGTACATTGGAGAGGATCTTCATAATTTCAGAAGAGCAGGGGAAATCACACCCACTCCCTGAACTTATGGCTGTGGCCTCTGGATTCGAAACTGAAGAACCACCTCATTGAATTTTGGGGGATTGAGGGTGAGCTCAACAAGACAGATAGGAACAAATCATGGAGAGAATATGGGTTTTAGAGTATCCTGCACCACTCTGTCATCATCATCATCATCATCATCATCATCATCATCATCATCATCATCCATCATCATCATCATCATCATCATCACCACCACAATAATAATAATGATGATGCAGGCCAGCACTTCAGAGCTCCTTAATGAAGGAACTCATCCAAAAATTGAGACCAGATATCTATGGCTATTACAGTTGCTTCTGTTATTGTAATCTGAGCCCTTCTTTACCTATTTCTCCCTTTGGAAGTAGGTCTCAGGAACAGATGCTCAGTACCCCCTTTAACTGTAGCATATGTCCTACAGCCAAGATTTACCCTGCCTTCAACATTATGGCAGGAGAGGATCTTGGGAAGAAGACTCACTGGAGTAGGCTTCTTTGGAAGCAGTGCAAAAGTACCAATATGTAAACTAGGGAAAGGAAAACATGGGGGGGGCGGAATTTCTGATAAAGTTTTGGGTTCCTTAGTAAACCTGAGAATTATTACTCATTCCTTTTGGGGGGTGAGTAATGGTTTGGAGGGACAACCACAGCTGGTTTGTGCTGAGTCACACATTTGTGTCTGTGATTCGCCTTACATGGAGGAATCCAAGGTTGATTCACAATGACTTCGTTAAAATTAGCCCTGTCAGAGAGCTCCTTAAAGCATCTTGTGAAAAGTCTACTAAAATAAATCAACCTTCCTTTTGGGATTTAGTCATCCCTTTGCTTCTTTCTTCAACTGGAAATTGTTTTAATGAGAAGGCAAGCCAGTAGGGTCTTAGTGGTTGCCACATATAAATGCATACATTGTTACAAGGCAGGTGGTAAAGTAGAAAGGGTCAGATAATGGTATAGGGTCAAATTAACCATCTGTACTGCTAACCTCTGTGACTTGTGCTGTGTGATTTTCCGTAAGTTCCATAATTTCCCTGAGTTTCATGCCTGGATTTACATTTACCTTGCCAAGATCCACTAGATGTACAACTGCATGGAAGAGTATATGTAGCATACTGTTTGGCTCATGTGGCCCTCAATAAATGGGAATAGAAGTGATAATGTACACTACATACCATAGAAACAAGCTGATCACTCTCTGCCTGGCTGTTTTCATAGAGACTTCCTGTTCCATGCCTTTCATATAGCTTTCAGGGAGCCACTGTTCACATAGACTACTTGAAGGTCAATTTATCCCATCACTCTACATCTGCCCTTCACTACAACATGCATGAATGAGTGTACCAGTATGTTTATAAACTTTCACCCTACTTTAATCACCTGAGTGGTCACCTACTAGAATGTCTATGGCTCTTGGTTAGACTGTGCCCTATAGCTTCCATCTTATTCTGCTCTAGGGTACTTAGTTATCTGAGTGTTGTGTAATACTGTGCGTCTTTCAAGGTCCTTCAGTTCTGTACCTCAGCCTTTTGGCACAGGCAAGCAGAAGTAGATGCTCGGTAAAGAGTAGAATTGAAATATATGGGAAGATGTGACTAAGGTGGCCTAAGGGTGTATTAAATAGTAATTATGACTCACTGAAATTACCCTGTGTCTTCATTTGCATATGTATGTCCCCTTGCTGCTTGCTCTGTTGTCCATTTTACTCTGTTACAGTATCAGACAAGTACAGATGCTTAGATAGCTCATTATTCTCCACGTCACCTCCAAGAAGAGAAGAGAAGAGAAGAGAAGGGAAGAGAACGGAAGAGAAGGGAAGAGAAGGGAAGAGAAGAGGAGAATATGTTTTTTTCATGGTTATGTCTCCAGCACAGAGCTTAATGCTTCTAATGCATTAAAAGGTAGTCATCTTTTCAACAACCTGTTTGAAAATGAAGCCAACACACACTCACACACACACACACACACACACACACACACACACACACACACACAGAAAATCTAAGGGAAAGGAGAGGCAGTGCACTGCTGGTATTGTTCAAACTCTCAGATCTCATTTTTCCTGAAGTCATAGTACCCCCTCTTGGACATGTCACTTCTGTACCAATAAATTCCCATTCCCACTAAAGCTAATTTGAGTGGGGTTTCTGCCACTTGTAATCAAAATGGGAATAATACATACTCTTTATATTACCTCACGGTGTTCCAGGAAAATCAAATGGAACTTTTCATTAGCAAAAGGTTATGAATTCTAGCATCAAAGTTTCCATGTGGTTATCTTTTCCTGCCTTGATCAATTCTGAAGTGCGGAGATAATGACGCCACTAGAGACAGAATGCCTTGGTAGTGGGCTAACTAGCACCTGAGGTGGTAGTGAGGGATGTTCTTTCAAGTAAAGAAGTGACATTTGAGCTGACACTTCAGTGATGAGAAGCAGCCAGATATGTGCTTATCTAGAGGCCAGGCATTCCAGGAAGAGGAGAGCACATGCAGAAATGCCCAGTGATAGGAAAAAAGTTTAGTGTTGGTTAGAAATTTAGATTTCCACAGATGGTCTGTGTGGCTAGAGCTGTGTGCAAGAGGAGGAGATGGGTAGGAGTAGAGATAGGAAAGATTCATCTGCATTTTTCAAGAGAAAGCACTAGTTGGGGAGTGATTAGCAGTCTGGGCATCTAGCCTGGTCTGCTACAGGAAGGAGTTAAAGTAGGCAACAATAAAGGCAGAAAAGAAGGCTTGAATTCATATACTAACTATGTGAAATTGCTTGCCAGGTTTGCACTGTGTCACTCAGTGTAGCTGTACGAGACGATGTCTTCAAAATTGCATAAGCAAATCAATTGCTGTACTACCAACCAAGAGAAGTCAGTGAATCATCCTTCTGTTTGGATCATGTAGTTGAATATATTCTGTTTGCTTCTTTAGTAAGTTAGCAGAGCTGAAAATAAATGGCTCAGGTTTTGGACATAAATTTACCTCTCCTATTCACTAGAGCTTAATTTCAGGTTTGCCTCCTCCTTGCCCCAGATGGGACAATAGTGTGCTCTTTCTCAATGAGACTACCTTACTCCAAGAATTTGGCTTCATTTCCAAATGGTGGTACCATAACATGGACTTACAACATTAATAAATTAGTATTACCAAGCATACCATACTGCAAAAGTGCTGACCTTTTAGTAAAGTGTAATATATAGTAGTGTAGTTCTGTTTTCAATTTATGGGACACATTTTCTTTCTTTTTTTTCCTCATTAAGTTTATTGGTACATTTTAGGTATACAGTAGAGTTACATTCATTATTAAGATCTTGTACCTTTACATGACAGGTCTTGGCTCTCATTTTTCCCTGTGTCCCTGCCCTCCCTTCATCCCTCCTACCCTTCCCCTTTACAAATACTTCATTTCCATTTTTTCATTTTCTAATATTTTTATCTTTTCCCTTATTAGCTTCCCCCTACCCTTACCACTTTCCCTACACCTTTAGCTCCTTTCTTCCTATTTCACATTGTCCATTATATCATTAGGATCTTATGTACTATTGCAGTTTATTCACACCAGAGAAACTACTCGGTATTTACACATGTGTGACTTATTTATTTCACTTAGGAGTATATCCTCAATATGTATCCATTTTCCTATGAATGAATCCAATTTCTCATTCTTTATGGCTGAGTAATATTCCATTTTATAGAAAAACCACATCTTTATCCAGTTTCCAACTGATGGGTACACATTTTCAAACTGCCTTCAAATAATGTTTATTCTTCCACATTCAAAGCATCACTAATAATCTTTAATATGTGCATGTGCCAAGTAAGGAAAGTGCCACTTAGGAAGATCTGGCAAGACAGTTTAGCTCCTCTCAATTCAACTAATGTTTAGAATATTTTTTAATTGGTTTTACTTTTTCCTTGAGTTTTTGGTACTTTTACGGTACAGTTACATTCATCATTGGGATCTTGTACCTTTTCATGACAGGTCTTGGTTGTCACTGTATTTGATACAGTTTTGTAGTCTAAAAAGCCTGCTCATTGTAAAGCGACTCGATGGTTGGGGCAAGAACAAAGCAGGGCATACTACTATAAAACATTTCTAGTACTGTGGATAAGTGGAAATGTCAGCATGAGCTAGGAAAGTGACAGTGGAAATAAAGAGTAGACAGATGTAGATATTTAGGAGCTTATAATCAGAATTTGGTGACAGATTAGTTATCAGGTAGATACTGGAATCCAATGATTGTCTCTAGAATCATAAGTGGGTGGTTTGGCAAAAGAGGTTGCCCTTGATAAAATTGGGAATCCTCAAGGAAATATAGAAGATGGTGCCTGGTGAACACGTAGAAAGTGGGTCTAGAACTCAACATGTAGTTCAGTTCTGAAGTTGAAGATGAAGCTTTGGAGATACTTTTCTAAATATGATTGCTAAAGCTGTGGAAATTTCCCTCCTTGTCCAGCAAGGGAATATAGAAAGAAAGGAGAGGCTGACATATTAGGCTTTCTGAGCCCTTTGCAGGCTAACGCAGTAACTCAGTGCCTTTCTCTCTGAGTGATTAGGACCACGAGGTTCATCATGATGGAGGATATATGCTTTATGCTGTGGAAGAGGGAAACTCAGGAGAACCCTCCAATTCTAGCACTTGAGAAAATTTCATATCTCCAGGATTGACCTAATAGGTTGAAAAAAATGTTGCTTCCATCAGGATAATGAGTAAGAATACCTAATTTAGGTTCATTTTTTTTCTGTGGGAAACTATGATACTGGACTATTTTTAGAAACGAGAAGTAATGCCTCGGAGAGACTTACTGGGGTATAGCCAACAGAAAAATCAGCTATTGTACCCTGTACTATAAATTTAAGATGGATGAGAAGGATACAAGGGATATCTATGTCTTTTGAAATCTATGGGAGGTCACAATTGACCAATTCCTCTGGTTATTTCGTGGTTATACATTTTTCCCCTCAGTGAATATTCAGGTGTTTTGAAGTAGAGGTTCATAACCTTTAGGTCTCCCTGCATTGCCTAGCACAGTGCAAAACTAATAAAGCATAAACTCAGATATCTGAGCATAAATTTAAATGGAAAAACTTACATCACAACAAGTAGAATTGTGAGGCAAGATAGACTGATTCTTGAAACATTGTCAAGTCTATTCACATGCTTCTATGCAAGATTGCAGTCAAGCCATGCCACAAATATTGACTCTCTCCTTATAAATCTGTAAGATATGTTTCTCAAGCTGAGGCAAAAAGAAATATGAAGAAACCAAATCTTCAAGCGATATTTACTATGTGAAGTTAAATTTATCAAGGGAATTGGTTGCAATAGGGATGAGAAAGAATCTATGTAAGACTCATTGGAAGGAGTTTGATAATATCATTTCTTATAATACACATCACTTCCTATCAAATGGCATGGCCATTTTGGAGTTAGAATTAATACTAAAAATGAAATAATATATGTGCAGTATAGGGAAATATCTACACACTTAGAAGTCCACATTGCACAACTTCTGAATGGTGGAGGTCAGGAATAGATACATTCTGGAGCATAATTCATTTTTTATGACCTTTTAATTTCCTTATGGATCTTTTGAAACAAAATTTCTTGGTCAATAGAGTTTACTTTTTATTTCAACCATATTTTTTATTTGCTAGAATAATATTAAGTAATTCTTAAGTGTTTACTATGGAGCTAACCCCATAGTAAATTTTTTCTTATTGCATATTAGTTATACAGAATTCATTTTGAAATATTTACACCTGCACATAACACACTTTTGTCATTCCCACTTCATTGCACTCCTCACCCCTTTCCTGTTCCCCCACCCACTTCCTCCTCTATGGCTCCCTCTTACTTTCTTTTTTTTTCAGCTTTAATTGAGTTTATTGGTACATTTGAGGGATACAGTACAGTTACATTCATTGTTGGGATCTTGTACCTTTACCTGACAGGTCTTGGTTCTCATTTTTTCACCTTATCTCTGCCCTCCCTTCACCCCCTCCTCCCCTCTCCATCTACAAACACTTTATTTTCATCTGTTCATTCTCTCACATTTTTTTCTTTTCTCTCTTTACTCTTCCCCTACCCATCCCATCTTCCCCACACCTTTAGCTCCTTTCTTCCCATTTCTAAATGTCAGTAATCTTATTAGAATCTTATGCATTGTTGCAGATTATTCATACCAGGGAAACTATTCTGTATTTACACATGTGTGACTTATTTATTTCACTTAGGAGTATATCTTCAATATGTATCCATTTCCTATGCATGAATCTATTTTCTCATTCTTTATGGCTGAGTAATATTCCATTTTATAGAAAAAACACATCTTCTTTATCCAGTTTCCAACAGATGGGCAAATGGGCTGTTTCCAAGTTTTAGCTATTACAAACTGTGCCGCTATAAACATGGGTGCA
>NW_022900951.1:114740640-114746587 GCF_012274545.1 Fukomys damarensis | reverse complement strand
TAGTCATTAATGTATCACCTTTAACTCATGTGAATTAAATTAATTTCAAGAAGCAGCCCATAATATGTTTGCAGTGAATATGCTTTTCAATACAGCATCTTTACCATTTAGGATGGGGGGTTAGACTTAGAACGAGAGGATTAGATAAGTGAAAGAATTAGAGCAGGTTTGAAGTGAATCTAGAGGATGTAGAATTACCTTACTATCTTTACAAAGCTATTAACTTCAGGGGGGATAGAGAGAGTGCAGGAATAAGGACAATAATATATCCCCTTAGCAATAACAGGCGCTTGCCTTCCCTTGAAGGTACAGAGCCATGAGTGAGGTAATATGACAGGAGAAAAGAACATAAAGAGAAACCTCTCCTAAAAAGAAAAAATATTAAAAGAAGAAGTCTGAGTTAGGGCAGGAGCCAGAATAAAAAGGGAGATGAGGGATAATATGGTGGAGCACGAGACTGAGTTGGAGAGAGAGGACAGAAAAAAGAAAGAAATTTTAGGGTGGAATGAGGAAAAGAAAAAAAGAGGAAAAAAAAAGAATTTAAAGGGTCTTTTTCAGACTGTCTCTGTTCTCATATTATACCACATATACAGCCATATGCAGAACCGAATCCCCTGGTCTCAGCTAGCCAATGGCAGTTTCCCACGACTGAGACTGAACACAGTCCACAAGGCCTAACTTGAGTTTCCCTACCCTCAGGGTTGAACTCCACTCAGTTCTATTACAGATTTCCCCTGCCCTTTCTTTAAAGATGTTCAAAGTTGGGAGCTCAGAAAACTATCCTTCATGAGAACCTATGCCTCTGCAGAGTTGGTCTAAGGACTGGCCCAATCAGGAGGTTTGAGAATGGAGGGGGAGATTGTGGGGGTTTTTCAAGGGCGCCCGCACAGCTACCTTCCTTACTGGGTCTGTTGTCATGCAGTCCGGGAGGTCACGCACCCACCAGTGATCTCAGGCAGGCAGGCAGCTGAAGAGACTCCCTCCGGGGTCTTTGGGTCCTTGCTGGGTTTGTTCTCGCGCAGTCCGGGAGGTCGCGCACCCACCAGGTGATCTCAGGCAGGCAGGCAGCTGAAGAGACTCCCTCCGGGGTCTTTGGGTCCTTGCTGGGTTTGTTCTCGCGCAGTCCGGGAGGTCACGCACCCACCAGGTGATCTCAGGCAGGCAGGCAGCTGAAGAGACTCCCTCCGGGGTCTTTGGGTCCTTGCTGGGTCTGTGGTCCCGCAGTCCGGGAGGTCGCACACCCCCCGGGTGATCTCAGGCCCCCTTTTACTTTCTTGTCATCTTGCTTTATTTAATTTTATTTTTAATCTTTTCTTTTCTTTTTTTATTTTTTGGTACTGGGGATTGAACTCAGGTTAAGGCAGGCCACCGAACCACTGAGCTAAATCCCTGGCCCTTGCTTTTTTTAAAGAAAATCAATTTTTTTCTAGATTCCTGATATGAGAGAAAACATGTGATATTTGGCTAAGTCAGGCTTATGTCACTTAACATGACAGTCTCCAATTCCATCCATTTCCTGCACATGACATGGTTTTGTTCTTTATGCTTGAATAATACTTCAATTTTTACACACACACACACACACACACACACACATATATACACATACGTTTTCTCATCCATTCATTGACAGGCATTTAAGCTGTTTGCATAGTTTATTTATCATGAATTGTGCTGAAATAAACATGAGTATGCAGATGTTTTTGTAGTATGTTGACTTTCATTCTTCCAAAAATATACCAAACAATGGTACAACTGGATCAAATGGTAGTTTTACACTACATAGATTTCTGATTTTTATACTACACTGATTTCTATGGTGGCTTTACTTATTTTTATTCCTACTGACAATATGTAAGAGTTCATTTTCTCCACATATCTACACCAGCATTTTAAGGGAGGGTTTTCTTTATAATGTTTTAACTGAGTTATTTCATTTTATGCTTAACCATCTGAAATAGATTTCCCCATTTGTATTTTTATGAATAAGATACCAAGGCTTGCAGGGAGAGGCTTAGTAATCTGCCTTATTACACACAAGAAATAAGTGGCAGAGCTAGGTCCCTTCCTAGACTGAATCTAAGATCCACGGCCGTAGAAAGTATCCTATACTGTTTACAGAGTATATTAACTCCGTGAAGATTCTTTTGTACATACAAGTGTGACATCATGGATCTTTGCAAAGAAAGGTTGATATCTTTATCTGCAGATATGAGATAAGGAATACAGAAAAACAAGAAACTCGAGGTGTATTTCTCTGCAGATACTGTCTCTTCTCCTTCCCTTCTACCTTTGTTGTTAAAACATTGAACAATAAACATGGCTGTGTGGCAGAATTGACAGTAGCACATCAGTTATTCCATTTACCTTTATGTTATACCATTTAATGAGTTTTATGAAATTATGTAAAGTACTATATTGCTTGGTATAGCTAAAGTAGACAAAAAACAATGACATACATGTCCTTGCATAAGAAAAAGCCTGTGTATGTTAACTTCAGTAACCTTGGCACATGAAATGAATTTTAGCTGAAGCTACATAAACATTTCATATCAGTCATTAATCACATTTCTAATATATGCCAGAATGTCATATCCACTATTTAAACTAATCCAATAAACAGAAATTTCTCTAAGATAAGGATTATCACGCTAATTTTATAAAAGAAAAATGATATTCCAAGAGATTAAGTGATTGTTCCATGACTACATAGCTAGTAACTTATCTATGATTCAAACCAGAGATGCTTTATTTCAAAGCTATGATTTTCTATTACTATTTGTATTTATTATGATCACAGCACAATTTGCACATACATTATTGGTGTGAAAGTAATATTACCTACTATAACATGCCCACCAAAATAAAACAAGTTCATATTTTGTTTATACTCTCTCAAATCTACTTTGTCTTTTCAATTGAAAAAAAACTTTTATTTTGAAATAACTATATTAATAAAAAGTTACAAATAAATACACAAGGAAGTCCAGTGCACCCTTGCTAAGTTTTCTCTAGTGTTACTATTTTACAACTGTAGTGCAATGTCCAAAGCATTGGTAAACTCCTTTGTACTTTTGCAAATTTCTCCAATTGGGATCCAATAGATTAACTTGTGTGTGTATATGTGCACTGTTAAAATTTCATATAATTTCATATTTTGTAACTACTATAGTTAACATACCCCATTATACACAAGTTTGTTTCCCAGCTCTACAACTGTGTTATTTTACAAATATATTGAGATTGACTTTTTTCACTCCACATAATTTCTTTGAGGTACATCCAAGTTGTTGTATGCTGTGTTATACTACCGTATAGCTATTCCCTCATGGAAGAATATTTTAGATACTTTACAATTTAAAATCTTTTTTATTTCTGTGGGATAAAAGTCCAAAAATGGAATTGCTGGGTTGTATCATAAGTCTATTTTTAATTTTTTTCTCATTGAGTTTATTGGTACATTTTAGGTATACAGTAAGTCTAGTTTTAATTATGCATGGTACTACCAAGCTACTTTTCTGAATGGTTGTGCCTTTGTCTTATTAATTTATCTTTCTAAGATTTTATGTTAAGAAGCCCTCTCTTCCTTTGAATTCCTATTTATATCATTTGTCCATTTTTCTGAAACTTTTTGTTGCCCTTCTTACTAATTTGTTGATTATTATTTGTTGATAATACTAATCCTTTTTTCTCTCTCCTCTTCTTTCATCTTCTCTCTTCTCTGTGTTAATCCAGTCGGTGCATGATTGAGTTCATTCGTTCATGGTCACTTTTTTATCAACATCTTCTAAATTTTAAAGTTAGTCATGTTTTTCTATATCGCTTATGGTTTTGTAGTCTTATATAAGAAATCCATTTTCACTTTTTGCCCCACAGGTAAGCCTCTAGAGTCTTACACTATCTATTTGCTCTTCATTTATACACAGTACTAATGCTCCTGCCAATCTCATTCTGAAGCAGCTCACATATAAAAATCAGTACGTTGGAAGAAGTAAGAGAATTTTTGTGTATACTGTAGTGACAACAAATTATGATGAATTTTTAGCCCATCTCAATGAAGTATATTATTTTCCAGTTAGTTGCCCACCTCTAGTCATCTTTCAGACTTAAATATCAGTATCAACCCCAGTGGTAGCGGTGAGCCTTCTTTGACATTTCTCAGGACTTTTGCTCAGCTTCTCCTTTTATGTTTAAAGACCAGACTGTATGACACTTCTCACTTTGTAGTATAACTGCATGCCTACTCACCTGTGTCTCCCACTGGGCTGGAGGTTCTATGAGAGAAGAGACCCGAGCTTGTTTCATAGTTTTGACCTTCAGTGTAATCCTTGATCCATAGTAAATGATTAGTGATCCTTTATTGAATGTGGGTCTGAGAGACATGCTGTTAAAATAAACATACCTAAGAGCTCACAAGCCACTTTGGTATCCTTAGTTCAAAGGAAAACTCTTAGGATCCATGATCCCTTCTTCCTAGGAGAAGGAATGAGTAGAGCTCTGTTGACTGAAATGCTTAAGGTAGAGAATAGAGTCTGGTGGCCTCAGGCTACAGAGTGAGACCTCATGCTCAAGGGTGGAGTGTTTGGTGGTAGAAAGGGTTGGATGAGCAAGAGAAAGTGAAAGAAAACCAAAGTCCAGGAGCCAGAGAGAGCATATATGAGCAAAAAGCCTCAGAGTCAAGACTTCCATAAAGATTGTGCTGAAGCACAAGTAGGGCATCATTTATCTACTTGAAGTAACAGAGAAGTTTGTCCACTGTTTTGGAAAAGTTCTGGTCCAGAATGGTTAAACTATCTATTGTATGTTTCACCATTACAGGCCCAGCCACATAGTAATCCAAGAATGGTGGATCAGACTTTATAAAAGTCCTTGAAATAATCACATGCATTCTTTTCAGACTCATGGTAACTCAGGAAAACTCTAATGGTAGATGAGGAGAAAATAATGCTCCCTTTTCTGATCAGTTCCTGCTTCTCCAGGACTTTGATTGCCATCATGAAGGGAGAAAGAAGTTTTTAATTAGAGAGCTGAAACCTGAATCTTATATCATGGTAACCTTTGGGATCTGCCAGATGCTGCATGTAGTAAAGTATCCTCAAAGAAAGGTAACAGAATAAGAAAGAAAAAACAAAGAGCAGACTCTATAAAGCAAGGGACATAATGTACTTACTTTGATTATATTTAGTAAAAGTGAAGCAACTGTCGATAGTGAACTATATTTAGAATTTATTGTAAGCGATAGGAAAGATAATTATCTTGAATGTGACTTACTGCTTTAGAATGTAAAGTGAAATGTGAGTGTTTCATTCATTTGGGAGTGCTATAACAAAATACCCAAAATACCACAGAAATAATGAGTTATGGAGGCTGAAAGCCCATGGTCAGGGGGCCAGTGTGGTTGAGTTCTAGAGAGGGCTGCTTTCCTGCTTGCAGATGGATGCCTTCTTGCTGTACCTACAAGTGGTACAGAAAGATGAAATTCTTGTGTTTCCTCCTCATCTTATATGGGTACTAGCACCATCATAGGGTCTCCACATGCTTGAACTTGTCTATCACTGATCACCTCCCAAAGATCTCAATTTCTAGTACTATCACATTGGGAGTTAAGGCTTCAGCATATGTATTTTGAAGTGACATAAATATTCAGCCCTTGATAATGAGAGAGGCATAAGCTAAATGTGCCTTTACCCAAGCCTTGGGCTGTTTAGTTTTCAATACTATGTAATTATTTTTTCTTTATTTTTCATTATTTTTGTAATTTATCTTTGAAGCCATATACAGTTAATAACTATGGTTAGTTCTGAGATAACACTGTCTGGTTTTATGCTGTCAAGCTATTTCTCTCTTCTCTTTTTTCTTTTTCTCTCCCCTTTAAATTTAATCCACCTTTTTGTTTTGATTAATTTAGTGATAATCTGGTTTAGTAAAAAAAAAAAAAAAAAAAAAA
>NW_022900951.1:114719422-114740626 GCF_012274545.1 Fukomys damarensis | reverse complement strand
AAAAACCCAAAACAGCTCTTAAAGACTCAGCTACCAATCTACTATGTGAACTTGTACTTTCCCTTCACCTTTGCATAAGTCAGTGTTCTTAGCCATTCAAAGAAAGGGCTGGAGAAGTTGATGTCTTAAAGTTCCTTGCGTCTATGCCTATGTTGTTTTTCACTGAAATATGATTGCTACTCAATTGAATATTGATGTGATAGCTGAACAGCAAGTAAAATGTGATTGTTTTCCTAACTGAAACAGCTTCTTAAGCAGCATTCAATTTGTCAGAAAGTAGTTTGTTGAGCCTGTTTCACTGTTATATTTCTCTTAATGATATCTGTGCCAACATGAGAAATAGGAATTTATAAGCAAGGTGGTGTACAAAAAACTAGCCTTTCACTGACTCATCTCTGCCTGCCTTTGATGATAGTTTATCCAGGTACAGATCCTTTGTTTGCATCATCACCCTGACATTTAGCCAGCTTCCTCACATTATGAAGCCTGTTCTGTGATCTAGTTTCACCAGATCAGGGATTGCAAATGGGTTCATTTCACTTGTCAACTCCAATCAATTGGTGAAAGATACCAAGAGTCTATGTTTAAAGCATCGTGAGAACTGTTTGGCCACTATGGATTTATAACTGTCAGAGTGGCCCATATGTCAGGAATTTGCCATCCCATATCTGCATAGTGAGGGTTTCGAGTCATCTCCTGCTCTCTTTAGAGTGGACTCACTGGGGATCATGGAGCAGATGTTGCTTTATAATCAGTAGGCCTCCCTAAGCTCTGGAGGTGCCTTTGTGTGATGCCAGCAGGACCAGTTGAGGAAAATTACCCAAACGTTACAGAGCTGCTTGCTTGCAGTTTACTCCTTATGGCTTCTTATGACCCAGGACAAATATTCATTTAAAGAAATATTTGCTATGGAATGGGTAAAATGTCAATGTGATTAGTGAAGGGGTAGGACAAAAGACAAGACGAGAAACCAAGACAGGTCACCATTTAAATTTATTTTATGTGCACTACATGCCAGACATTGTAAAAGGCACTTTATTTCATATCCAATCCTTATGAAAGGCCTATGATAAAGGTACCTTAGAGGTTTAAGTACTTTTCTAATGCTCATATGACAAAAAGTGAGCATCTTCTTTTCTCTGAAAAATGTGTGCAGAGATTGATTATGGTGGTAAAGACGACCATGGGCCCATCAGCCTTAACCCTTGAGAATTTGATATTCTTCACCTGTAGGTTACTTCTGACAATGAACGATGACAAGACACAAGCCTCCGTTGAGGCTTTAGTGGACCAATAAATAACACTCCTTCACTCTCCCATTGATTCCTGAACAAAATAAGACAGAATATTGAAGTATATGGAGATCAAAACATAACATCAATTTCTGATTTCTAATAAAGCTATTTGGAGATCACGGCTGAGGTCTGTGGTCAAGGAAAAACTATGAGTTCTTTAAAGGAAGCTGATTCTGACTGTGATTAAGGAGCTGATCTGAACAGCCTCGGTTTCTTCTTCTAGATGTATTGTGTTTGATGCTGATGATTAGGGTCTTGGGTTGGCTTCTCCTTGAAGTAGACCCGAAGACTGGATTTGACTTCAAGTGGTTTATTTGGCAGGTGATTTTTGTGAAGCACCATTAAAGGACTAGGGAAGTCATCCAGGGAAGAAACAAAGGAAGGTCAATACAGAATACATTAACCATAGGTAACTAGGGCTCAATCATCCTGGAGATCCTGGAAGTTGGGCAGAACATGCCTTAGAGTTGAAAAGTGGGGAGTAACTATTCATTAACTCCTGTCAGTCATTTACTAAGGGATACACCTGGCAGTGTCTTCACTGAAAATTAGTGACTCTCCAACTTGCCTCATACCCAAACTGAACAAGTTCTTAGGGCCACAGAATGCACTCCTCTGGGCAGAAATTATGGATCCATGTGGTAGAAATGTTTCCCTGTATACGGAACAGATACTGCAAAAGGTTATAAGTTAGACTGTAGACATCGCAGAATTTGTACCAGGACCAGAAACTGCCCAGTGAATTATCTAAGATTGACTAAGCTTTCCTTGGAGTACATTTTTTTTTACATCCTTTTTTCCAGGAGAAATTTTCACCACAACTCTTCCAATAATACTCATCAACTATTTTGCCAAATTAAGTATATGATTCTGTTTTCTTCCTTCCTTCCTTCCTTTCTATTTCTTTCTTTCTTTCTTTCTTTCTTTCTCTTTCTTTCTTTCTTTCTTTCTTTCTTTCTTTCTTTCTTTCTTTCTTTCTTTCTTTCATTTTGTTTCTTTGTTTGTCTGTAAGAAGGGGGGAAAAGCCCAAGAGGAAACAGTAATGAGGTCTTCTGGAAACTCTTGGTGACTTTGGGAGCTGTCATTGTGCTGTCAGAGTGATTGGTTCTAAGGAAAAAGGCAGATGAAAGTGTTTCCTGTACCATAGGTACCTACCCTGCGATCTAGGGAAGCTGAGAAGGAAAGTAG
Organism: Fukomys damarensis; assembly: GCF_012274545.1. Taxonomy (NCBI): domain Eukaryota; kingdom Metazoa; phylum Chordata; class Mammalia; order Rodentia; family Bathyergidae; genus Fukomys; species Fukomys damarensis. The sequence goes on along the minus strand of NW_022900951.1, from coordinate 114,738,143 downwards.
CTTGAAAGGGAGGCTTTAATCTTTGCGAGTAGAGGAAGGAGCAGGCTGAGGGCAGGAAGTCACCCTAGTATAAAGTGTAGGGTAGGAGTTAAATGATGGAGGGAGGGGAATTCATAGAAATGGGATGGTGCCAAAAAGTAGTGGAAGGGTATAGATGTGAAAAGCAATGGCTGCTCTGAGGACACAAGTGTGTGGACCTGTCTAGCTAAGTGCCCTTTTACCTGGATCTTTTTTTTTCAGCTTTAATTGAGTTTATTGGTACATTTTAGGGATACAGTACAGTTACATTCATTGTTGGGATCTTGTACCTCTACATGACAAGTCTTGGTTCTCATTTTTTTTCCCCTTGTCCCTGTTACCTGGATCTTAATACTTGACTTTTAGCTGCATGGTATCCCTGCCCTGGTAGCACTAGGTGGTGAGGGTGCGGAGCTCTCTCAGCAGGAACCCTGAGAATAGGATCTCTAAGAGGCCTTTTGATTGATTTATAATCAGTGATGAAGCTTGTCCCAGGCACGTGAAAAATTTCCATGGCTTTTTGTATTTTCTTTATTTTGAAGGCTTGGAGGAGGAGGAATTATCTCAGTGGTGGCCTTGGTCTCATTAATGAGGCATGTGCTCACCTGGCTCAAGCACAGTATAAATAATACTAACAGGATAGCAGTTAAAGCCTTCCCTCAGGGTTGGTCTGGATTTAATCCTGGGGTGGACACATGTTGTTTCCATTAGGCTATTTCTTCCTGGAGTCCTATCTTTGCATCAGAAACAACAGCAAAAAACTGTTGAATTCTTTCAATCATTATGGATTCACAAAGCTGGTCTGATCCTATTCTTATTATTTAGGTATGATTTTAAAATGTTGCTTGTTCAACCCAGTAGTTTTATTTCCCCACTTTCCCATTTCTGCCTTGTTTATTGCTATAATTCTGGGTGATTTAATTCATCAGATCTTCACCAGTCTAATAGTAATCCAACCATAATTAGGTCTTCTAAATAATAGAAGCTTTTTCCGTCCAGGTGCAAGAGAAGAAAATCATAACTAGATCCTGGTCCTTAAGGGAGAATGATGCTTCCTGGTTGTAAATGGGTTTGACATATAATGAAACTGTGGTTTTGGTTCATTGTTCTGAAACCATATGCTGAGTCTGAATGAACTGTTTTTGCTAGAAACTTGTTTTCTTTTCAAACCAGAATAACACAACAGCAAAAAGCTAGCTTGGAGAAAATGTCAGGGCTACCAAAGGAGGGGTGAGGGTACACTTCTCAGGACTCTTTGAGGTGCTCATTTTCTACAGATGCAGCCTGAGAACCATCTCTATACTTCCACAAACCTCATGCCATTCATTTTGATTGGGAACTGAACCTGAGGGAGAGAAGTCAAATCTGACATTTTTGCATTACATAAATTCATGCTTTAAAGAGTTGCACAACAGAATCTCTTTGGAGCCTATTAAAATGCAGATTCCTGGTCAGTATCACCAGAATGTTGAGTTGGTGTTAATTTGGGCCTCTTTTCTTTAACCTGCTCTCTGTGTTGCCCAATTTTGGTCAACTTGAGTCAATTCTTTTTTGTCTAAGTTAACTAAATAATACCAGGTTTATGGATGTTTATAACTCTAAATCAGTTACATTTTCCTTTTGTTCCTTGTATGGATAGCTGCCTTTTTGATTAATATGTCTTCAAAGCGCAAATCTCTGAAATCAGTGTTCCTTTCTCAGACTGCCTCTGATTTGAAGAATGACCTTTAACATGTCTGTGGTTCAATCTTTCCTTATCTGCTGTGTGGATCTAACCACTCTTGTTTAGCATGCTGAATGCAAAAGAAAAATAATTCTTTAATTGAGTTTATTGGTACATTTTAGGGATACAGTACAGTTACATTCATCGTTGGGATCTTGTACCACTACATGACAGGTCTTGGTTCTCATTTTTTCCCCTTGTCCCTGTCCTCCCTTCACCCCCTCCTCCCCTGCCCATTTACAAACACTTTATTTCCATCTTTTCATTTTCTCACATTTTTTTCTTTTCTCTTATTACACTTCCCCTACCAATCCCACCTTCCCTACACCTTTAGCCCTTTTCTTCCCATTTCACAATGTCAGTTATCTCATTAGGATCTTATGTACTATTACAGTTTATTCACACCAGAGAAACTATTCGGTATTTACACATGTGTGAATTATTTATTTCACTTAGGAACATATCCTCAATATGTATCCATTTTCCTATGAATGAATCTATTTTGAAAAGTTCAAAATTTAAATGCTGTGGAAACATTATGACATCAGTAAAACATGTATACTCAGTGGACAGAGAGCAAGACAGATTGGGGGGATGAAACCATCCATTCATCAACTTTGGATTAATCTCTACTTGTCATCTTAAATAAAATGAGTTAAAAGGAATTATAGATTTGTGGTCTCAATTTGTCTATGTTTGTGTTTTTTATGTCAACTTCAAAGAATGACCAGCATCTACAAAGGTAGGAAGCCCTTTACTGAGGGACCTGGGATATCAGCCTCCTTTATTCTTTTTTCCAGGAAGTTGGAAAGAGCTGGTGTGTCAGGATGAATATTGGACATGTATATATCCATTTCAATCATACAATTGTTCCTGAATAACTTCTGAGACGGGGTGCTATTCTGGGTATTTCAGAAGATGTAGGTGGGAGGGATATGTAATGTAGTTCCTGACTTGGCAAGTTTATAGTAATGGTTGCAAAATGTAGCGTAGAGGTAAATTATTAGTTGCCTGTGATTGGAGATAAAATATTTGCCAGGGCAATTCAGAGCAGTGAAGTTCTCTGCATGTTGCAAGAATGAACAAATAATTTATAGACTCAAAATAGGCTTTGTGAAACACACAGGATTTGACCAGATGTAAGGCATTTGCCCTATGAAACGTACCTAGAACAATGGCCTGGCACTGGGCATAGCCAAGTTATGTTTCAAATTGTCTTCAAAATCTGCTGAAAGTCTTTCAGATTGTTTTGGACAAGGGGTAATTTCCCCTTTCTTGACATAAATAGGGTTATCATTCTGATAGTCATCCAAGAGTTTGTTAGGTATCCGGACATTCTTATAACTCTCTTGAGAAAGAAACCTGGATGTGGGGGTTTATCAGCTGTGGGAGTGGATAAATGGGAGAGGCTCTGCAGGTATGAGGAGCCAGTCATGGGCTTTTGGTAAAGATAAGGTACTTGGACAGGTTTCTGAAACATAAAAACCAAAAAGTTTAGGAAAGCTGAACAACCTGCTTATCTGACAGTATACATGAAAAAAGCAAATGAACAAACAAAAAAGCAAAAAAAAAAAAAAACCACCAACAGCAACAACAACAAAAAAAAAACACCCTGGGATTTGGAATCAGATTAACCTGGATTTCAGTCCAAATTTCTTACCACTTGTGTTGTCCTAGGCATATGGTTTAACCATTAAATATGATATATGTCATGTAGCTGGTACAGCTGGTACATTGTAAATGTTAAATCAATTAACTTCTGGGGAGTAGAGAGGCCAAGCTTCCAAATGGGATAGTAAATGCTTACGTTTGTTTCCATAGAGCCAAAGTGTATTTCTCTTGGTTTTAAAACATATTATTTCTCCTTCAAATTTTAGATCTTTGCTTAGCTTTAGCCAGGATCAGGATTCCAGTTTAAATGTTGCTGAACTAGAAGAAAGAAAGATCAGCCCTTCTGAGCGTGTAGTAGCATCCATGGAAGTTATATTTATTCGGGCTTCCCATCTTGGTCCCATCTTGCTGTGCTCTGGCCCTTACTTGAGCTGTTTAGTGTTGCTGCTTTTACCCTATCTGCCAGAGTGCTCTATTGCAACTGTACCAAGACAATAAGGCTACCTGTAGGCTAAGCTAGCTCAATCTCTTCTTTAATGTACTATGGTCTTTGCATATGGCAGATCCTACCAACTAATTTTATGGGCTTCTGGTAATGGTCAATAGTGATCAACCTGATCATGAAAGAACCTTGGGCAGCAGTGTGTGTCCAGCCTGAGCATTTGTTGACCTTGAGTTAGACTCCTAAACCCTAAAGTCTCCTGACAGATAATGTCCTTAGGCAAATGTGGGAAGACATGTGGTTCAGTTTGATTTTGTCTCTGTACACTCTGAATAAGCTGAATAGCCTTTACCTATTAGGCTTCTCTAAGTACAGTACCTTCTAAACTCAGTGAGGTTGGGAAGCTTGTGGAATAAGAGTTACATGATACGACACCCCAACTTTGCTTAATCCAGTGTTTTTCAGACTCCCTAGATCATGATATCCTCTCTGTTCATGGGCATGGTAATGCATGCCTACCAAAAAATCTATTAATATAGTTAGATTATATTTCCTCCTCACTCCTGTAAAATGTCTTAATTTATTCTTCCTGACAATACCGTGAGATCAATATATAATCTCCATTTTTTGGATGCAGAAAATGAAGTTCGAAGAATTTACAGGATTTTTCCCATACCATCACTTAGCAAGTTACAGAGCTGCACATACCAACTGAAATTCCTGCTGCTCTTCTGCCACTTTTATTGTCCCTGAAGCAAGTGATTCAAAAAGTCATGTAAGCATCAAGGTGGGAAACAATACTTTTCCATAGGGTGCCCATGGCAATCAGGAGCCTGAGCCTTACTTTCTGAGCCCCAAGCCTGAACTCAGACTCCCTCAGTCTTACTTGCAGGCTGGACTGAACTGAGATTATAAACCAATGTAGGGAAGGCCCCACTGGTATGTCAGTAAGTCTCATAGTCAGGAGCTTGCTGTGGCTTTGCTAATCTCTTCACCTCTCTCTGGGCTTGGAGGGCTTCTCCGAAGCAGCACAGATCCCAGCATAATTACCACTTGCGGACTGTGTCGCTTCTTCCACACCCACTGAAAAGCTCCCACTCTGGGCGGGAGCCGGTGTACAGGCTTTTAAAGTACTCATTGTTATCTCCAGGCGTCAGGGACCAGGGACCAGCACAACAAGAAAATTCTTCTTGCCTGAGGATTTGATATCCACAAGTCACAGAGGAAAGGCATAAAATGAAAGCCACAAAGTGACAAGTAGAAGTTCAGTAACCCTAGCAAACCTAGCTGCCCACGTTTTTCTACTCAAATTCTTAGAGTGACCTTTATCATGGTTGAGTTGAAATTGGTTCAAATTCTGGCACCTAGCTGTGTTTCAGCCTCAGTTTCACCATTTATAAAATGGTACTACTATTACTTATTCACCTTTCATGGTGTAGTTGTATAAATTAAATGAGATTATTTACGTACTATGTTGTATGTGTGTCTGATGAACACTCTAAGGCAGAATATGAAAAAAATTTTTTCAGCTGAAGGCAGATATTGTGAATAGTTTGTTATTAATTCCACACATCAGTAGCGATTGCACTTGAAGATCCAGTATCAGGCTAACTGTGACTCACAAGTGACTGTAGAGTAATAGCAATGCATTTGAGTTCTTAGCTTGAGAATCAGAACCCTGCAGAAAGGCTTAGCTTCTCTAGCACATGGTAAGTGTGGTCATGGTGACTTGAAGTAGTGGTAATGTCCTAGCTCTTTAAATTGCCGGTTTAAAAAATATATGGAAAATGGGTTTGTAGCAGAATGTCAGAATTGAAGGCGTTTCAGTTGATCGCTCCTCTTTTTAGATGGGAAAACTAAGTACCTGCTGCATCTAGCTCCAAAGTAACACAAATAATGAAAGTAAAAGTGAGATTTTAACCGGATCTTTGTGTCATTGGAATGTTCCAATTTGACATGTCCATTAGATAACACTTTTTAAAAATATGAAAAAGAACAAAGTAGAACAAGAACACCCATAATTCTACTCCATAGACAAATCCAGCATTGTCATTTTTGGAAAATACTTTTCTTCTGTTTTCTCATTATGCATTTTATTTTACCTACTGGAAAAAATGTTAAAAGCCAATCCTCCTGACCACATGCTTAGTGCTTTCTGTAAAATACCAGGCTGCCTTTCTAGTTGGTATGCTTATTTGATATTTGATAAAGAGCATTTGGCTTCTAAATTCTCAAAACTAACTAAATCTGCCTTTGAGCCCCCAAACATCTCTGGCTCATTAAGAAAACAGGAATAATAATGAAATCATGAATAAATCAAATCACAAGGATGGCCTAGTTCAGAAAGCCAAGTGCAAACTCAACCCTGCCCTCAAGGAGCAACTCATAGGTATGGCTTCTATCGAAAATAGAGCCTTTCTGCCTGAGCTCATCCAAGCCCTGAAACAGAACAGAAAATGGAAAGGCCACATGGCATACTTCCTACAGTCCTATTAATATCAGGAATGCAATGCCTAGGCCCTAGGCATTTTGACTAAGCTTCTGTTCTCTCAAAGAAGAATTACTAGAACTCCGGCTGCAGTCTGCTCTTTAACTCCCTGTTCTCTTCTCAACCCACAATCTTGTTGTAAATTTGATGTGGGTCTGTTAGTGATGGGAGGGGGGCGTTCCTGCAGAGATGTGGCTAAGGGCAACTGAGATTTGACGGAATGTTCTTCTAGTAGATTCTGTCTACGCCATCCTGTATATCAGGGAGAGAGCAGTGGAATTCCCCCTGTCCCTTTTCCCTTAGTTAGGTGAGCGAAGTTCTCCCAAGGCTTCTGCTGACTGTGTCTAGGTTGCTTCTGCCTTGCAGGCTGCCTGGCCATAATTCCTTGGGGAGGCAGGAATTCACTCTCCTGTCTTAGCCAACTTGAGTAATAGGAAATAAGTGGGATGGAGAGCAGCCTCTTTGTTACACAGCACTCGGTGCAGCAGTCATCTGTTTTTGGAAAGAAAAGAAAAGCAGCTTCCTCTTTGGGTATCAGCAGGTGCAATAATGACCTGCCAAACTTCAATATAAGAGATTTTTTAGGTGGGCTGCAAATGAGACTTTTTGCCTTCCTCAACGCAGTGCAGTCAGTGTAATCTCACATCTCTGATCAACCAAAACAGAACACCCGGGAAAGGAGACATAGGACTCTGTCTCACAGAACTGAGGATTGAGGGAGCGTGCCATACTGATCGTCGGAGCCATTGCACTAGGAAAACCTAGATGGCCTAATCACCAGAAGCATTGAAACCTCATGTCTCTGCTTGCTTACAGGTCACCATCAGTAAAAGCTTCTTTGGCATTTTCTGTAAATAGCTTTTGTCATTGCCTCTTCTTTTAGCCAGCATTATGGTTTTTCTCTGTGCATATCACAACCAGACATTGTATTTCTTATCCATTTATTAATGTTTCTATTGTTCGTCTCACCCACTAGAATGTAAAACTCAAGACAGTAGGGACTTGATTTTATTCACTGTTGTCTCCTCAGGGCCTAGAATAGTGCCTAATAAATGGCTGGTGCTCAGGAAAGATATGTCTAATGAATGAATGAATTGTGTGAATGAATAAACCTAGTATCCACAAGATAATGAAAATATCAATAAAATGACAGCAATAAGAATAGTTAGTACTTATTGAGTGTTGCTTATTAACCCATTTGATCTTCACAGCAGCTCTGAATGTCATATGCTGTCCCTGACCCCATTTTGGATGTAAGGAAAAATTAGACTCAGAGGTACAGTGACTTGTCCTTGTGACTTTGGTGTCAACAGCATGAAAAGCTGGCACAAACTGGAGAGTGTTTTGAGTTGAGACTTTTGGAGTTTCTTTCTGTGGTTCTTACCCAACTCTGTGAAATTATTTCATTAAAATGGTCACCAGAGACAGATGTTTCTTTTGTGCCCACTTAACCTGTAGTAGCTACACACTTTTCATAATAAACTCAGACTGGCTGAGCAGAATGTGCCTCACTGTTCTGTGTCAGAAAGCCCAGTGCACATCCTCTGGCTTAATTGTAGCTCAGTGGTGACACCAGACTGGGTGACATCAGATGGAAGTTTAGCAATAAAGAATATAGGCCATTCTGACATGCTGCATATGTGAAATTTACCCTGTTGGCTGCATGGCCTAAATAAGTCCATGTGCCTTCTTAATGTTTTACGATGCCAGAGCATGTTAGGGCTTTCTGGTTACATTTATAGTCACTTTCATTCATGAAAGTACAATTTGTATGTACTCCCCTCCCCAAAGAAAATGCAATAAAAACAGACCACAAATGCACACTGAGCAAAAACACCTCCTGAGCTCCTTTAAAGCAGTGTCTTTTTGTTACTGCATCCTGAAATTACCAAGGTTCCTGTAGCGGTTCCATCCTTTCTCCCATCCAAGTACTTAACAGGCCAGACCCTGCTTAGCTTCCAAGGCCATATGAGATCCAGTGCATACAGGGTGGTAAGGCCATAGAGTTCTTCCTTTCTTGTAGCGGGATTCCAGACATTGTCAGCTCCTAGGCTGGGGTAAGGCATGGAGTCTCATTTTTATCCAAAGCATAGTTTATCCACGTGACAGTACCTGGCATAACCCATTGTCAAAGTTGTCCTATTATTATCTTGTGTTTATGAAAATGAAAGTCTCTGTCATGTGTTTGTATTATAGTTAGCCAATTAAAGCATTTTATTATTCCTTTTAAAGGAGACCCATATTTGAATGAGAGACTTTGTGTATCCAAGAAAGATCGGAGAGATCACTACTCTGTTCTCAATGAGTTAGCAAACTCTATCTACTCTGGGCTTCGTCAGCTTTCTATTCTAAAAATCCCAAATTTTAGGTGATCTCTTTGCTATTTATCCCAACCTGGATTTTAGTCCTTTCTCAATGTTCAAACTATTGCCAGACTCCCTGAGCCATGCTTCTTTCCTGTTTGAGTGGGTCATGAGTGCACTTACATCTATTATGAATTCACTGAGGTTCCGAAGTCCTTTTTAACATTTCATATTGATGTGTAGATAATGAGTAAATCTCTAATAGAAGAAATATAGGCTCCTGACAGTTGAATTCCTGTCATGTTAGATGAAAAGAATATTTTTAAAACCAAGTTTCATTTTTCAACCTATTCTATCAGTTCATGCTAAAAATTGGAAAGAAGAAAAATAGCCCATGTGATTTATACTCTTGGAGTGCAGATGTCTCTTCTACCAACCACCTCTGGGATTATCACCATGCTTACATAGTATAATCACTTGAGAAGGCTTCTGCAAGTGCCAGTGCCACCACAGGCCAAGTAAATTAGAATGTCTGGGGGTTAAAGCCTAGAGGCTTTGAACTTGTACCCAAGAGTAGGAATCATTGAATTGTACGATTTTCCATTTCCTCCATGTCCAGTTTTACAGTTCAGCCAGTGCTGATTGAGAACCACTCATCTTTAGAATGTCTTTTTTTTTCTCTAGTGCCTAGCAAAGGGCCTGGAATCTGATAGATACTCAAAACATCATGCATAAAATAAGAGATTTTCCAAAAGTTCCATTGGCAACAAACATTTTCTATCTGTGCCAGAAATATTAATGCATTTTTAACCATAGTTCTTCTCAGGATCCTTGCCCCCGCCCCCCAACACACAAATACTAAGTCAAGTCTTCTGGAAATCTCAGAGATCTCTTCTGCAATCTTCTTTGAGCTGCTTCTGTGTAACCGTACTTCAAAAGTACTGACACAAGCTGGTGTCCTTTTGATCTCTTCATTCTATATTTGACACCTTACTTTGAAGGAGCAGAGATCATAATGTAGCTTAGGTCCACCTGAACCACCTCTTTTCCATTATAACAAATAAAGATACAAACCCCATGTAGAAAGAAGGTGGTTTAAGTGCTTGAGAAAAACTATTACTCTCGCCTGCTCTGCAGTGTAGTTGAGATACATGGACAGCCTCCAAATGACTCCTCTAACACTCAAGGGTGATGGGCTATGCCCTGTTAACCAGCTGTGGACTTCATTGCATCAGGACAAATCATTTCCCTGGAGTAGGCTGACTGTTGGCTGATGGAGTATAGTTTTATTGGTCCCTACTCATTTTGCCATTTTAATTTTTTAGAGACTTGTCAGATTTCTGTCTTCTGATCTACAATAACATTTTCCAGCAGTATATCAACCTTGAAATTTAACTCTTGGCATATTCCAAAATGGGAATTCTGGGAGCTACTTTATTGTTATCATAGACGCTTGTATGTAAAGGACAATCAAGCTTATCTCTTGATGACTAACAATATCTGGTAATTAGTGTTTTTCTTTTTAACTGTCAACTGCCTTCAAGCTGTTAGGGATAGGAACCTCTTTCACTGGGAATTGGATCTTTTTCTCTCCTTATTTGTTTTCAATGTGCCCAGAAGTAATAGTGGATCTTGCCTTTTATGAGAATGATCAAGATGATCTTCAGTTAAAATCTTAAAAAAAAAAGTAGCGGGCAATACAATGTTGACTCATTCTAATCCAATTGTCTACATTCAAATATTAATCATCATATGTTTCCCTTTCTCATATGACTCATAGCATTTTTGTCTGTAGATTCTTTTTAAATATTTAATTAAATGTAGTTTTAAGACTACATGTTCTGTCTAATTAGCATTGGACCCCTTGGAGTCATTTATAAATGATTTTATGGTTTTTAGGTAATGTTGCATATAATTTGTGTTTTGCTTTAAATATTGAAGCTGTTAGAAAATATATCTAGAATGTCTCTGTAGATTTCACAGAACCATTGACTAAAAGTATTTTTAGTATTTAAATATCTCTTCCAAGTTGTTTCTTCTGTGGGGTTTTAATCCCTAATTTTCTATTTCTTCTTTTTTATTCTTTGAACTTCCTGTTGTGACACTGACAAAAATGTGAGTAAGAAATAGAATTCCAAAGTAGATAATTTTCTTAGCAACAAACAGTTAAAATTTGATAGAGGATTGAAATTATTAGTTAAAATGAGATTGTGAGGGGATCTGTGGAGAAGAAAGTATAGGAGCGATTGGATCATATTAGAAAAGAAGGGATGCTTTCCTTCTGAGAAGGAGCAGGTTAGATGAGAATCAGATTGAGTTAATAAAACAAGTGCAACATTCTCTTAGTTTATTTTTCTGCTGATAGGCCACATTAAAAATCTTTATGTATAATACAAAATAAGTGTTGCATTTACACGTTGATATAACCAACAATTCCTACTGAGTGTTCCTCTGTAGCCATGTAACAGAAATATTTGACATCACTAAATTTGCGACTCAGCAGGGTGTGAGGTTGGAAAGTAGATTTGCATGTCACCTGTTAAGTACTCACAACCAACAACAGCAGTCTCCTGTTTTGATGGTTCTCTTTAAAATGTTATGAAGAAGCCTTGGATTTTTTTTCTGGGTTTTTTTTTTCTTTGAGACAGGGTCTCAGTATGTACTTGAGACTGACCTGGAACTCACTGTGCAGCCCAGGCTGGTCTCGAACTCACAGCGATCCTCCTGCCTCAGCCTCCCAAGTGCTGGCATTACAGGCGTGCACCACCACGCCCTGCCATAGGAAGCTTTAGTTTGTATGAAGTATTCAGTCTTTGTACTCTCTTCCCAGTAACTGTGAAGAATATAAAATGTGTTAACTTTGATCTCTCAATTATTACCAGTATTTAATGCCACCTTGTTTTCGACAATCCCTACATTAGTTATTATTTCCTCTTAGCATTTAATTTAAATTGACTAGCAACTTCTTTGCTTGCCTTTCCCCCCTGTTAGCCCATTCTTTTCATTTCATTTGGTTACCTTCTGTTCATATGAGAGCATATTCCTTTAGTGAAGATTTTCACACAACAAACTCAGTTACATTTTGTTTGTAAAGGTCAAATCATCCCTTTTACTCTTTCAGTGATGGTCAGGCCAACAAAGATTTCTCAGTCTCCACCAGCAACCAGAATACTACTCCACTTACTGTTGAAGAGATGCTCATTAATCTGATTGTCTTCCTTTTGTAGATAATATCTTGTTTTCCTTTCATCACCAGAATTTCTTTTTAATTCCTTAAATTCCTGTTGTTTCACTATATGGTAGCTGAGCATGGATTTGTTTTTATTTCTCTTTCACAAAGCTTCATGTCTGCCCTCCCCTTCCCTCCCCTCCTCTCCCCTCCCCTCTCCCCCTCTCTTTTCTTGAAACAGGGTCTTGCTCTGTAGTTCAGGCTATCCTTGAACTCACTTTGTAGACCAGGCTGGCCATCAGGCTATTTGAACTCACTTTGTAGACCAGGCTGGCCTCTAACTTGAGGCGATCCTCCTGCCTCAGCCTCCCCAGTGTTGGAATTACAGGCATGCACCACCACATCCAGACTGTGTGTTTCTTACCAGGATTCATGACTTTTTCTTCAAACCTTGGAAATTATTGTCATTATATCTTGAAATGTTTAATATACTCACTCTATTATCTCCATCAGAATATCTGGTTAGAATTTGCTTAGCATTTCTTATTTTTCTTTGCATACCTATTAACTGAAGTCTCGGGACATGGGTATAATGTAGACAGGTTTTCTTCCAGAGCATAACACACATCAAATTAGTTAAATTGCCGACAGAATCTGTCTTTCCAACTGAAAACTCCTGAGCCTGTCCTTTACTGTTAGCGTTTGTATCAGCATTGTTGTCATGTGAGCTCTGATGAGAAACACCCATCAGGCTCTGTTTATAGCATTTTAGGTCATCTCTAATCCACATTTCCAAGCCTTTCTTAGCTCCTCTTGCAAACCAGTTCCAAAGACTTCTAAATCTCATAATCAGGTTTAATTACAGCAATGACTTTGACTCCTCTGGTACCAATTTTCTGTGTTAGTTTTCTTGCCAACATCCAACAATTTAAACTCGGACAGGCTTGATTTAGCCCATAGTTTCAGGAGACTTAGAAAGTGGTCAAGAGGCTTCAAGGCAGGAACATCATGACAGAAGGGTTTGGCTGTACAAAGCAACTTAGTTCCTGGCAGCCAAAGAGCAGGCAGGCAAATAGTATTAGAGAAGGAGGGGCCTGGGATCAAACATAGATCTCAAGCCCATACATACATGACCCATCCAGGTAAACCCAGAAGTGTGCTCCACCAATCATCTAGGTGGATCTCAAAGCCAGTCAAGTTGGCAATTCACTTTACCACATTGGGCCTCCCGGGAATGGGTATATTGATGGCTCTTGTAAACAAAAATGCTGTGAACACCAAAGGAATATGTGATCCTATGCCCTGGTCCCTACCACAGGCACTGGTGCCCTTATCACACTGAGTTCTCCATTTTTCTGTGCAGGATTTCTTGGTGATGTAGGACAGAGAGAGAGAGGCAAGATTGTTGGTAAGATTCCATCAAATAGGCTTATCCTCTATAGCAGTGATGATGAACCTTTTAGAGTTTTCAGTGATACAAACACCTTGCTGCAGCACGCATACCATAGGTTCACCAATGCTACTCTATACCATTATTTAATCCATGCATCTCAATCCATATGCTGATTACTGAAAATGGAGAGGAAAAAGGAATCATTATCTTAAAAAATGCAAGTCATTCTTACATGTCTTTCAATATATACTTATTGTTTATGTGCCAGAAAATATGCTGAGGATATAGCAGAACACAAATGAGACTATGTATGTGGCCATGCCAGGTAAGACCTCGTAAGCGGTTGGATTTTCCTTTAAGTGGCACAGGAAGCCTTTGGGCTGTTTCATGCAGAAAGGAAACCCAATTCAATTTCAGTTATTAGAGAGTTAATCTGGATATTGTATAAATGATTGAGTAGAAAGGGGCAAACTGTAAGTGTGGAGATAAGTTGGGGTCCTCCTGGAAGAGTCTAGAAGAGGAGTAGTGGTAGCTTTTCCTAGAGTGGTGGCACTCAGAATGGTGTCAGATTTGAGACCTACTGTTACTGTAGAGCCCTTAGCACCTTCTAATGCATTGAAATTAAGGATGTGGGAAAGAGAGAAACCAGAGTCTGTCCTGCATTCCAAGGTGGTGCCTTTGATTGAGATGGGGAAGCCTGAGAGAAGAATCAGAAATAAGGATCAGGGATTGTAGTTTTAACTTGCCAAGAGGTAGAGGAATGAAAATGAAGCTATTTCATAAGGGACAGCTAGTTAAAGAGTTTGAACAGGATCCTATGTGGAAATCGGAGTTAGTGGAGGTTTGGGCTATAGTAATATGATCAGATTGTGATGTTTAGAATGCAGTTCAGAGTCAAGCAGAAATGTTAGCTGATTTATAGTAAATGTGGTTTTGACTCACATTTTATTCTCAGTGAGCAAAAGAACCTGAATGACCTCTCAGGCCTAACAGGACAGATGTCATTTACAGTTTAAATTTACATTCTTTTTATCCTTTCCCATTTTCTGCTTCTGAAAATATATCCTTTTATGATTATAAGCCCAGGGCCCATGCACATGCAGACACTGACACATTCATATACAAACAAAATTGCACTATTTTTAATTTCCTGAGCAAAAGTAAGTGATCTCACTTAGGGAGCTAGCCCAATTCTCTGCTTCATGCTTCTAAATTATGGGCAATTTTCTTAGGGAGTTGAGTTAATTACTTATTTATGAGTTACTTTCAGAAAGGCTAAAAATAGGGGTTTTTTGGTAAATACAATGCATGGAAATTTCTTTGAAGAAACCCAAGGTGGAGGATTCATTCTTGCCTTGGATCATCATGAAGTAATTTCTGAAAGTTCTTTCTAACTGTAGTTGTTTTCTAGTGTGAGATTCAGAAGGTGTCTCTGGGCATGTGTCAGTAGGACCAAGCAGCCTTGGTTTCTTATGAAACCCTTGGCAACCCTTTGCTCCAGAAAAAGATGAAAATATGACTTTCTCTGCCTGAAGGGCTTCTCCATGGGATGTGAGTGCACGGTAGAGCCACACAATGCTCTGTTGGATGCAGTGAGGGTATGTTGTCGCTTAAGAATCATGATGCTGAAAATTGTATTTAAATATAGGCATCCATTTCTTTCTTTCTTTCTTTCTTTCTTTCTTTCTTTCTTTCTTTCTTTCTTTCTTTCTTTCTTTCTTTCTTTTTGAGACAGGGTCTCACTATGTAGTAGAGACAGTTGAGACTGACCTGGAACTCACTCTGTAGCCCAGGCTGGTCTCGAACTCACAGCGATCCTCTGCCTCAGCCTCCCGAGTGCTGGGTTTACAGGCATGCGCCACCACGCCCAGCTCTATAGGCTTCCATTTCCCCTTGTTTCTCCTACTCACGTGTGTCACCCTCGGCCTACAGTCAATAAGTATTCAGTTTCTCCAAATTCTGATAGCCCCTGTCCCACCCCCATAGTCTTCCCCCCTCATCTATGCCCTTCTCATACGCAAACCACAACAACAGCCTTGAATAAAGAGCAAGATAAAGGCTACAGAACCTGAGAGGAAGAAAGGCAGACCATTGAGCTTAGGTTAGAACACAGTGGACATGACTGTTAGAACTGTAATGGAGCAGGAAAGGGAGGGCCGTTTACTTACCACTGTCAGGAAAGTAAATGTCAGTAAAACCTTTCCTCAAGAGGAACTGTTGAAATAATTTCAATACGACACTGTCTGTCTAGGCCATTAGAAGAAGCCTAAGAGGTAAAATCAGAGAGCAGAGAAGGGAGGAGACAGTAAGTCACCAAACTCCTTTTGTCAATTATTTCTCTCTGAAAGTGCCTGTTGAATAGAAGATAGATAATGCAGAATCTTGCCTTTCTATCTGTAAATGTTTTCTGACATTGTGTAAAGACATCAAAAGAAATAATTCTGTTTTTGATTCTCCTCCTCTCGCTATGTATGACCCATTCCTCAATAGACTTAGGTCATTCAGTCGTCCTTTAATATTTTTTAAAATTTCTCTTAAAAAATGTATGAGGGCTTTAAAATAGTGACAGGAGACACACGGAGGTAAGAGGGAAGGTAGACCTGTTGACTAAAGGTGAGAAATATCCTTGTGTTTCTTCCTCAGAGAACTGAGACATAAAGTGGGCATAGACCCTTCAGAGTCTTTGCCCTTAAAGGTAAATGACTAATACTTGTATTTCTTATCCTACTCAGTGTCTGAGACGAAGGAAACTTGACAAAATCGTCAATTCCACTCTCCATACACCTACCAAGCCCCTACTTTGTGCCTAGTAAAGTGCCTCACCTAGGAGATGTTCAAGAAATATTTCCAAACCACCTACTCTTAGATTTTGTGGTAGTTGCTGATGACACAGGTAGTACTATGAACAACATAGGTAATATTTGCCCTCATGCAACTCCCAGATTTTAGGTAGGCATGTAGTGAAATAATGTTCATACACCCTTCTTTTTACTTTGCTTACCTCCAGCTCTACTAGAAAATCTTGATTTGTACTATTACTGTTCATATCAGAGGAAGTACTTTACATTTATGTATTTATTTATTTATATGTTGACATTGCATAATGGTGACTTTCCTTGTGTGGTGTTGGTAAATGTGTATAACACATTTTAATTCCTTTTTTCATCTCCTTTCCCTCCCCTCTCTTCCTCAAAGGAAGTACTTTAAAACAGAAGCGCAGATATGTCTCTTATAGCTGCAGAGAGATCTCATGCCATTTGTTTAAGCAAGTGGGAATTAACTTCAGAGGCAACAGATGCTCCGTCTAAGCATTATACATGCGGATGGATTTGTCGTTACTGTTACTAAAAGCCCGAGTGGGTGTTGCTTCATCTGTTAGGTATTTTGAGAGTTCTGGTAACATTTGGCCTCATCAGGGAAAAACAAAGGCATGGGCTTTGGGGTTCGTTGCCATGAGGAGAATAATCCTAAATTAGATCTGAATGTGGGCCGGTGCCCTGGTCACGAAAGGCATTATCATGACGATTGTCATGGCTGACCATGCAGGCCCTAGATGCAGTGAGACTGATCCATCAGTAGTACTTTGGTGGGGTGAGTTCTCTGAACTGATGTCTGTGGTGGAAATAGTGCTGGTGTTGCAGACAGAGGTATGGAGTTTATGCAGCATCTACTGTAGCTGGCTCGTTGCTCTCATGCTTCACTGGTGAGTTTCCTTTCTAGATTTCTAACAACTGCACCTGATGTCAGGGGGCCCACTCCCATAATTGTTTGCTGTAAATAAAGTATGAACTATTCCAAGGCTGAGGTCTATGTTCCCTTAGTCAAGCAAGGCTTAATGGAGCCTCCTCCTGGAACTTTTGATTGGGTCAGGGATTTGGATCCTCACCAGTATCTGCACTAGTTTGGTACTCTTCTCCCCAATGGCAACTGCTACTGCACCAGTGTCCCAAAGGATGAGAAGGAGCTTTTCAGATAGTGATGGCAGTGGGAGGCTTGGAAAAGCCATTCCACACAGGGTAACTAGAGTGCCAAAGTCTCAGTTGTGGATAAGCATTTGTTTCCTATTTAACAACAATAGCAGAAATGGGCACTGAGGCTTAATGAAGTTAAGCATTCTGCTTATTCAAATAGCTTAGTAAATAGCAGAGCCCAGATTTAATCACATGCTTACCTCTTAAGCCCTATGCCTTTGCTGTATCATGTAGTCTTATGAAGGCCAGGCTTGGAATTTGGATATGTCTTGTTCAGAAGTGGGGATTGATTGGAAGGTTAAAGAGGAGACTTAGATGGTGAAAGCAATGTTTTAAAAAGATTCAATTGTCATGCATAGGGTAGATAAATAGAGTGACAGCCTAAAAATAGAGAACAGTTGGAAGGTATTGCAAAAGCATCTGCATAAACAATGTAAACTTATTACTATGCACATACCATAATATTTATCATTGGTATAATTGCTAATTTAACTGACGGTTATATATTTTCCTGGGTTGTATTGTGATGTTTTACTATATATGTGCATTGTGGGATGATTAGTGAAGCTAATTAATGCATGCATCATCTTACTATTTTTCAGTGAGAACTTTTGAAATTTACTCGTAGCAATAAATTTTGAAATACACAATACAAAGTTATTGACTATAGTTACCATGTTAGCGACAGATCTCAACATCTTTATTCATTTCCAACTGAATCTTTGTACACTGTGATCAACATCTCCCCATTCCTCCATTTCCACTACAGCTTGTGAGAAGCATCTTTCTACTATGAGTTTGACTTTTTTTCACTCCACATGAGTGAGATAATGCAGTTTTTGTCTTTTCTTTAGAAGTGCTTTTCTATAAGTGTGATTTTTTTTCACTTAGAAAAATGTCCTCTAGGTTCATCCAGCTTGTCACAAATGACAGGCTTTCCCTCTTTGGTAAGGCTGACACTATTCTGTTGTGGATATGCACCAAACTCTATCCATTCATCTATTGATGGATACCTAGTTGTTTCTATTGCTTTGCTAATGTGAATAATGTTGCATTGGCCCTGGAAGTGTAGACAACTTGTCAACATATTGATTTAATTTTATTTGGGTTTATATCTACTAGTGTGCTTTCTGGTTCATATAGTATCTATTTTTAATATTGTGAGGACTCTCCATACTCTTTTCCATATGGCAGAGCCACTTTACATTCTCACCAGTAGTGTAGAAGATTTTCCCTTTCCTCACTTCCTCACTAGCACTTATCTTTTGGATGGCAGCCATGCTAACCAGTGTGAGCTGCAATCTCATTGTAGCATTGATTTGCATTTCTCTGATGAGTGATGTTGGGAGTCTTTTCCTATATCTATTGGCCATTTGTATGTCTTCTCTGGAAAATGTCTATTTAGGTGTTTCACCATTTTTAATTGAGATTATTTGGTTTTATGGTATTTAATTATATATATATGAAATTATGTAGATATTTTGATATTAATCTCTTATCAACAAATGGTAACTGGGTGGTACTAGATCCATTAATTAACTCGCCTGTGGTGATGATTATGTAATATATGAATATATCAAGTTATCTTTGAAAATATACATTT
>NW_022900951.1:114717153-114719390 GCF_012274545.1 Fukomys damarensis | reverse complement strand
GTTTGTCTGTTATACCAAAATAAAGCTAGAAAAATGGGTTATCAAGGAAGGAAGCTGAAGAGAAGTATCATGTGTACATATAGATGTAAGTCACATGTTTTGTCTTCCTCATCCAAAAGTGTGAGCATGGGTATGTTGCCATTTCAGGGCCACAACAGAAACAGCAGCCTTGGGAGCTGAAGTTGTGGGGGAGATGGAAGCGGTTGTCTGAAAACTGATTAGTTGTTTTCTTTTCTTTTTTTTTTTTAATACCAAGAGGTTGTATGGCATTAAAGTGTACTCGCAAATGTCCTGGAGAAAGGGACTCTTGAATTGTCCTTGCCCCAGACAGGGATGAATGAGTGCTCTGATACTACTGCTGCTGCCCAGAGAATTTTACTGAGTCCCTGTTGTTGTGAGATCTTGTCTTTGAAACTCTCAAAAATGATGTTGTCACTTCCTGGAGACCGTGTCTTTGACTTTGGCTGTCCACCATAGAATAGTAACGCCACTGCCACACTGGTTGTATAAGTGATGGGAGCAGCAGTGCAGCCTGTCCCTGGCATGCTGCCTGCACAATATGGCCCCTACAAGTTCATCCTCTGCTCTGTGTCAGGACCCATGTTTTGCACTCTGATAGGTGCCTTGAACTTAGATCTTCACGATTCTGTTGTCTAGCAGGTATAGTTAGCCAGCTTTCCATTATTGTAAAAAATACCCCAGATAATCAATTTATAAAGAAAAGGATTATTTTGGTTCACAGTTTGGGGGCTCTTAGCGCATCCTCTTTGGACCCCATTGTCATTGGGCCAGTGGTAACGCAGTATATCATGCCTGGAGCACATGGGGCAAGCAGAGCTGCTCACTTCATGTCTGGGAATGAAAGAGAGTGAGGAACAAACTAGAGCACCCTAACTTCCTTTGATGGGCCCCAATAACCTGAAGACTCCCACTAGGCCCCACCTCTCCTAGTCTCCACCACCTCACATTAACACCATGCTGGGGACCAAACCTTTATCACTTGGTACTTTGGGGGCCATTCCAGATCCAAATCCCACAAGCTTTCTGGTAGGATATCTTCTTCAGCCTGTCTCCTCCAATCCACTTAGGACAAATAATAAATGTAAGAAGCCAATATTCATGTTATCTGGACCATTCCATTCCACAGACTGTGTCTTTCTTCTTGGACTTAGATCATCAGCTATTCCTGCAGCTGTTTTTAGGGCAAGTCCACTTCCCCGCTGTTTCATTGCCATGAAGGAAGATAAAGAAGGCCCAGTGGACACTAAAACTCACAGTGACCAAAATGCTAGTATATTTCAATACGAACTACCATCAGGCTGCCACGAGCCGCCCAGTGTATACCCACTGTTTTTTCTCTGAATCTCTGTTTGTATGGTACTAGAATTCCAAGGGAAAATAATAGTATTTCTCAACCAGGGGAAATACTTCTGTTCTAGAGTACATTTGGCAGAGAGGAGTGCTGGGAGTTTTTACCTGATTGATGGGAAATATTGGAATTTTATGGGCAAAAGCCAGAATTGTGAAATGCTCTGCCATGAATGAGATGTCCTGTACAACAAGGAATCATCTGGACCCATATGCTAAATGACACTGAAGGGAAACCCTGGAGAGGAAACTGGTGTGGTGGGCAGAGCAGAATTCCTATGGGATTTCTAGAGTTACTAAAGATCTATGACGAATGCTTAAAGCAGTGCTTCTCAATGTGTCATGTCAGTGATCAAAATATACAGTGAATGTTTAAGTTTGAAAAAGTTGTACAGTAGAAGTCACCTTGCCATTAACCCCCCTCAAAATATTCCTCTTTGTTCCAGCTATCTCATCATTTTTGACACTTTCTGAAGCAGTTCTGGAAGTCTTTTTTTTGTGTCTGAGATGTGTTTTTAAAAAATACAGTGAGTTCCACTGCCAAATACTAGCCAATGGAAAGGCAGGTTTGTAAAAACATTTCAATGTGTCCTCATCGACCTTATTCACTGGAGCTGGTACTGTGTGACTTATGGCTCTTCTTCAGAGTGAAAGCAACCATGAAAGGTAAACATTTTGAATTGGCTCAGGACACTGAGGCAGTCACATTCTTACAAGTAAAGACACTCACAAAAGAGGACTGCAGAACTGTGTCAGAAAGTCAAGAGTGATGGGATACGTGAGAGGACATATTTTGAGGAGGATTAATGGCAACGCTTTTTTTCTGTTATGCTTTTTTTCTTTTTTCTTTTTTTTTTTTTTTTTTTTTT
>NW_022900951.1:114649392-114717041 GCF_012274545.1 Fukomys damarensis | reverse complement strand
GTATCGGGGATCAAGCTTGGATCCTGAGCTAAATCCCCGGCCCTGTAACACATTTTTTTAAAAAATGTATATATTCATTTTTTACCATACCTCATACATTAACTACATCAAAGTTACCTGGGGGCTGATAAAAATGACTTTCTGAGTCTCTCTCAGTTCTGAACTGAATCAGTCTTTGGGAGAAGCAGCAAAGGATCTATATCTCACAAGCATGTCAAGTGATCATTATGCACACTAATGCTTGAAAGTTATTGGAGTAAAGAATCTTTGTAAGAAATAGGAGGCTGACTGCTAAACTAATGAAGTTGTGTATGTATTTAAAGTCATGGAGGAAGCCAGCCATACCTATTGAGAGCAGAAAAAGGGAGGAGGGATTGGGCAAGGAAAAGAGATTTTCAGGGTACCTACAGGGAAATAAAGGAATGTTTATTTCTTCTTTGAAAACACTTAACATATATTGCTTTTAAAATGGCCCCAGTCATAAAGGCCTTAAAGAGTCTTTTTAGAAAAAAGAATCTATGAACAGCCAATAAACCTTTGACAAAATGTTTAACTCCCTTCTCTAGTAGTTCAGCAAATCCAAATTAGTAAAACACCTATTTTTGTATTATTAAATTGACAATAGTTAGTTTCATTTATTTTGAATTTTAATAACTGTCATTGTTGAAGACAATCAAGTTGACACTGGTATTTGAGTATGCTGCTGTTGGAGAGGTACATTCAAATAGCCATTCTGGAAATCTTGGTGACAAGATATATCTAAACCTTTAAAATGTGCATATGATTGTTTTTACATTTAGAGAATAAAATGAAAAATGTCATTGTTATTACCTTTTTACTGTAAATCTGATTTTGATGTTCATTTCCTGTTTTTTTTGGTTTTTGGTTTTTGGTTGTTTTTTTTTTTTTGGTACAGGGGAACGAACTCGGGTCCTTGCGCTTGCGAGGCACATAGCAGCAGAACCACTGAGCTAAATCCCTGGCCCTTCATTGCTGCTTGGTATATTAATGCTTACTATTGTAGGGTTGATTGCTATCATATAATGTGACTATTTAAAATTTAAATTGAGAATGAATGTTAGTAACATAGATGCTCGCTGTTATATGGTGTTAAATGTAAAGATCAAAGAAAAAAGTTTGACTACATTTGTGTGAGAGAAAAAAGTTAACAGTATGTAGAAAAACAGAACTGGAGTAAAATATTGCCGAGATGTCAACAGAGGATTATCCATAGTTGGCAGGTTTGTGTATAATTTTTACCTTCTTTGTTCCTTTCACAGTTACTGAATTACCCACAATGGTGAATCTCAGTAAGCAGAAAAAAGAAAAAACTTAATTTAAATATACTTATAGAAGAGGCTAGAGGCAGGGAAGTTGTAAAGTCTTTCAATTACATTTCAGTGATTTGGGTGGGATAGGGATTGCTGATTTCATTTATTAATATAATCAGCCCTATGCCCACTAGCTGATATCAATATAGCATTACCAAAAAGGGAAACGCATTAGCGCTTGCTTTTCCTCCTCTTGGGTACATTCTATTACTAGTCTCATATTCATTTCATGCATGTCATTCCCAAGGGGTAGATGGTTGGAATGAAGTAGCTACTTGGGCAGTAGCAATAGCTTGGGCATTATTTATTTTAATTTACATTTCATGAATATCAAATAAGTTGGCTTGACCAAAAGTTTCAGTAAGCCATCAACAAACTTAGCAAAAACATGTTGCTCTTTTGTTTCATTTTTTCTGAATGTTCTATTTGCATACTTCTCCCGTGAGTTACTTTTTGTTTGCAGCCCTCAGATAATTACTAAATTGAACCTGTCTAGTGATATTTATGAGTATAGTACAGATACAGTAATATACTTATGGAGTCGTGTTGGCAGGAAGAAGTTTGTTTCCTAATGAATAAGATACAACAAGAAATTTTTTTTAAAAATTCAAATCCACCAATACCATACTAATTCTATTTTGAGACCAAGCTTGAGGATGACTACATTTAAAAGATATTGATGGCCGGGGATTTAGTTCAGTGGTTCCACTGCCTGCCTTGCAAGCACAAGGACCTGAGTTCAATCTCTGACACACACACACACACACACACACACACGCACGCACACACAAATATATATAGATATATAGATATATATCTATATATCTATATATAGAGAGATTATGCCCTTATTCTGTACAACTTTACAGATTCCCCAGAAAATTGGAGTTACTGCAAATAACTGGATTTGTTACACCAGTGTTAGCAAAGCAAAGAAGCTGTAGGCAGTGCATCACACCCTGCACTTGCCTCACTTCTTTTAAGAAAGGGAGTTAGGTTCTAATTATTTGTGAAACTGTCACTACATCCTTGGTAATAATAACATGGTCTTCATAATCAGATACCAATTTGACTATGCTGTGAAAACAGAGCTGATAAAGAGGGTGCATTAGCTTAGATGCTGTTTTTCTTTTTCCTATTATTTTTCTAAAAGAAGCATGAATCTTGGAATTAGTCAGAAGATCCTGGAAGAAAATTCTTCCAAGTCAAATACGTGTAAATATGAAGTTGCATCTCTGCTACAGGAAGTCAAATTTAAAGGCTAAGGGCCCCACATGGGAACGAACCTCGGATACACATCTTCTGTCTCTAGTGAAGAATCATCAACAACCAGCCACTTGAGATATCTATGGGGATGAGATCCAGAGTTTAGGTTAAACCTCCTGGATCATGCTCACTGCATCTGTACCTCCTCAGCTCTTCTAGTAAAGAGAAATTTTGATCCTATTTTTCAATGATCCCACAATCATTGTAATCACTTAGGTTGATGGTTATAATACAAGCTCGGCCTTATAGCTATAATTTAAATATTATATAATAATCATTTTTATTCTCATAGAACTTTTTTCCTGTGACCTTCTAGGATATCCATACTGATTCAACTTTTCTGCTCTGAAGAGTTGCATCTGTTCAGCAGGGAAGGTACTAGAGGACCTTCAGTCTTGTCTCACAAACCTCCGGGTCCCACTGTGTTTTGGAATATAGGATATTATTATGTGTTAGAATGGCAATGATGTGAGATAAATAAAGATAGTAAGTGGCCTCATGACGGAGTAGGTCAAATTTTCCTGTCAAATGAGTTCAGTTCAGGTCCAATAATGCCACAAAAAGATTTCCCTCTTTTGGTCTTTAGGGGTCTCTGGAGTTTGGAATTGCCGATATGGTAATAAAGTATGGTGGACCCGTGTTACCCCAGTGATAATGAATGCAAGCATTAGGAGAAGAGATGCCATGCTGGGTCCTCTGCTTGGCCGAGTTGAATTATGGTTCTGCTGTGAGTGCACCTGAAGAATATTTTTTGGACAGACTGGAGACGAGGTTATCTAATGGATCTGTTCTCCATCATAACTTCTAATTCCAAGCAATACCTGGGTACCTATGACGGGTGACTCAACAGGCCAGAAAACTCACTCAGACTTACTCAGAATTACCCACCTAGCAAGGGGTTGAACAAGATAAGCCTCAGATGAACCTTTGTGCCAAGGAGTTTTTTTTTATCCTAGCCCCTCAATGACTGAAAAAAATGAAATAATCCTCAAGCATGATGGAAGTTCAGTTCCTGGGCAACATAGCTAGGTGAAGAGATCATTTGGGTGGTCATACTTGATTTGTCATTTGTTAGTTGATAATGTACTTTATATTTACATATTTTTATTTTGAGACAATGTCTTGGTAAGTTGCTCAGGTGGCTTTGAACTTTTGATCTTCATCCTCCTGAATAGCTGGGTTTACAGGCATTAACCATCGTGCTCTGCCTAATAAATACATGTGAGGACACTTTGTCACCTCCCCAGTACCACTTCAATATAAAGTGGAAAATTTTAAACTCATGGACAAGCCTTGCGTATCTACTTGTTTTAAGTCTCCCCTGGGAGGCAAACGTTTAAAATGAATTGGAAGGTATAGCTGAAGGAGCAAAGGGTCCCTGAGGATGGCTATCACCAGGTCAAAGCCTGTTATCCTTACTATCTTCCCTGTCAGCCTTCTCAGTTGCCTGTGAAGGCCTTCTTATGCTCCTTAGAGTTTCCTGATTCTTCATTTCCTGTTCTATTCCAGCCTTACATGGAGTTGCTCAACTGGCTTGGAAGTTGCCCCTTCTCGTTTGTTTCATAGTTTCCTACTGCACCCTCATTTCCTTCTCCCTTTTCCTACTCCCTTCCCTCCCTCCCTTTCTCCCTTCTTTGCTCTCCCACACTTATCTACATATATTCATGTTCCAGAGAATGCTCAGTTAATACTGGCTGAATGCATTCTCAGAGATTTTATGGTACCAGGGATCGAACTCGGGACGTTGTGCTTGCAAGGCAGGCAATGGAACCACTGAGCTAAATCCAGGGCGTGCATTCTCAGAGATTTTAAACCTTAGAGAAGAGAAGCACTCAAATGTGTAAGTGAATTTACCTTCCATATATGCTCCCAGGGTCTCTAGAATTCTTTGATATCTGAGCTCTGTCTCCCCTTTCTGGTATTCAGGGGCTCGCCTAAACCAAGCAAGCTTATGGCTGGAAGCTCCCACTAAGCTCAAGCCCCTTCAGGAAGCTTGATTCCTAGGTCAGCCCTCTGTGGGCCTCTGACTATTGCCAGCCCTCCATGTCTGCATTAGCTCAGGTTGTTGGCCCATCATAAAAGGTATCCTTCTTTGACTTCCCTTTATTCTTGAGCATCCTTCAGCTCTAATACCTGCAGTTTAAACTGATCTTGTCCCTGTTCAACTCCCACAGACTTGCTTTCAGTACCACTATCTAATTGTTCCTAATTGTACTGTTCCTTATCTAATCGTTCTGTTCCTTATGATGTATGTACAAGTATTTTTAGTGTGCATTGTTTGCTTTATGTGAGGTTTAGATGAGGTCATCAATGAGGCGCCCTCATCAGGCCATTAATATCCTTACAAAAGGAAGAGGCTACAGTTTCCTGTCTTACCATGTGAGGACATAGCAAGGAGGTAGTCATTCACCCAGAAAAGAAGCCTCACAAGAACCACGTTGGCACCCTGACCTTAGATTTTCAGCATCCACAACCATCTTTTGTGTGTGTGTGTGTGTGATTCATCTGTGGCATTTTGCAATAACAGCCTCCAGTTAAGACTCTTCTCTAGCACCTTGGAACCGTCCCTGTAACCCTCTTGATGTTCAATAATTGAAAATTATGTAATTTCCCTTTTCCTTAATTTACTCATGTTAAAGTGGGAATAACAATAATACCTTCCTCGTATATATTGCGAAGAATAAGCGAATGACTGTATGTAAAGTATTTAGACCAGTACCAGGTGTAGGGGAAGCCCTTCATGTTTTTGCCCTTGGTACCATTCGTATTGTTTGTCATGTTATGTGTATCATTGTTATGATCTGTGTGTCTTACGAAAAGACAAGCTCTATCACTATCTCCTATGTAACTTGTCACCCTCCTGGATACTTTACAGTAATACAAAAGTATTTGTAGAATGATCAAGTCCTTGAAGGATCTCAAACCCTCGTAGTGCTGAAGTGTGTACAAGATAAAAGTTCAGAAGGTAGAGGTTGGATGACGTCTTCTCATGTTAAAAATGAGTGGGTTTCCAGTATATAGTAATATCTAGGCTCTTGCTCTGTTCTGAGCCCCCTGAAACCCAATTTTTGGCTCATAGCTCCTCTTTCATGACTGACTATTCTCTATTCTAGCTTTGATATACAGTTATAAGCAAGGATGCCACAGTAATAACTTTGTTCTCTGTCATATGAATAAAAATGATTTTTCTTGGAACTCTTTTATGCCTGCTGCTTCATGTTATTTGTCATTTCCTTTAGGGACATGTCCAAGAGAGTCAGGCTATGAGATATTGCAAAAACCACCTGCTTTGTCTTCTCTATGACACAAGGATATTTGATGGGTTTTCTTTTTGTAAGATTCTAAGCAGTTGTTCTAATCTTGGATAGACTGTCTGCTGTTACCCTTGGGGGTTGTCATGGTGGCATCAAATCAAAAGACTTTTGTTCTGTTGGGAGAAAAAGCCATCAAGCATTCCTGCTGGGCAGAGGCGTTCTTTGAGTCCATCTGGTCCAAAACCCATCCAAGACAGGGACCGTGTTTGCCTTGTTTCCCTTTGCATCTCCAGTGCACATCACTATGCTTGGCATAGAGTAGGTATGCAAGCAACATCTGTTGATAAATAAATATCTTGCAGGGGGAATATCGGAGATGGTTTATGTTGTTAGCCTCTTTGGATTTTGCCAGTCTTATCTGCACTGCATCAAAGAAGGCCTTTTCTATCAACCTGTACCTGCAATCTAGATTATCCACTTCCTCTCTGTATCTCCATAATATGCACTGTTTCTCCTACTACAGCACTCACTGTGGTGTGATGTCCATTTACCTCTGTCCTTCTGTCCCCTACTCCTATTCCTAAAGCTCTGTGTCAGCCTTGTTTCATGCTGAGCCTATGGTTTCTGCTCAAAAAATTATTTGGATGTATGGTTCTAATCGCCATAGTAGACAGCAAAAACAACTATTATAGGGCCATGTATTATATTTATATCTCACAAAGGGCTCATTGCAGGCAAAGATATTAGAAGCATGTGACATTCATGGGAGCACTACTAG
Source organism: Fukomys damarensis (assembly GCF_012274545.1). Lineage (NCBI taxonomy): Eukaryota > Metazoa > Chordata > Mammalia > Rodentia > Bathyergidae > Fukomys > Fukomys damarensis. Next base: position 114,710,412 of record NW_022900951.1, on the reverse strand, counting down.
GGGAATGCTTGGTCATAGATTTTCTTCATCGATTGCCTAGGAATAGTAATCATAAGATCCTCAAAAGTGATCTAGTTCATGGATTTTATACTAGGAGATGGAATTTTTGTTTTCCTCCTTTCCTGGGTCCTATGAACAGGTAGGAGAATAGAGAAGAAAAAATGGCAGTATCCTGCAAGCAAACAGAGATTCTCTCTCTTTTTCCTATCTCCTTCTGCTTTTCACCCTCCCTAAATGCCAGATGCTGCCATAGGGACTCTGGGAAGCACCAACCCAGATGAAGACTTGCTGAGCATGGGTTGCGGAGGACCAGAACACTGTTCTGGGGTGCTAAGCTTGGTCCTGTGATGAGGTGGAAAGATGAGAGTCTGGGGACTCAAATCCTAGAAGCAGAAGAGCGATGAGTGTCTAAGAATAGGAAATGTCCCTCATGATCATGAGGTAGATGAGTGCTTACAAAGACGGAGGCATAGTCCTCACTTTCTCAGTTTCCACATCTAGTAATTTTTATAGTGCTAATTTTCTGTTAAGTAATAGGCCTTGCGGTATGGTGTATTTTAGAGCATTGGGAATGGAATTATACCACACCGTGGTGATGCCCTTAACAACCAGAAGGTTCTGCAAAAGGCTGAGGCAAACAGGAGCATCATTTCCAGTTTTTCTTCTGCTTCCTATTTACTCATTCTTGTGCTCATTCACTCACTGAGCCAGCAGACAATTGATTGGTTAAGGCACAAGAAATATAGTGGCTCCACCTCTGACTCTAGAGCTCTTCCCAGCGTCACATTGTTGTTGAACACAGAAGAGGCCTGGCCAGTCACATCTATGATAACTTCGTGAGCTTAGCTTTGTTCTAATGGCTGCTCAGAGCTACTTTAATTGCCCACTGAGCACAGGGGGAGCCTGAGATAGTAAAAGTAAAGTTGAACAAAAGCAGAATTTGAGCACAGCTCATCTGTGTGACATAGTTGGCCTTTTTTTTTTTTGAGTTTTCTGTAGCCTAGAAGCTTTCCACGCTTTATGTATTTGTTTCTAACAGCAATCTCAGAAGTGAGGTGGATACCACTAGTCATTTATCCATTTTCCAGAGGAGGATGCTAGAATGTAGGGAAGATGTGCAGCATTATCAAAGCTTGTTCAGTTCATAACTCAGGAATGTAAGGTGTGAGTTGTGTAGACTGACCCTATAGTCTGTGCTTGTACGTACATGCCGCACTGCATCTATTTACCAGACTGGAATGAAGTTGATGGTACTAGTCCAGAGACAGAGGAGTAGTCTGGGATAAAGGCCAAAGATTTCACTTCCTGGCGAAACACCCAGCCATAGTTGTTTAAGATATACAGAAGCACAAGGTTGGACTTCAAAAAGTTGATTGACCATATCTGCTAATTTCAGATGTTAAGTGACTTTCCTACCATCATGTTCACAGCACTTTGTGGTCATAATTTGCAAGGCCCTGTGTTTTCTTAGTGTGCACCCCCGATAATTAAAGCTAACAAGTATAACCCTCATTCAAGCTGAATCTTAGAGGCCTGTTGGGAGGCTGGCTTTACCTCACACTGTGTATCAAGTTTTATGGAGTCCTTTGATACCCAGAATCTCATAGGGTGGTTCTTCTCGTTTTGTAGTTGAGAAAATATGAGATTGAGAGAGTTCAAGATCATGAAGCTGCTAAAATTTTGGAGCCATTGGTGGGAAACCTTTGTTTTGAGGCATAGGTGGAAGCCAGCACAATCCTCTGGAAACCTATAAGAGGGCATGCAATTGCCTTTTGGTGCTCCCCACTGAAATGACCAGTCAGTGAAATGTTTGGCTTTTCAAAATATGTATTGTGTATGCAGGAGCACAATGATATACTAGGGTTGCTTTTTGGTTCAAGATCTAAAAATAAGTAATAAGTATTGATCGTGTTCATAAATATTATCATATATTAAGGGAGGAATACAAAAAGTAGCATGTTTTAATTGAGATTTCCTAAATAAAGAGTGTACAATAGATATCTTCAATTGACAGATACTACATGGCTTTTTGTCCAGATAAAACTTATTGGGGATTAGGGTGGTGGGCTTGGTTCCCTTTCAGAATGTACAACACACCTTTATTCCATTTGAGTTTTATTTGTTCACTTGGTAAGGGACAGTGGATTTTTTCTTATAGTGTCTTGTCCCCCATGACAGACAGAATTGGTAGCTTTAAGCATTTTCTCTTTCAAAAAAAAAACATGACTCATAACCCGTGTGGATGCAATGACTGTAGTTGATTTGGTGAATATTTTAAAATACGAAGTAGGAATAAACAGGACCATTACTGTAAATGATTTTTAAAACGAACCTAATGCACTGGAAATAGTACAGATGAGAGAAAGGGGAAAATGTGAACACTGGAAATATATTCCAGTTAGCTGAAACATAGAGGAGAGAGCATTAAAATTAAGAAGATATGCATTCATTTATTCAAAAAATATTTAATGGACCATTGTTGTATGTACTAGATATATATCAGTGAATTAAAAAAAAAGACGAAAATTGCTTCCTATTTGGAGCTGACATTTGAAAGGGGAAGAAGGAAAAACAAATACAAGTAAAACATATTTTATGCTAGATGGTTATCAGTGGTGTGTAGAAAAATCCAGAAAGTAGAATAAGTCCAGCATTGGAGATGGTTACATTGAGAAGATGATATCTGAATAAAGACCCGAAGGAGGGAATGGAGGAAGAAATGCTGACACCCGAAGGAAAAGAGATCCAGGCCGAGAGAGGGGCAGATGCAGACCTTCTGATGCTGGGGTACTCCAATGTGGCTGGAGAGGAGTGAATAAGGGAGGGCAGAGTAGGAGGTGCTATTGGAGAAGCAACAGAGAAGCTGGCTGGCCCACAGTGTGAAGTATACTTTACCACCAGCTATCTGGTGAAGTCCAAATAGTGTAGCAGTCACTACACTATTTGGTGCTCTGCTCACATTCCCCTCGCCAACCAGGTTAACCTATCCCATAGCTGCTAGTAGTGTTGGCTGCTGAGGCACATAGTAACACCATTCTCCCTTGCATAGAAGATATTCTCTCCCAGCCCTGAGTGCAGCCCACTGCCAATAATCGGCGCAACTCCTTTGCCTCAAAATGGGACCAATCCTGCGGTACAGTTTGCTCCCCATGGGATCTGGTTAGAGTTCAACTCCTACTGGGACTGTGGCGGCCTTGTTTAGATCCTGACCCTTCTCTCATTATGCCCCATTGAATCCCTGGTTCAGGATCTGCTTCTAGGGAAACTGCCCCGAGACAAGAAATTTTTAGCAACATAATATGCTCCATTTTTCTCTTCAGAGATTGACTTTGGGTTACATTTTATTCAACCAAGTGCCCCATGTGTTGAGGCACATCGTCTGTGACAGTCTCCACTACCTTCCGTTGTTTTACAGAGGCAGAGGGATGCTTTGTGAGCTGCATAGTACTAAATGTACCATTGTGAACACCTGTGAATGTTGTTCTGATTCTGTTGCTTAGTGGAGGAGTACTTTTTAAATAGGGTCTTGCTGGCATTGTGTTCTAGTAATTGATTTGTTTTTACCCCAGTAGGTGAATCCACAGGAGGCTCCCTTTAGTTGCCTCATTTTAGTTATTTGGAATCTTAGTCAATACATATTGATGTCCTTCCTGCAATATTGGAATCGTTTGTGAGTGAATATGGTACTTGGCCATTCCTAAGGTATCCAAAGAGTCACATACCTGTTGTCTAACTGTAGCCTTTTATTCCTGATCTCTGCTTCAGGAACAGGAAACAAGCTGTGACTCGAAAGGCTGAACCATCTCAATAATACCATGTAACAAATACGACTTTTTCCCTTCTCATGAGGGAGGGATAATTGGCTTTGTTATCAAGGGCCAGGTTAGAGAACAAATGTTTTGCATAATAAGTGTCTGGTTACAAATCCAAACTTTATCAAGTAGTGTGAGAAAACTCTCTTTTGTGTGCTAGAATGAACAAATTCAAGGTCCTGAGTCTGAGCTCTCTGAAGTTCTCTACTACCACCCCTCTCCTCTGACATAGGATTTAACCACTGTCTTGAGAACATCTTGTTTCCCCTTTCTCAGTGCCAGTCCTAAAGTTTAAGACCAGGTAACTGACACTGTATAAGATATTCTCTTTTCCCTGCTCTGTCTTCCTCTAACACACTCATCTAGAGCAGTCCAGATGGGATGAGTTGTCCTGTCTCCCACTTTAATTAATACTACCTGTGAGGTAGGCAGGGAAGCATAATTGTCCCTACGTTGTACATAAAGAAATACAGATTTGAAAATTTCAATGACTGGCTTAAGATGAGGAAACTAGTAAGTGGCAGAGACAGAAATAGATCTCAGGCCCTCTGATTGCTATCCAGAAAACAGCAATGATTTGCTTCTTGGCACTGAATTTGCTAATATGGTCGTTTCACTTGCACTTGGTGTCAGGATGCTAGTGCGTCACTATTGACTCAAGCTTCATCTTTGCTTCTCCCAGTAATGCGCTGAGGTCATCCCTCCTCATGAAAGCCTTCTGGTGGCTATCTGTACATCCCTGGGAATGGCCTGTGAGCCCTCGCCTTCCAGAATTTGCCTATATTACTCTTTGGTCTTATTTTGCATTCTTTTTCATCACTTGCGTAGCAACCTGTTTCCTGTCCATCTCTGTCACCTGGCAGCAGATATGCCACCTCCTGTTTATTGCCTTGGCTTCTGGTTGGTTATTAATCAATCAGTGCCATTCTGTATTGTACAGGATGCTGATCCAGACTCCTAAGAACTGGTCTCAGTGCTGCTTGTGCCTGTATCCTGCAGCTCCCATTACTCTCCCATGGGTTGCCAGCAGAAACCAAACAGAGACAAACAACCGTACCAATAAACCTCAGTGTGTTGGGATCAGCTTGCTTGCAGGTCACCTGGGTAGGCCAAGCTTTAGAGAGCAAGCAGTGAGAGGAGCAGGTAATAGGTGAACACGTTTGTGGTACCTTATGGGGAAGCTGGTGATTGTGCCTTTTGTTGAGGAAAGTAAAAGTCCTCTCAATGATGCAGAGCGTCTGAGATGAAAGAGACCATTATTTTAAAGATAGCCAATGTATTCAGTTAAAACTGTTGACCGAATTCCTATTAATGGTCACGTGAGAAACTTTCTAGGACCTTGTTCTGCAGGACTTTGATGAGCTCTCTTTGTCACCCCTAGAATGGGATGGAGCGGCTCCCTGGAATTTGGTACTTCTGATAATTGCTAGGCTTTTACGCATTCTTTGAGGCCCAATATTCCCAGTTTTAAGAGTGGGTTTCATAGAGCCATCTCTACTCAGTTTATTTATCCATGGCCAAGGGTGGATTAAAAAGGGCACAGGGCACAGGCTTGACGCTCTCATTGCAAATCCATCCGTGCTGTGACTGAAGTGGTGTTGAAGCTGGGTATGTGGCACCACTGTGTAGGTGCCAGAATACCTATGAAGCTGGCACTGTGCCCCATCTGGTAGGAGAGAGTAATACTGGCTAGAGAGGAGCACACTGTGAAAGGCAGTTTCTTGGGGCTGGGCAGCTCCTGTGAGCACGGTAGAGACCCTTTCCTTCTCCAACCCCAGATGCTGAATGGTGCCTCTAACTGACAGCATTCATACTTTGGACTTACACATACCCAACTGCATTTAGATTCATGCGAAACCCAGGGGGCACAGCTACTTATAATTTTCTTGCCAAAACATTGAAAAATTAGAGGTTTGTTGCCTTTTAATTCAGTGAGCAAAAGCACTACTATCTCCTCCAGCAGTGAAGTATGCAGAGGTACTAATTAAATCTTTGTCTTGCACTTTAGAAGTACAGTTCCTCAGCCTGTTTGGAGGGACCCCCTTCAACTCTTTTTGTTGTTATTGTCGCTGTATTTAAATTCAAAAAAGGAAAATAAAAAGAGTTGTCTGAAGTAATTTGCTCTCAAGAGGCAATGCTGGCAGACTTTAATTGAATAATCCCTATCTCGTGGTATTTTCCTTCCCAGGGTAGCTTCTAACTTTGCCAGTGACCCCCAGTTTGCCTAGCCCAAGAGATTCTCATGTTGCATACTTTGTGTATTTGCTTAGCGTGATACCCCACAGAAGGTAAAGTCTGTGTTATTACAATAAATATCAATATATCTTTCATATGTGTCTTCTCGCTCTCTCTGGTGGAATGTATGAGACAGGACTGGAAGGGGCCAGTATTGATTAGTTGATTTATTAAACTCATGAAAACATTCATTGCTTTTCTCGCCCCAGGGTCTAACATAATAGTTGGAGTAAACTGGGTGCTGATGAAATGGATATGCTAGTTAATGAGGGTATTAGATCTAAAATCTATGTTAGATGCTGGGCTTGCCATCAGAGATCTTGTTGTATTTCCCTGTCATGTATTGTCTTGGCAACCTCAAGCAACTAACTACCTGGGCCTCAGTTTCCCCCACGTTACAAAGAGCATAATGCTTGCCTTCCATTTCAGAGAGTGGCTAAGAAGATCAAAATCAAGTAAAAAATGAAGGACTCTAGGGGAAAGTATTTCCTAAATTGAATGCTAAACACTTAAAATTGACTAGTCTACTGCTAGCACACTGTATTGTGTTTGGGTTTTCAATGTATCATCATGATAACATTCAGCTCATTGAAAATTTCGATAGCATCCCTTACAAATGATGCTCATTATTGACAAATTTCATTAGTCCGTGGGAGGAGAGCCACGGACTATTTTACAGTGTTGATTTTAACCTTTACCAATGTGTAAAGACACATGGATGTAAAACGTGAAACATTTTCCATGAAATAAAGTTTTACTCTTTTATAGTACTAAAAGAATTTGAGAAAAGGTTGCAACCCTGTATGCAAAATATAATGCCTACCACAGTTGGGACCCAAGCAGAGAGATGAGAAGAATCACTGAAATTCAAAGTTCTTGGTCTTATAATTAGGCTAGGTGAGTTTCAAAACTGGGAATAGAGGAAGTAAAATAATGTGCTGTTAGGAGGAGTGAGAAGGTTTGGAGATGAAGAAGGAAAATTCGTGTCCCGTGACGTGTGAATGATCAGCCTTTTAACTTTCTGTGTGCTGAAACATCTCTGGACTTTTGAAACCTAGCAGTCTGGCAAGATACCTGAGAAAATTTATGAAAATGATCACATAAAGAATAGTGTTGGAACCTAGAAAAATATTCAATAAACACAAGCTGCTATCATCAATGATATAGCATTATTGTTGTTATTTTTAAATATCATCACCACCATCACAACATTATGACAAGTAGGCCCTTACAGTCTACTTTGCAGAAGAGGTGCCCAATTTAGTGTTTGCTTTTATGGATCACCTCCTATTGATTACCGGAGGAGAAGGCCTTTATCCCTCCCCACTGTCTCAGAGAGAAGGAAACCAGGGTATAGACAGCAATTAACTTGCCATAGGTCCCACAGTTAAAGAGTGGCAGGCCCCAGAATTCACTGCCTTTGATACTGCTCACTTGTTGGTTTGTTCCTTCAGTCTCTCCCATCTCTGTTGGAGTTGTGAACATTCTGCATCCTGGTGGACAGTAACTCTCATCACTGGAAAGTTATGTGAGTGCTGTGCTTCTTGGACCCAAAATTCTTCTGATAGCTATGCTCTTCTGTGCATTGGAACAGTATCTGGCTCATAGAGGCTAGGAAAACATTGGTGGAATGAATGGATAGTTTTTGATTGTCCATTCTCCACTGGCAAAGAGATGGAGCTTACTGTCTATGGTTTATCCAACTTGCCATGAGCATGTCTGTATGTCTCAGATGCCTGGTGACATGCGTCCTATCCCATTGAAGAGAATGGAGCCTCCCTCTATTAGCTCAAACTTGCTCTCTACATACAGGTCTTGGCTTCTAGTTTGAAGATGAACTCTCCTTATGGGTCTGAATGACAGCTTTCTTTTATGAGGTAGGATTGCATATGTTGATCACTGCTCTTTTACCCCTGCCATTGTCTGAATCCCACACTGTGGCTGAAGAAGGACACATTCTGGCTGATGGAAATGAAGATGAGCTTTATCTCCAAACCAAGCGAAGTTAGAGACTTTTTCACTATCTAGGAATTAATTGTGCATTAGAGAAGAAAGTTTGTACCAGCTGATTTAATTTGTTCGGAACGTGGAAGAGTGGAAGTTAGATGAATGTTGACACTGTAGGAGAGAGCTTCTCTGTTAAAGTTAATGCAAGCCTTGGACAGCTGATGCTAAAGAGTCCACTGAACTTTGCCTGAGCCCTACATCTAGGTTTCCTCTCCACATCCTATTGACTTCCGGTTCTGTCGTGACACCCTAGAGACGAGACAAGTCATGGCTCGAACTGATTGTCCAAGAGGCAGAAAATAGAAAAATGTTCTTGGGCAGACATTTCCATCCTTTCTTTTAGTCTAAAATCCTGCCATGAAGGTAATGGTTTTTAATCCTCCTCAGATTAGGAGGAGAATTTGAGGGAGCATGGGGGAAGGAAAAAAGCCAGAAGGGTTCTCTGTGTACCTCCTCGTAAAACCAGTTTGTGAATTGGATTTTCATGCCAGAATTCATTTGAATGAAGGGCTGTGCTATCAAAGGAAGTTTGAAAGTCACTGGTGTGGTATGATAATATGGGGCCTGGGTGACATATGTCCTCTGTCCTAAAATCAGCCCATTCCTATGTGCTACTGACTGAGAACTGCAGCTAACAACGAGGTGACCTGCACAATGTGATATTGCTGAGGTATAAAATGTTCCCATGCATTCCCTGATATAGTACCTTATTTATTGGAGAGCTAACATTTTAGTTTTCTTTGGCTCCTTTGAGGAAGGTCAGAAATAAGATTTAGTTTTTTCCAAAAGTTATTGGATGCCAACAAGGTAATGACAACCTTTTCCTCCTAAAAAAAAAAAAAAAAAAAAAAAAAAAACACACAACTCATTTTGCAGAATAAAACTATACACAAACTAGATTTAACAAGCACATCTAGAATATTCTACCCAACAACATCAGAATAAACATTTTGCTTGAGTGCACCCAGATCATTCTACAAGGTAAGCCATATGTCAAACTATTAAAACAAGTCTTAAACGTTGTGGAAAGTTTGAAATTATCCAGTGTCTTTTCTGATGAGAATAAAATTAGAAATCAATAAAAGAAAGAAAACTGGAAAATCGAGGAATGTATAGAAGTTGCACAACATACACTTGAACAACCAGTTGTCATTGATGAAATCGCAAGAAAAATTAGAATATGCAGAGATTAATGAAAATGAAAACATCATACCAAATTTTATAGCACACAGTAAATGTAGTGCTCAGAGGGAAATTTATAACTGCAAATGCCTATATTTTTAAAAAGAGAGACTCAAACCAGGAGCCTAACTTTATATCTTGAGAAAACATAGAACAAACTAAACCCAAAGATAGCAAAGGAAGAAAATAACAATGATTAGAGTGGAAGTTTCAAAAAAATATGTAGAGAATTTAAAATAACAGAGAAAAAGAAATGAGAAGTTGGTTGTTTGAAAACAGCAAGAAATTTCACTAAACTTTAGTTAGATTGAAGAGGGAAACCCAAATAATGAAAACCTAAATTGAAATGGGGGATACTAGTACTAACCATACAGAATAATATGAAAAACTATATTTCAACAACTTGGATGACCTAGACAAGGAGACACATTTATAGAAATATACAGTCTATCAAGAAGGAACTCTGAATAGATCTACAATTTGTAAGGAAATTGAATATGTAACTTAAAGCTACGCAACAAAGACAAGTGTGGGAACAGTTGGTTCTCCTAGTACATTCTACCGAACAGTTGAAAATGAATTAAAAACAAACTTCAAAAACTTTGATAAAATTAAAGAGATGAGAGTGATTCCTATATGTGTTATGAAGCTGTAAGTACCCTACTACCAAAGGCAGATAAAGTCATTGAAAGTAGAAGAAATTATACACCCCCTCCCTCCCAACAGCCCTTGTGGATACAGATTCAGATACAGATACAGAAAAAATCTCAATAAAGTACTTGTAAACTGCATCCAACATCATGGTAGAATGATGTCGAATGATTATAAACCATAAACAAAAGTAACACAAATAGATTTTCAATATATAAAAATCATTGTACTTCATCACATTATTAGAATGAATGGGAAAATATATGGTCTTAATACAGAAAGAGCACCTGGTACTCTCCAACACCTTTCATGATCAAAACACTCAGAAAACTAGATACAGAAAGGTATTTATTTGCTTGATAAAAGGTATTTTAAAAACTCACATTTAACATCATGTCAGAGATGGAAACAAAGTTTTCTCTTTATAATCAGAAATAAATTTTTTTTCTCACATTGTAGGTTGTCTCTTAGCTCTGTTGCTGGTTTCTCTTTGAGGCTATAATCTTAAGTGAAATAAATACGACATACTTGAGTAAATACAGAATAGTTTCTCTGGTGTGAAAAACTAAACGTGTATGAGGCTCAAATGGTATAATTAATAGTGTGAAATAGGATGAAAATGGCTAAAGGGGAGGGGAAAGGAAATAAAGGACAAGAAAGAATGAGAAAAAAGAAAGAAATGGAAACTAAGTCTTTGTAAATAGGATAGAGTCAAGGGGGTGAAGGAAGGACAGGGGTATGGGGAAAAATAAGAACCAAGACATATCATGTAAAGGTACAGTGGGATCAAAGATAAATGTAACTGTATTGTTTGCTTTAAATGTACCAATAAGCTTAATGGGGAAAAAAAGATCAGAAATAAAGAAAAGATACCCAATTTCTTTTTTCCCATTGTTTATTGGTACATTTAAGGTAAACAATACAGTTACATTAATCATTGGGATCTTGTACCTTTACATGATATATCTTGGTTCTTATTTTTTCCCCATTCCCCTGCTCTCCCTTCACCTCCTCCACCCTTCCCTATTTACAAAGACTTTGCTTCCATTTTTTTCCTTTTCTCATATTTTTTCTTTTCCCTTATTTCCTTTCCCCAGGAGGACTTTCTTGCCTCCTGTCCTTTCCAGCGTGGCCCATATGTCATCTTCAGGCTCAGCAAGTGAATCTCTTGCAATGCCTCCCCCTCACTTAGATCCTCTCTTCTAAGTTCATGTTCCTTTTGATGAAACCACTGTCAACTGGTCTCAGTTATGAATTACATCTTAGCAATCTCTTTGCCTTTGCGCTATTCTCTTAGCTAAATTCATAACATAGGTTCTGCCCACATTTTAGGGAGGTGATTATTTGAAGGTGTACCCCACTGTGCATCATGAAGGGGTGTCTCCATGGCAGTGTGGGACTCTTACCCAGGACTGGCAAGAGATTGGGAGATGAGTTTACAATGAGAAAGCAATGTAGCTACATCAAAATTTAATCTCAAAAGTGGGCAAATAGCCCCTTTCTGTCCTCTAGGTTTCCAAGTGGGGGTGTTGCACTATTAGGGAAGGCAGAGAGAGAGTAGGAGAGAGAGAAGAGGGGGATAATATGAATTAGCTTTCGCAAGACTGTGGAGGCAATCAGGTTCCAAGATCTGTGGAGTCATCCAGTAAGCTGAAGATCCTGGAAAAGTGTTTCAGTTCAAGTTCCAAAAAAAGACCAAAGCTGATGAATTAATTCAAAAGTCATCAGGCAGAAAGTAGTCTTTCTTACTCAGGCGATGATCAAGCAGTTTATTCTGATAGACATTAGCAAGGACAATTTGTATGATATACTCTGGTAATTTAAAACACACACACACACACACACACAATAGTACTTGACAAAATATCTAAGCACCTGAACACATAGAACCAGCCACTACAATGTTCTTCAGTAACTAAATGCCCTTTCCTTGGACGAGTGGGACTAGTGAAATTATCATGCCATCTCGTCTCATGCAGTTCATACTGTTTCTGTGAACCTGAGCAAAAACTAGGGTGCCTTTTTCAAGCTGTTTCCTGAATCTATTACTTGAACACTTTGCAGATGTGTTTAGGCTGGGTGCCTGCCTAAGCTGCTGGCCAAAGAGAAACAAACTGCATTTATTCAGACACAGAGACGCAAGGCTGAAGCCAGGAGCAAAAGCAAGAGGCCTTCCCATCCTGGAGTTCACTATGCATATCTGCCACGTCCTCTTCTCCATGTGACCACCTTAAATATGGCTGTCACAAAAGGGACTCATGTTCCTGTTCTGCTTACCAGAAATTTGGTAAGGGAGTCTCAAAGTTCCAAGGGAACAGAGGAAATTATAGAGAAATGGTCTGCTGAAAATGTTGGAAACCCAAAATTGATCCTTACTGCTTACTAGGTTTGAATGTGACCCATCCTACTTTCAGCCCAAATCATTTTTTCAAAGTTTCCAGAGCTTCACCTGAAGATGTTTTTGCAAGATGGGGATTTGAGTCAAGGGTTGTCTCTAACAGCTGCGAATATCTCACATGCATTATGTTTGTCTCGGACTGAGTGGCAATTAAAAGGATGTTACTCAAACATGTGGAGAGTAAAAAGAGCACTGTAAACCTCTCTAAAAGCATTACAATTCTTCTGAATTTCATAGAAGCTCATTAAAGAGCATCTCTTCAACAACTACTCAGCAGTTAAACATCTAATTGGCTGGGAGAGAATTTACGAAGAAGTTGTACCTTGGTTTTCTTGCAAGCAATCTTGAACTCCACCTAACTATCCACTAGGGAGAACACAGAGGGTTGCCTTTAGTATGAAAACTGAGAAATGGTTTCACCCCCACCCCCAAAGCACCACTGAAAATTTTGAAGCTTGTGAAGACTGGTATACTTTAACATCTAGATGACACCGACAGACACTCCCCACATGACCAAGTTTTTCAATATGTATCTCATTAATGCAAAAGTTAGAGGCATGCCAGTGGAGGCCAACAGGTAAGAGCCTTCAGAAAAGACAGGGAGGTCAAGTTTAGGAAGCTCATGATGCTTCCCAGAGTGGACACTTTACTATGAATTCACAGCTAAATTTGTCCCTTGCATTAGTGTCCCTGTTCCCATGTATGCCCCGCATTATCTCTCTCTGACCCCTTATTGCTACTTTGAAGTAGATATTTTGACAGAGTTTCCTTTGGGACTACAAGAACATTAGTCAATCACTAGTGGTTTTCATGACAGCGGAAGGTTTTTAAATTAATGTGGCAGCCTATTCAGTCTGTCTGCGAAGGAGCAAGCTGGCTCTCACTCCTCATTCTCACCCCTTCTACCTTATTTTTCCTCATATCTTCCGCCAGTTTTTCCTGCCCTGCTAGTGAGGTGTCCTGGCACTGATATTGACTGTAGAAAAAAAAAAGGGAGCCAGAGCCAAACTGACCAGCAGGTTTTCAGTTTCTGTAGAGGTTGGAGGCTTCTCCAGTACTCTGAAGGACCAGGATTCTGAGAATTCACAAATTTTGCTGGAAAGTGTGGGAGGGCACAAACATTGTTTTGTTCCTCTGCCAATGTTATGGACAAATAAAGACAGAAGTCAAAAGATAAAAGTGTTTAGAAAGCAAAACATTACCTTTATTCACAATAAAGTAGTACTGGGGGAAGAGACTTATTTGTGAAGATGCGGACATTCTAAAGATGACCCTCGTAATTAGACAGACACAGCCACTTGTTTACATACAGCTCTGGATCACAGCAGATGCTTGTCTTTCTCTCCCAACCTTCACCTGTCACAGGCCCTCCACTTATAAACCTTAAGACAGAAAGGAGCAGAGCAGAGTGCATGCTTTCTGTGATGAGCTGACTCCCAAGAAGAAAGAAAAAAAAAAGCGGGGGGGAGCTGGACTAGGAAGGCTAGTTTGTCTTTTGAAACCTTATCAGACAGTCTGCTATTTCCAGGAAAGAGTAAATAATGCTAGTGAGCATCATAGTTATGAAAATATCAGTGAGAGGGAAGCAACGCTCCTTCCCAGTGTAAGCTGCGGAAGAGCCTTCAGAGACCATGTTGTCAACTACACTTGAGGACACTTTGAACTCACACAAACAATATGGCTTCTGCAATGTCCCTAGGCTGAGCTAGAGGCTCAAGCCCCTGTGTTCCAGAGTGGTTTTCCTACCACTTCTTTCCCTCACCTGAATTTTCAGTGTTACTCTTGTTTGGTAGGATCTTTGACATAAAAACTGAGGAAAATATGGTTAGTACTCTAAATTCATGATTCATACTTGATGGTTCCTTATCTGCAGATTGAACTAACTACAGATCAAAAATATTTTAAAAAAGTTGCATCTGTACTGAACATGTACAGGCTTTTTCTTGTCACTATCCCCTGAACAGTATAGCATAACAATGTTTTTATGTAGCATTTCCACTGGGTTAAAAATTATACATAAGCTAGTGATGGTCTGCATGAGTAAGCAGGCCTCTTGTTGCTTTTGTGACCATATCCCATAACATTGTCCCCCCGGTTTCTCAGTTCCAGTCACACTGGCTTCCTTCACTTTCTGCAAAAAGAGTAATTCACACTCCTGTCTCATGACCTTTGTAATTTTGGTCTCTCTGCTGGGAACACACATCCCCTTGATACCTACATGGTCTGCTTTGGTACAATTCCTTTCTATCCTCCAGTTCTTGCCCCTGTGCTGTTGTATGTTGGAAGTATTTAACTTCCTTTTTGATTTTTAATGGGGCTCATAGCTAAGAGCTTGACAGTTGATGCACAGTATTCAGATGCACTTAAATGCACAGTATTCAGTTTCCACCATCAGCTGCCTCCAAGATAGAAAGAGCATGACAGAGGGACCTGGAAGAAGAGAGCTTTTTAATCCATGACAGCCAGGAAGCATAGAAAGAAGGGAGGAGCCAGGGACAAGAACACACCCTTCCAGGTCATGTCCGTAATGACCCACCCTCTCTGACCAGCCTCACCTCCAAACCTGAGACTTTTCGGTGGCATTTAAAATCTAAATCATAACATTCTGCCCCTAGCCTCCAAAATGGCTTAGATCCAGCTCATTATTCTAAATACATTTAAGCCATCTCTAAGAGTCACCAAAGTCTTTGAATTTCCAACATTCCTATAAAATCTAAATCTAAAGGATTGAAACTAATGGCAAGCTCTTAGTTGTGAGCCCCATTAAAAATCAAAAAGAAAGTTAAATACTTCCAACATACAACGACACAGGGGAAAGAACTGGAGGATGGAAAGGAATTGTACCAAAGCAGACCAAAATCCAGCAGGGCAAACATTAAATCCTATACATTTATGTCCAGCAATTGGGGCAAGTAGTAGTAAAATGTGAGCTCCAAAGAGCTTAGGTAGTCCCAAAAGATATCCTTTTTGGTCAAAATCCTCACTGCAACTCTCTTAGGCTGGTTCTGCTCATGGCCTAAATTTTCCTCAGCAGAAGATACAAATTCCTGGCATCTCAAACTTCTTGCATTCTCTCCTGATCTTTCAGGGAAAATCTGCCTGGCTTTTCAATACTTCCTTTGAAATGGTGGTGAAAGCTTCCATGATTCTTCAACTCTTGCATTCTACTTGCCTGAAAAGCCAGCACCATGTGGATGACAGCAAGGTCTACTGCCAGCTCATACAGTAGCAAGGTCTACTGCCAGCTCATACAGTAGCTCATACTGCCATACAGAAGGATAAGCATGGCAAAATAAATCCTGGGAAACCAAATCTTTATGTGGCCCTTCTCAGGCACCTGTCCTAGGCACTCTCTTCTCAAATGAAAGCTTCATAGTTTTGGTTTTGCATCCTTAAGTCTTCAAAAGTTCATGTCTTGCTGATTCATTAGGTATTTGAAGCCATCTTTCCTAATGCTCTCATGCAAAATACTTGGCAACTTTTAATACTAATGTTTACAGCAAACGTGCTCTCCTTTGCCCCAACTTTGCTAGTGCTTTGATGAAACTGCATACTTTTCACATCTTTTTCTCCTGATTCTCATTAAAAGCGGCAAGTAGTACCCATGCCACAGCCTGAACATTAGCCTGCTTTGAAATTTTCTCCACCAGATTAATTAGCCCTCTGCTCTTTTTTTAACTTTACTATATATTAGTACATATTTATTATACATAATGATCACATTCATCATAAGAAATGTGTACCTGTACACAATATATTTTAATTCTTTTTCCTTATTCCCCTACTTACCCTTAACCCCTCCTCCCTTGAGGAGGATTTGTAAAAGCTTTTTTTTCCAGTTTTTTCTACCATTCTTTTTTTTCCTTTTCCCTTCCTTACCTTCCTTTCTCCCTTCCCTTATTCTGTTTCCCATTTGAACATTTTCTTTCCACTTCCAAATATCCATCATCCATTTTGGTTCATATTCATGCTATTGGTTTCTCACATGAGAGAAACAATGCAATATTTAAACATATGTGTCTGTTATACTTCACTTGAAAGTATGGTCTCAAGGTGCATACATTTACCAAAAAATGTATCAAGTTTATCCTTCTTCATGGCCTACTGGTACATCATTGTATATTAAAAAAAAAAAACAAAAACATTTTCTTTATCCATTCATCCATTGATGGGCATCTAGGCTGTTTCCAAGATTTGGCTATTATAAGCTGTGCTACCATAAACATGGGTGTGCATATATCACTGTGGTATGATCTCTTAACTCTTTGGGGAAGATATCTAGAAGGAGAATATTTGGGTTAAATGGAACTTCTGGTTTTAATTTTTGAAAAATCTCCATACTGACTTTCATAGTGGTTGCACCAATTTACATTCTCCCCAAAAAGTGGAGAAAGGTCCTTATTTCCCTTGGCCTCACTGGCATATGTTACTGTTGATTTCTTGATGATTGCCACGCTTTCTGGAGTGACATGAAATCTCAGTGTTCTTTTAATTTACATTTCTTGAATTACCGATGTTAAACATATTTTCACATATTTATTTGCTGTTTGTACTTTTTTTTTTTGAAACAGGGTGTCATTATGTAGTTGAGACTCACCTGGAACTCACTCTGTAGCCCACGCTGGTCTCTAACTCACAGTGATCCTCCTGCCTCAGCCTCCTGAGTGCTGGGATTACAGGCATGTGCCACCACGCATGGCAATTATCAGTAATGTTGAACATGTTTTCACATATTTATTTGCTGTTTGTACTTCTTCTTTTTTTTTTTTTGAGAGAGGGTCTCACTATGTAGTTGAGACTGACATGGAACTGTGTAGCCAAGGCTGGGCTTGAACTCAGTGATCCTCCTGTCTCAGCGTCCCTACTGCTGGGATGACAGGCATGCACCACCATGCCCAGCTACTGTTTGTACTTCTTTATCTGAGAAGTGTCTATTCATTTCAGGTGCCCCTTTTTTGGATTGGGTCCTTAAATTTAGGCAAGGGGTCTAATTATTTTGAGTTCTTTATAAATTCTAGATACTAGTCCTTTGTCTAAAGAATAGCTCATAAAATTTTTTCCCAATCTCTGAGTTGTGTCTTCACTCTGTAGGTGGTTTCTTTTGCTAGGCAAAAGCTTTTTAGTATGATGAGATCCCAGTTGTCGATTCTTTGTAATACTTCTTGTGCAATCTGGGTTTTGTTCATAAGTTTTTACCTACACCTATGTCTTCAAGAGTTTTATATATTTTATTTTCAAGCAGATTAAGTGTTTCTGTTTTAATATTTAGATTGTTGTTTCATTTCCATTTTACTTTAATGCATGTTGAGATATTTAGGTCTAGGTTTAATCTTTGGCATTTGGAAACCAGTTTTCCCAGCACCATTTACTAAAGAGGCTTTCTTCTGGTGAAGGTTTTTGGCCCCTTTGTCAAAGATAAGATATCCTGTTATTGGACAGGCAGAACCAATATAGTTAAAATGACCATGCTTACAAAGCTTTTGTACAGATTCAGTGCAATCCTAATCAAAATACTGATAGCATACCTCACAGAACTAGAGAAAGAAATCCTAAAATTCATGTGGAAGCAGAAAAGATGTAGAATAGCAAAAGCAATTCCGGCCAATGAACATCACAATCCCCAATTTGAAGTCACATTACAAAACTACTGTGATAAAAACAGCATGACATTGGCAAAAAAAAAAAAAACCCTAAAAAACAAAATAAACAGACTGGGGATCAATGGAATAGAATAGAAGATGAAGAAACAACTCCAAACACACTCAGCCCTATGCTTTTAGTCTCAGTCTACTAAAACGTCTCAGGTCATGGGTAAAATGTAAACAGCTTCCTTGCCGAAGTATAATAAGCATGGCCTCTAATCTAGTTTCCTATGGAGTCCTTGTTGCCAAGTGAAACCTCCTAAACCTCGACCTTATTGTCCACATTTTTATCAGCATTATTATCTTCTGAGCTCCAGGCGGAATCATCCATCAGTCTCTGCTTACAGAATTCTATGTGTTGTGTAGCCAGCTGCTCTAAACCTTTCCAAACTTCTCCACAAACAATTCCAGAAGCTTTTAAAGGTACTGTCAAAGTATCTACTCCATTCTGGGGCCAAAATCTGTATTAGTCTGTCATCTCTGGGATACAATACCCATCACCCAAAATTAAAAGGAGGAGGGGTTAATTTCAGTGGCTCAGTTTCCAGCTGGTTCAGTCTAAATTTCACTGTCTCCAAGGCAGAAACACATTTTTTGAAAGATATGGCAGAGGGAAGCTGCTTATTTCATGGCAGCCAGGAAGCAGAGAAAGCAGAAAGGATCTGAGAACAAGAATATGCCCTTCTAGGTCATGCCCCCAGTGACTAATCCCTCCATCCAAGCTCCATCTGTGAACATGAAATCTTTGAGGGGCATTTTAGATCTAGTCCAGAACAGTGCCACAACCTCCCAAAGTGTGAACTTCATGAAAACCAGGGGTTTTGACCATTTTTTTTTTTAGCTGCTGTACACTATATCCCTCCAATACAATGTTCCACATAATGAGTTCCCAGTAAATATTTGTGGAAACAATATTGAAAGGTAGCGTTATGAGTGGGAAAGGAAAACAAAAACCTCAAAAGGAGCATCTCTGTTGTCTTCTCAGGCTAAAGACAATGAAATTGTATCTATCACCTATATATTTTAGTATTGTTGTTAAAGTAACTATGGAAGGCTCACACGCTTTAGAATCTATTCAAACTTTTAGTATTAAGGCTTTAATTGTGTATTCATTTTACATTACTTCTATGAAAAGTCATCACAAACTTAATGGCTTAAATAACACAAAGTTATAATCTTACATTTTTGTAGGTTAAAAGTTAAGGTCTCAGTAGAGCTGCCTTTGCTTTTGTAGGCTCACTTGTCTTTCTCATTTTGGTCCTGACCAGAATTTACTCCCTTGTAGGAAGGAGATCCATGTTTCTTTCCTAGCTGTCAGCTGAGGGCTATTACTAGCTTCTAGAATCACTGTGCATTCCTTCACGCAATGCCTCCTTCCTCTACCTTTAGAGCTAGCAATGGCAACACGAATCCTCTTACACTGTCCATCTCTTCTGCCCCTTTTTCATTTTCATTGCACCAACCTACTACTCTTTTATCACCATCTTTTAATTTTAAGAGCTCCTGTGATTGCATTGGGCTCAGATAATCTATGCTAACTGCCCTCATTTAAAAGCCCACTACTGTAGTTAGCAACTGTAATTCCATCCTAGGTTCCAGGGATTAAGGTAAGAGCATTTTTGAGGGATCATTATTCAGTCAGCCACAGATATACAAATAAGCATCAAGTAGGGTTCAGTGTAGGCTTTGGAGGAAGGTGGAGCAGGCTATGAAACCCAGCTCTGCATCTTGAGAAGTTAAGGTGTTCCTCAGGGTCATCCAGATTTCACTGTATTGAGTGGGAACAATAATGTTCCCTGCTTTTTGGTTTGCTGTGAGTACTAGAAAATGTGAAAGTTGGCAGTGCATATCAGAACTCTAGTTTACTACTTAAAAATAATATGAGTGTTCCTAATGTCCTAAATCTGTGCACCAAACCCAGTTTCAAATCCACCTTGGGAAACCTGACTTTTAAGAGGATGCAGGGGACCAAGTGCCCTTTTGTTAAATCTCACTTAACCAGCTGGGTTTACAGGGAATGAGGGGAAAGATAAGTCTATGTATTTATGATTCATTTACACCTAAATCATTAAATGCTATTTTAAGGATATTTGATGTCTTGAGGCTTTGAAAATAATCATAATGCTTTTTCTTAAACAGACATACTGCCAAGAGTACACAAACTTAAATATCACTTGCTTTAATATTCTTCTCAAAGTAAATTGGAGTGGATTTTAGCCTGGCACAATGTATTCTTCCATCTGAATTCCCTGAAGGAATGCCTAAAAAACACCAGTTCCATTTAATGAATGAGGAGTTAGAAACTGTGGCAGGCATGAGTGAAATGAAAAGCACCCATTTAAATTGAAATGTTTTTGTCTCTATTAGAATTATTCTCTGGCTTTTACTTACTTTAATTGGGAGTTATATTCTGGTGCTTTCCATTAGCTAAAAATGTGCTGCTTTTATCCAGGGGCGCAAATCCCTCCACAGCATAAAGTTGGAAAACTGCATTTCCTGGAAGTGTTGAGGACCGTTTGAACTTGCAAACTGATGAATGTGATGTTGTGGCCAAATTAAACTAACTGTCTTTTTATGAACTGGAGTGCAGCTTGTGACTAACTAGGGAGAGAAGGATTCAAGCGGTGCATATTTTAAATGAAACAAGAGGAGTCAAGATTCATTTCTTGATCAGTTGAAAGAGCCTCCTCTTACTCTTCTTCTCCATCTTACTTGAATCACTGGACCAGCCACATTTCATGGGAGGCTAGAGAGCACAAAGGCTCAATGATATACTCATAGCTTCTAGTTTTTGAAAGATAGTTTTTATGGCTTAGCCCATATATGGGTATTAGTTTTATGGTTCCTACCAAAGGGTCAGTCAAGATGGGTTGCTAATGTACTCTGGTGATTTTTCATCAGTGTGATTGGGGTTGGAGGGAGGCGTACATAGGCAGTAGAAGCACATATGAGCATGGGAAATTGGTCAGAAGGAGAAGGAATAAAAAAATGACGGTGTTTCCTGACAAATATAAAGTAAAATGAGTTTGCTACTTAGAAACTTTTTGGCAGAAAGCTGTTGAGAAATGGAGGTGAGCATGATCGCATTTGTCACTCTCACGGTTATATTCATCATTAAGCAACACTGCAGTATAGTTTTCCAGCCACTAGCACTAAGACAAAAGTATTGCTGGCAGTCAACAGAGCTCATGAACTGAGGTTTCCTGAACTCATCCTAGACGTCTTGACACAACCATCAGAATCAAACTATTCCACTGGCCCAGGATATGTGAGTCGGGGTCAGCTTTCAAAACTGAAATGTAGATCAGAAGGAATGTGTGCTTATGAGTTGTGTTTGCAGGTGGGGTGTGCAGCAGCACGTCTGCTAAGAACGCAAAGCTATCAGACTTGAGAGTGCGTCCTGCAGTATGTTGGCATGGAAGACTCAGTCCTCTGAGATGTACTGCTCTAAAAATGGAAAAGACTGAGGAGAGAAAATAGGTTTTCTCTAGCAATTTAGCCTGTAAATTGACCAAGAAAGGTCTTAATATCAAAGACTGAAATGATTTCAAACAAGAAAGTTTCTGTGAGTAGCTATGACATATATCATTCAGTGGGCCTAAGTGGAGCTCCCTTACTAATAGTTTTTAAAACCACAGACATGTGTCTAGGCTGTAACACACACATACACACATACACACACACAGAGAGAGAGAGAGAGAGAGAGAGAGAGAGAGAGAGAGGCAGAAATGGTTGTTGGAAAAACATGCCCTGGGGAGTTATCTGAAAACCTTCCCCTTTAAGGATGTCAGTGACCTTCATAATTATGTATGGAATAGGACACAAAATTTAGTGCAAAAGCAATGCCTGGAGTTGATCTACGCATACTCTTTAAGGCTGGGGATTTAGCTCAGCGGTGCTGGCTCCTGCCTTGTAAGTGCAAGGTCCTGAGTTCGATCCCTGGTAACAAAAAACAAAAACAAAAAAATACAAGTACTCTTTCAAGGCTATTTACATGTTTCAGTCTCTAGGACACTGTGACCAGAAGAACCCAAATTAATAGAGAAGCAAGTAGGACCATATAAACTTTTTCAATGAAGCCAGTCACAAACGTTTTCAAGAAATTGCAGATGGCATTGTGAAAGAAATATGGCTTATCAGTCGATCTGAAGATCTATAAACAGTACATATTTCTTTATTTTCCCTTGCTTTGTTCTTCCTACTTTGGCTCAAAACTTGAAGTGAGGGTCACACTTCTCTGGGCAAGCCAAAGTATAGGTAGTTGCCAGTTTTTCCTTAGAAAAAACACTTTCATTGTTAACTGAGTTTAGCCTCTGTTACCATTTAGGGACTAATACATGATTGAGTACCTACCATAGGCAAGGCACTATGCTGAATGCTTACGTTGACATCCTTCTTTAATAAAAACTTTTAAAAACTCTCTTAGGAGTTTGGTATTGTGATTCAGTTTGGTCATCTGTAAAAGGCAGGTAGTTGGCTTACCTAGTAGGGTCATACAGTAGGGCAAAGGCACTCCTACTTTGACCTCATGGCTCTGTTTCCACAACTACACATTTAACTGATGCTCCAATCACTGTTTAGCCTCAGAAGAGAAGGTAATGAATCTATGCTTAGTTCCAACTATTTGTCTTTGTGCCAGCGAGTATGCTAGATGAAACTCAAACTTTAATGTGCGTAGCGATCACTCTGGAATCTGGGTGACGAATCTAAAGAAGATACATGACTTTCCTAAGACCACACTGTTGCTAAATGGTAGGATGACAATGATGGAAACCAGATTGAGTAGTTATAAGGTCTTTGGCAGCATACCCTATTACTGCTAAGGCTTTTGAAATTTTCTCCTTAAGAGATCCATTTGTATCCCATACCCATTCAAAATGCCTGACACTTTTAAAGCCCTAGTTTCTTCTAGATTTCTTCCTTTGTTCAGGAAAACATCTTTTTTGCAGTTAACTATGCTTATACTTGGGGTTTTTCTCCTGTTACTGCAATTAGCCATATTGCTTTGTCACCTTCATTGCACTCTGGAACCACCGGGGAGAACTCTTTAGACTTCCAAGGCTCAAACTCTTCTCAGACCAATTAGACCAGAGTATCTGAAGGCAAGTTCCAGGCATGGACATTTTCTAAAAGCTCCTCAGGTGATTCTGATGTGCAGTTATCAGAACAGTGAACTAGGGAATTCAAGGAAGCAATGTCTGGAAAATGCAGCCCTTACCCCTTTTTCCTGATCCTTTAAAAGAAGTCCTGGTATATTTAACCACCACTGAGTCTCCAATGAGGTACTTAGTGAGTATTTCTACCAATTTGTAGCCATAATCTTGGACTGCCCTGAGTTTTCAGCTGATAGAAAGTTTGGCGAAGTTCTACATGAATCCTAAGGGCTTCTTTATGGGAGTCTAATGTGGGGGGGAGCCGGCTTTGGATGCTGAGAAGGAAAGGATCAATGTGGGGAGATGCAGCCTTATAGACTGGCTCCAGGCAAAGATGTGCGTTCAAAGTCCTCACCCACTCACCAGGTCAAGATTGTGAAGGGTAATAAGAGGAAACAGGCTTGGTTTGATTCATTTAAATAAAACTGGCTAGGAAGGAGACAGCTATTTTTAAAATAAAAACAATTGGACAAGGATGGATTAATAGTATGGGAGAGATCTGGATAATATTCCACAGTGGTTCATGCTGGACCCAGGATGCTGTGTAGAAATGTGTGCTGTTGTATCATTTTGCAGGGTGAATAGCAACACTGGAGAAGGGTAAACAGCAAGACTGCACCAAGGTGTGGGAAGAAATGGAATAATAAGGTAATCAGAAGCCAGTGCCTACTCTCAGGAGACAGAAAGTGGGATTTTTCACTGGGGAGAGCCAGGAAAAGCTTTACTTAGATGGCAATTCTCACTCCAGCGATGCAGTTGAATCACCTAAGGAGCCTTGAAACCTACACAGGCGCAAGCCAGGAGATTCTGGTTTAATTAGTCTGACTTGCCACCGTGGGTATTTTAGTTTTTAAAAGTCCCTTAGGCAATGCTAATGCTCAGCTACAGCTGAGAACCACTGGTTTAAATTGTGTTTGCATTGAACAAAGGAATATGCGGACAGGCAGAGATAGCTGGGAGAGACAAAATAAAGATCTTGGGTACTTGTTTTTCAAGTGTGATCCCTGAACAGCAACATCACACCACCAGAAATGCCAATTGTCAGAATACACCCCAAACTACCACAGTCAGAAACTCTGGGGATGGAGCCCAGCCATCTGTGTCTTACCAAGGCCTCTAAGTGAGTGTCCTACATGCTTAAGTTTTCCTCGGACTTGGGCATCATTTATGGAAGGAGAATACAATGCAATGTGGCTAGAAACCTTCACAGTTACAGGCTAGTGTCAACTCTTCTGCTATACCATTGAGAAGTGCAGCAGTGTACCTCAGGGCTCTGAGCTAGAGTGTACTTCTTATATTGCCATATTTTCTCACATGGTTAAAATTATAGCAGGAATAAAGTATATACACTTTGGGATGGGGCCGAGGACTACTGATAGCACACTCAGCTCAGCTAGTTGGAAGGCGCATTTTGCTACAGACTTATTTCTGGCTCTAGCAAGCAGATGCATCCATCTTCCGTGGTTATGTGAGCCTTTAGACATTAGGAAGGCTGGGCTTCCAGGAAGCTGCTGACACAAGGCCAGAGAGGTTTCCCAGCCTCCACTCCTTGCCTCTTATGCCAGCCTGAGCCAAGACTTTGGTTGGCTGGGCCCCACCTGTTATTGATAGAAGGGACCTAAGACTACTCATTGAGTGCCAGTCAATGTCACTTCATTGAGAATGCCTGTGCTCTGTTCTGTGCGAGGACACCACAGATGTTTAGCTGTAAGGCTTTACACTTGGCCAGGCAGAAGTATCCTGCTCCAGAACTGATTGCTGTGCTAATCAGTGCCTTCCCTCTTTCCTGGTTGGGAGTGTGTGGAGCAAGCTCTCATGAGTGGATATGGTTTCTCACAAAATATTGAACACCTCTAAGGGTCCCAGGAGGTTCCTGGAATTGGTGTACGTTCTTCACAAAGGAGCATGTAGGCCAGAGAGGTTTTACCTATCATCGTGTCCCATAATGCTTGAGTAAGGCGATTTGGGTCTCAGTGTATGTGTTGGGGAGGGGGTTGGCAATTTATGGAGACAGTTTTGGTTGTCACAACTTGCCAACGTGCTACTGGCATCAGGTTGGAAGAGACCAGGTCAGCTGCTCAACATCCCACACTGTGCAGAACAGTCCCCTGGCACGAACAATTATTAGGCTATACACATCAAAATGCCAATGTGGAGAAACCTAGACTAGTCCAAGCTTCTTATTCTTGCACTGAGGGAATTGAGGCTCAGAGAAGTGAAATGGCATTGCAGGGGTCACACAGAAAGTTGTGAGTCAGGCTGTTTTGTAACCACCGGTGTGCAGAAGTTCACAGTTCCATCTCTAACTCCAGCAGCACTTCCTTCATAGCACCTCCCACGTTGCGCCCCCTAGGGACCAAGCATTGCGCCTGCCCTTTGCGTTTATTACCCTTCCTTAGTGAACATCGTTAAGGTAGCCATAACCATTCCTAGTAGGGGTTTTGTGCATGCAGTGCCTCCTTGTGCAAAGTTGTTCGGGCCATTAGGGAAGTGCAGATGATCACCAAGAGATTGACATGTGGCGTTTGCCTTCTGGAAGCTTACATTCGAGTTGTTAAAACAAAAAGGCATATACGTGGCAATCGCTATCAGTCTACTTTTCAGTGAGAGTCCATGATAATAATGCAAAAACTATTTTGAAACATCGCAAACTAAAAAGTTATGTGGGAGTTAGACATTGTGAGCGTGATATGACCAATTGCCTCATTGTGGGGAGGCTGCAGGAAGGAGGACGTCCTTCAACTGGTTAATGAGAATTCTTTGATTGCATTTTTCAGGGAGGCACCATCTTGAGCCTCACGTGGAGAATGGTAAACAAGACATGTAATGGCCCTGACTTTGGCAGTTTGTGTTCCTGTGGGAGAGATTGAGACAATGATAAATACACACACACACACACACACACACACACACACACACACACACACACACAAAATTATAGACCATGACAAGTGCAAACCTACCTGAGATAGCTGAAAAGGCATCTCTGAGGTGGTGTATTTCAGAAAACCCCTGAAATACATACAGATACAGGAAGAGGCAATAGCAAGTGCAGGACCTCAAGGCAGGAGAATCTTGGCATATTCTAGGGAGTAGTGGGAAGTAATGCGGCTAAGAACAGAGGCATGTGATGGAATCAAAGAGGTACGAGGGTCATGGAGGTAGAGAGTATGCGTTTCATTCTTCTTTGAAAAGAGCAAAACAACTTAAAGGAGAATAGGATGAAGAAAGACCACCAGTGCTTGGGGACTGAATAGAGAATGGGGGAGATTGCAGAGGAGAAGGTAACTTGACATTTCTAGAAGTATTCTTTTATTTTAGTTTATTAGTGCACGAATGTAGTACATAATCTTTATACTCCTTATGTGAAGTTGGCACATTTACATAATGCAATGCAATTCCTTTCTTTCATCCCTTATCTTTTCCCTCCTCCCCTTCCCTCCATCTCTTGACAAAACTATTACAAAGTTGCTTCTACCTTCACCAAACCAAATGGCTTTTAGGACTGGTCTATTTCACTTGATGAATTATTTGCTTAAGTTGCTCATGTGCACTTAAGCTTTCCATCTTGAACATGTCCACCATGGCAGTGAAGCCCATGTACGTGTGCAGATCTAGATGGTTACCTGGGGGCAGATCTGAAGATGAGCACGATAGGTGCTTGATGACATGGAAACTTAGTGGTGGTTGTTACTTCATTTTCCCCTCAGTTTCTGATTATGTGAGGACATTCAGTCACCTGTATATTTTGGCAAAATTTCTGTTTCATGCTTTTAAAAAGTATTTTCTTATTGAAGTCACTAATCTATGTCTAATGACTTTCATTGGCTATTGCTGTATTCATTTCTGTTGTCCTGGTGATCACATCTTTGCTCTGATTGAAAACCACTTATCATAATAATATTGAGTCATTTTCATGGAGAGTTAATTTTAAAAAATACTGTATTGTCAAGTAATTGAGGTCTTGTTAACTGCTTTTAACTTAAGCTAACAAGCTTTGTGCATTACAGTTGTCTAGTGAGGGGGAAGGTACCTTATGTGGCTTTGTCTGAATAGCTTTCTAGACTGTCTCTTGTTGCTTTTTTCTCTTGAATAAACAAAGAAATCTTCTTTGGAGACAGAGGTAGCTGTAGAAGCTCAAAACTGCTGAAGGACCTGATTGCTTTGAATACATTGATGCTTTTACAAAGCAGTCTTTACTTTAGACTTGCTGGCAAGCCTGCTGGGATACTGATATCTAATTTGGGTTTTACAGTCATGTATGTGTAACTTTTGCAAGTCACTTTCCCTTTCTGAGCTTTGTTTTTCTTATGTTTTAAGACAAAAGATTGTATTAAATTATCCCTGCAGAATTTTGTTTGTAATGACATGAAGATTGCATCATACTCTTTGTATGTAGCAATTTGTAATGCCGGTGTTAATATTTATTGATACAACTTTTATAAACCAAGAACTGGACTTACTAAATGTAGGAAATATGATGATAAATTTCTTTTATTACAAATACATTTAAAAGAAACCGTAAAATGGAATGCTAAATTTTATCAAAGATTAAATTTTGCTATAGATTGGCAACTAATCTTCAGTTTGAAATGGGAAGTTCCATGCATATGAATATTTTAGATGGCAGCAGACAGACTCTACAAAATTCTCTTAACTGTGCCTTTCAATGATCCTGTCCTTAATCTTTCTGATGGCTCAAAAACCTAGAAAAGTGTGGGCTCATTTTCAGCCCTGTTCTGCCGCCAAGAAATCAAATCTAGATGTAGGCTCTCCCTGCTAATGGTTAGTAGATAGAACACTTTTTTGTTATGGGAACTGGGTCCTTCATAAATTGGGCTCGTAACTATCATCCCACCACGAAGGTCACTTATTCTTGTCACCTTTGTGTCTGAGTATGCCACCCATCAGTATCTGTGTGTCTGTGGATGTGTGGATTGGCATGTGTGCCCTTGTCCCCTCCAACTCTGTACTGCTGTGAGACTTTGGAATCCTGAGCAGGTGAGCTATAGGTCAAGGCTGGGGGCACCAGCTGCATTATGTGAATTTTCCCCACAGAGACCTGCTCCTTAGCAGCTGCTCTCATGGGACTCAGCAGCCATGAGCCACTTGTATCACCTTCTCTGATTTGAAGAATCAAGTAGAATATCTGAAACAGGAGGATGCTTTTTGGAAAGCCATTGTCTACCTAATCCTGGGAACTTTTTGTCCAATTTCCAGACTGGATAATTCTATCATTAGAAAGGGCAATAGAAGTCACTGAATGAAAATGAGAAGAGGAAAGAGTGCTTACCAGAAGGTAGAAGTTATGTGCTAGAACGCTATACACTGGAAGGGGGAAATGACTGAAATCTTTGGACCAATCCACAGAAAGTATCATATTTTTCCCCTGTTTTGATGAGCTGACTCTTTCATGAGTCTTCTTTATCCTTTCCGGAGCTGGTGCCCCTTGGAAGCACTGTATCTTCATCTCTTCCTTAGAGAAGTGGAACCCCACCTGTCTTTGTACCAGAGTCTAAGGGGAAGTCCTCTTTTTCTACTGTTGCTCTCACTTGCACATACAGTGACTTTTCTACTTGAGGGAACCCTATGAACAAGTGGATTTGATATAATAGTTTGGATTGTTCATCCAAAGTATCCTAAAGTTCAGATAGTTTATAGATCCAAGTGACATGTTGTTTATAAAATGCCACTTCTTGTTAGACAATTCAGAATGTTTCTAGTTTGTGTGTCAGTGCCAAGTACTAGTAGATTGACTATTTTTTTGTGTTTTTTTTTTCTTTTTTGCATGAGTTGACTGATGTTTGAGGCATTGAGTAGAGACAGCCTGAGACCCAAAGCTGAGCTATTAACTCCCAGATGTGCACAATTTTCAAGGAAATGTTCTGTGCCTGTGGTTATTACTCAGCTGGCTCCTTAAATGCTCTCATCTTGGCACCTACTGCATTTGCTAAATTCAATTTAAAGAAAGAACAGGAGAGAGAGGGAATTTTGTGGAAAGCAATTATGCTGCTCTTTTGTGACCTTCATGCTTTCCCCATTGTGATGAATTTTGGGGTTAGCTCTTGTATCAGTCAGCATGTTGCTTTCACTAGAATTTTGTTGTATATTACAGATAACCAGTTGTATGTAATTAAACAATAATGTTGGTGGTGCAAGGCATTTTCTTTGAATTAATGACCAGCTGGGAAAAGCTGATGGCTGGAGTATCAGCCAAGGGCTATTAGGTTCGGTCCTACATTAATCCCCAGAAATGCCCATTTGTGACATCACTGTTGGTATTGAACAATGAAAATGGATGACAATTTATGGATATTTATCACATACTCCTGAATAACAAGTTCCCCATTCACTGACCAAAGTCATTTTTTCCTTTTATCCTCCAGTTGCCCTTTAATCTTAAAATATAGCAGTGCATGAAAATGGAATTTCACAGTTTTCATATAATTGTGGGTTTTTTTAAAGAGTTCTACATTTACAAGTTTTCTTTAAATACTTTGAATGGTAAAGCCAGAATTTTTTTCAGCTGTGATACTAGAATTTGATAAGTGTCTATATTATCATAACTATTTGCTCATGGCAAGAAATGGTTGCAAATGTTTCAAATACCAGCAGTTGCTAGCAAAGATGTGCATTCAACAACAAGACCCTAAAAAGTTATAGTAACATTCCTAGTACATGAAGGGGAACTCTCTGCCAGAAAAATCTGTGGTGGTATGCCTGTATAATATTTTTGATTACTGCTGCAGAATGCTTGAGGAAAACAGAAAAGTGACTAATATATGCATCACTTTCTTGCATAATTTAATGACTTGTAAAAGAAGACAACAATTCGACATACAATCAATCAAGAACTTGTTCTAAACTCATAATTTTATTATAAATTTAAAAGTTATTCCGATTTTTAGACCATTTTCCCCCAACATGAAAGTTCTTAAAGCCCATTTAGATCCCAGCCAATGATCTAGGAGTGTTTGAGAAACACAGAAGCTTCAAATCCTACCTAAATTCTATCTGTCCTATCCTATCCTATCTAAATTCAGCCACAAGCTGTTTATTTGTTACAAACACCACAGCATTATTCTCCCTATAAGAAGTCTGCTGGTGGTATCGGTCCTCCTAAATGCATGTTAAGTGTATGCATTTGGGGGAGTAAAATGAGTCAGAACACCATTAATCACAGCTTTGGAGGCACTGACTCACTCCTGGGGAAATGCAGGGGCCTCATTGGGAAGGGTGTGAAAGAAAGAAAAAAAATCATTCTTGGGTCAGTTCTGTCTCTGCAAATGCAGATCAATTTTGCACACAGTTTTGTCAGCAGTTTTCAGACTAAGGAATGCAGCAGTAGACCGTATAAGGGCAGACACCTGATTTCTGTAGGGAAAACAGAACAGGTGATGCATAGTCCTGCCTGGGTGACACACACAAAGGTCCTAAAGAGGAAACAGACTGAGAGGAGCCTGCTGTATATCTAAGGCCTAGATTATTAAGCCAAGGTCTGTTCTTCTACAATCCAACAAAGGAGATCTGTGATCCACTGTTGACTATGATTAGGGAGTTTTGAATATCTGAAAGATATTTGCCACAACCCCAGATCCATGGAGATCGAAGAGTAAAACCTACATGTCTCTGTGTTTAATTCTATTTCAGCAATAAAATAGAGCATTTGCATTGATTTTCTACTCATACTTGTGGTATTCAGGCTATCCACATGGATGTGAATTCTGATGAGGACACTTACTCATCTGTCAGACTCAGTACTTTTCTTGGAAATCAGGCCTTTCTTTACCAGGAGCAGACAGAGAAAAAAAATATATATATATATATATGCTAACTTTCTGGTAATTGGTCCAGAGCAGCCGCTTTTCATCTGTCAATATTGATATTGCATCTCAAATTGCAACATGTGAGCTCTATATGGTGTAGAGGAACAGCCTAACTCTCAGTATTAAAATGTTTTTGTACCATGAGTACAATTTTACACTGTTACATTTTCCTTGTACTAGCTCTTGAGTGGCTAGTCCCAGGGATTTAGTATTTTAAACTCAGCCCCTAAAGAGAAAATCACCAGTTTGATAGATGTGTTTCTTTGAAACTTTGTGTGGAAATGTTATTTTGTTAGTCTTCTTCCCTGGGAGTAAGTTTGATGTAAGATGTTCTCTGCTTTCATGAAGCTCTAACTTGAGTTCATTTTGTTATGTGGTGACCACAGTTCTGGATGACGCCCCCCCTGGCACACAGGAATACATTATGTTACGGCAAGATTCCATCCAATCCGCGGAATTAAAGAAAAAAGAGTCCCCCTTTCGTGCTAAGTGTCACGAAATCTTCTGCTGCCCGCTGAAGCAAGTACACCACAAAGAGAACCCAGAGCCCGAAGGTTTGTGCACGACAGATGCGTGTTTTGCTTGTTCTCTTTCATTCTATTTCTTTCTTTTCTTTTTTCTTTTTGGATTGTGCATTGCCCTCTGGTGTGGTATGTCTTGTGCGGCTCCTGCTATAGCTAGGGCCTCCCTCGCTCGCTGGTGAATGTGTTATGTAGTCTCAGAGAGAGCACTGTATAATACAGTCATCTTTGGCACAGCGCATAGCATCCTCCTGCTTTTTGCAGCTGAAACATTTTCAGTTGGTGTCATGACACAGCTCTGTTTTGGCTGCTAAAGTTGCTTGCTCCTGTAGCCAACATCTGGCCGAGACCCTTCCCCTCACCTACATTCCTGAAGTGTCAGTGAGCTGAGGAATGACATTTCCAAAATGAACTAATCAGAAGAGTGTTTCCAATGTTCTAGCTTTCCTCCACTCCATGAAGCTTCTGCCGTACGCTGGAAGAATGCCCCTGATCTATTTGGTTTGCTGAAACAGGCCCAGACTTCCCATGTAATGCACGTCCAGTTAACTCCCCTTTGCCATGGTGAAATGCATGCCTCAAGATGACCATGAGTAGTTTGTTTTCCTTTTCAGCTCAAGTACAGGTTTGGACAACTCTACTTGCTGTTGCTCATACCACATTAAAAAGGTATTCATTCCCATCCCTGCCACAAATCTGTCTCTGAAGTACCTCATCTGGCCAGCAAGGATACTTACTCATTTTTGTTCCAATTTTGCATATGTTGAACAGGATTATCTTTTCACATTACCAAAAAGTGATATTTTTTTACCATCTGTGTACATTTCAACTTCCAAAACATTTGAGTATATACTGCTTATGCTAATTAAATACTTCTTGGGAAACAGCCGTATTCACTTAATATTAAATACTATTGATGCAGTTTTCCAATGAATTTGTCAGAAGTGACAAAATTTACCTGCTTTTGGCAACTGATGCACACTCTTCCATTTATGGTTCTTGTATGTTTCCTAAAGGTGGCTTTGTTCCCATTTTAAGTTGCCTTTTTAAACCATTATGGGAACTCTTAATACAACTGTCTTTCTGATCTGGAAAATATTGCCACCTAGTTTTCTTTGAAGTTCGGCATATAAAGAAACTACTCCAAGTGAACTCAAGTGCATAGATTTGGAAGCAAAATTTCATATCTCAAACTTTCTCCTTCTCTGTTTTAACCCCCAAAAGAGTTTTAGATCTTTATTGGCAGAAGATTAGAAACCTATATGTGTCTGTGTTTGATTCTATTTAAGCAATAAAATAGAACATTTGTATTTATTTTCTACTCATACTCATGGTATTCAAGCTATCCATTTTGGGTGTGAGTTCTGACAATGACACTTATTCATCTGCAGGTAGAAATGGTGAGCCTTTACAGTGAGTAAAATTCATCTTTTGGTAATTTAGTAGAAAAAATACTAAAATGATTTCAATTTTACTGAAACAAAAATTTTAACCAGTGACAATTACTTTACGGCATGAAAGATGTTCCCTATTTTCTACTTGCTTCTCTTAAATTATATATGTTTGTATCCATACACATGCACACACACACACACACACACACACACACACACACACACACAGATACCATTTTTATACTTTCCAATTAGTCTGAAAGGAAAGTTTGGGTAAGAAAAATAAGCCATGTAAAAAGCCACTGGCTAAATTTAGTCAAGCAATTGGTTAGACAGTTAAAATCATTTTAACAATACTTTATATTAAAAAAACACTTGAAAAACTAAATTCAAGATCCCCCATCTTTTTATTACAAATACTTTTGACAGATCTATTAATTTTCATTAACTGTGAATGTAACAGAATATAATTCTGAATATATTTGAATGTAATTGTGAATACTGTTATGAAGGTTTTGAGATATGAAGAGCTCTGTAGAAAATGGGTAGCAGTTAAATTCTCTTCTACAGTATGTGGACAGCTCTTAATGTCATTTCTTCTGTATATTGAGTGGCTGCCATCTTCGTGAATGTGCCTGTCATCTCTTCACTTGTACACTCTTATGATAGGCATTGTCTTCTTTCAGACTGAAGACTTACCTTGGTTGTACCCTCCTACCAGTTCTTCTGGGATGATGGAGCTAATGTTTTTCTTCTTATTCCTATGAATGATTTGTAAATAGCATTAGATTTATTACAGCTTTTTAGGGAAGGTGACATTTTAGCACTATTCATTAGCATACTGTACCCCTTCAAACTACAGTCCAGAAATTTGTAGTGAACCCAAATCTGCAAATGAAAACACTGGATCTCTGCCTCCAGAAGATGTTAGACAGGGGTGAAAGAAAACATGCTGTGGAAAAAAAACCTTGAGTAAATAAGAAAATGATGGCAAGAAATTAACCTGCTTACTTTATGTAGGATACTGAAGCTTGTCATTTCCAGGAGGTGAAGTAACTGGGTTTCGAAGGGTCAGGAACTACTCTGGTATCCTGGAAGATTTCTGATAGACTGGTTTTTAAATGCCATGAGGTGTAGTCTTCAGTTTGCTCTTGAAGTTGCTCTAACATTTTGTTATAATTTGAAGAGATTAAAGGTGTCCTTATACAAATGGAAAGTATCTTAGATCTAAACCCTGTATGCAGCGAAACATTTTGTTCTTGCTGGAAGCATCTGAAAGAGCTACTCCTCTCGGGGTCTCTGTTCCAGAGCATGAGACCTTAATTAACATTGGCTGTGGCTGTCTACCAATGTAAGTGAGGTAGAAGGCAATGGCTCAGCCATCCTTTGTTTAGCCTGTGCAAGGCTGACCTTCCCAGGTGACCTCCTCTAACGAGGTGTTGTTTGCACAGTGTCAGAAACCCTCAAGTTAAAAAATGAAGTCACTTAAATTTGAGGAAAATAAAATTTTGAATTGCATAAGTTGTAGAAAGATTAAATTAGGCCAAAAAAGTCTAGATGTATGAGTTATTAATTTGCTTTTCTCTAACTGAATTGACAAAATCAAGCTATTTTTCCCTTAATATAGAAAAAGCCCTGATTATTCATTTTGTTGGCAATGGTTTGTAAAATGCCTGATTATTGCCATAGTTTATGGCCACTTGAGATTTGGTCCAGATAACTTTGTTAACATTGTTCATAGTCATTTATCTTTTGAAGACATTCTTGCATTTTGTCCAGGGGTGTCAGAATCCATGTAAAAACATGGAGAGATGGACTGAAAAATCTCACTAGCTTTTCAGGACACACTAATGCCAAATTACATTTTGCCAAAAGCAGGTTTCTATTTATGAACAGCCAATTCCCCTCAAAAAAGTTTAATCTGTTCCAAATACTTGTGATTTTCAGTGATGTGATTATTTCCATAAAAATCACTTGTGATGTAAGTGAGTACTTATGTGAGTTATATTGGCATTTGGCTGAAGAAGCACATACAAATATCTGAGAGTCTAATTTGGCCCAGTACCAGCAACATTCTTTGTTATAAGAAAGCCGCGCAGTAAGTGGAGATCATTACCAAAATGTTGCTCTTGGTGTTCCAAGAGCCTTTTGGCAAGAGAAAGTATAATCTTTGTAGCTTTGTTCCTTTGTTCACTTTTTCTTTCTGTGCCACGCATGCCAAAATGAAATCACTGATTTAGAGTCACTCCTGGAAGCCAATCTATTATCATCACAGCTCCAGCTTCTCAAATACCACTCATCATGCTTCTACTGATATTTGAAAACTGTTAAAAAGAGTCCCTCCAGAAGATACAGGTTTATGAGTAGGCAGTGTTGAAAATCTGCAGACAAATAAAGCACTGCTTCTTAGAGTTTTCTTTTAGGGTTGCAAATTCCGATTGCACTAGTAAACTTGAAGGAATTAATGCGATATAAAAAGTATTACTGAGCTCAATAATTTGTAACCCTCTTAATCAGACATTTGACCTCTTTTGTGTCTTCCTGCTTTCATGTGAAATACATTCCATCTTCCTCAGAACATCCATAACATTTTCATTCAGACAGCTATCCAACCATAGTAGGTTTGGTTGGAGTGGGAGAGAATCTGTGTTGGGAGTCAAGTGATCAAATATCACAGCTTTCCTCAACCACGAGGAAGCAAAATTCTGCACTACGTGTTAAGGGGATATAGTAGTAATTATAGAAATGGTGTTACTCTGATAATGCCTTGCTCTCCTGACCTCAGAAATAATATATGTCACATTAAATATCAGTTTTGCCTAAATGGTAAAAAACAAAAAAGAGTATTAAGGAAGATGCTGAGGGAAATATTTTTCTTTTCATTTCATTCTTTTCATTTACAGTATTCTCAACTCTGTTGTCTCCTGCTGTTATGCTTTATCACTTTAATACTCACTTTCCTTTTGAGAAATGTAGGTCAGTATTAACTTGATTTACTAGTTTGATAAAACTGAACTGCTGCTATTAAGTCTTTTCCCCACTAGGGTAGAATTGGGTAACAAATTCTGGTACTTTACACCTGAAAATCTCTTTAGCAAAAATATAGTTGGGTTCTTGATGTGTCCTCTTGAGGATGGGAATTGAGGGTATATTCCTATTTTATTAGAAAAAATATGGAGTCATGTGTTTGGATTACTATGAATAGATAAAAGGACTTTATTCTTAATCCTTTTGTTACACAGTGTAACTTAGAGTCACCTGGTCTTTGTTGTATGATCTGGAAGATGAAAAAATGATACCAGAGAGTTTCTTTTACTCACTGAAGCAAATGGCAGTTTAAGTGCAAAGTCCCAAGAAAGATAAAAAATAATTGGTCCAAATAAAAGCCAGAAATCTAAGGGCTTTGTTGACTGTCAATGAATGAACCCAATCCTTTCTCAACCAAGTGTTCAAATATGGTTCTCTTGGTTACATGTCAGTTGCTTTTTAGAAGACAACTTGTTGTCATAATAGCACTAGGCAACCAGCAATAGCATTACAACATGTTCTCTGTTCCCTCCTATTTCTTCACCTTATTGCAGCAAATATGAAATTAATTCATATTTTGGGGATAGCTTCTACTCTCTGGAAAACTCATAATCGAATCAAGGAAGTATACTTAGCAGCCCATAATTCAATTTCAGGACAGGATGAGCATTTATTATCCTCTTATTGAATATATGCATCTCAATTCAGTCTCCAGGCTGGCTTTTACAGTAGCCATTCATTCTTTGACAGTATGATTCACTTTTTAAAGCAAGAGACCTTCTCATCTCCTTGTGCTAACCAGGGTGATGGTACTGTCTTGAGACAAAGTGGTCTCTCTGTCAGTGAAATTGTGGGTAGATATTCCTGTTGTGTGAATCCAGCAATGATAACCCATTTTAGGTGTGTCTTTAATATGACAAGGGCTCTGAGAAAAGTCTCTGAAAGTATACCAGATGAATGATAGTGTATGATACTGATTTTGATTATTTTTAAATCAAAGTATGACACTTAAAAAATCTGGAACTTTCCTATCCATGTGGATGCTACCATCCCCCATTGTTGCTGACATGCTCCTGAGTGTAATGGCTCAGCACCTCCTCTTCTTCCTTATTTTCTTTTCATATCCAGTTGACAAACTATTTAAGAAAATGTGCCCTTCTAAGCTAGCACAGGGTGAGCCAGCTAAACTGGGTTCTGCATCTGGTAAAGGCATAGCCTGAATGACTTTTCACTGATTTGCCAAATCAAAGCTACCTTAATACATGGACATTTTCCTTCACTAAGTAGGTGCGTGAGAATGTGCTGGTGCCTCTGCTCAAATGTTCATACTGTTTTTGTTTTAAATAATAACTTGTTTGCCTGGTTGAGGAGAATGCAGGAAGGAACTGTGCTCTCTTATTAGATTCTTAAATAATCATTGGATCAATTGTTCCGACTATATTTCATGCAACACTGTTTGTGTAAGATAGCTTTGTGAAAAGGAAAATCCTATAGCCAAGGATGTGTTTCTCAAATTGCATGGCACTCCTAGAGAGTCACGATGTGTATGATTATATTTAAGATTTTGAGAAGCCTTGCAGATTAGGAAACTTTTACCTCAGCAGTACCGTGGTAAACCATGCTTCCTAGTGACTAGCAAGTTCTTATTCCCGGTCCCTATTAACATCCCACAGTTATACCTTGAGCAAGGATGTGCTGGCTTCACAGAGCAGCGTGTTCCCATCCAAGCTGGTCTTTGACAAGTAGTACACTTTTGAAAATGTTTAGCATACCCTTTTTTTCTTAACCCCCCTACTATGTGCTTCTGTGTGGCCCATGGCTCAGTGCTGGGTCTGAAATGGTTTGTTACTAGTCCATGGCTACGTAAGAAGCTTGTGTCTGATTGTAAATAATGCACCATTCCCTTCATCAAAAAAGTATTGCTGTGCTGCTGGGAAAAACAACATCAGACGAACTGAATAAAAAATGAGCCTAATGATATAGTTCATAGATCAACCCAATGTCTGTGGACCATATTTGAGCAATAACTGATTTAGCTTAATGATCCACACCTTGTCTTCATATCAGAGCCACCCAAAGACCTTTGAAACAGTACATATTGATACCTGAGCTTAACATCAGATCTAAACCTACCAAATGAAAAAAATACTACAAAATCTGTTACAGTAGAGACTGAACATAGGGGCTTTGAAAAGAATATCCCAAGGTGATTCTAATGGGCTTACAGAATTGGAATCAATGCCTTAGAAAACAGTCATATTGGCTTAAGGCCTGTTGCTTAATGAGGTCAGCTGTCCATTCAGAAATCTTATCATGTTGATTACACGGGCCTCTTCAGGAGGTGCCCTGTGATTGGAAGGCACAGCTGGAAGGAAGCACTTATATGACCTTCAGAACTTGTGGCTATGTAAGGTATCCAGCTTTCCCACCCACACATGCCCCTTTCTGAAGTTTTCTTGCCCATTTGTCATTCTGCATTTTTAGAAAAAGAATCAGGTTTTTCCATAGGAGCATGATAATCCGCCACTTTGTGACCAACATCCTTTCTTGCAAACACTCATCACACTTGTTCTGCTTTCAAACTCTGATGCAGATTGCAGATGTGTGTGGAAGTCTCTCAGGACCCATGCATGTAAGTGTACTTAAAGAAGAGGACGAAGGAAGAGCAAGGGTGTTTTGATATGCCAGAAGAGTCCTGCTGCTTCTTTACCTGCTTGTTACTGATCTAGAGTAAGATGCCAGAGCTTGACTTAAGCTGCTCCGGGCCTGAGCATCAGACCCTAATTTAGGACAGAGGCTGTCATCATTGAAATACTGCCTTCTTATTACATACACACACACACACACACACACACACACACACACACACACAATCAGCTACTGCAGCTTAAAACTGTGGCAGCGGCATGAATGAGAGAAGAGACCCACATGATTGGGCGATTTTAATTGCTATCTACATTTATAAATCATTCCTAGCATTCTCAATTATGTTGATTCAGGTATTCATTTGTTATATGCTACAGCATTTCTCAGTGTGCTTAAGAATGACCAGCTTGAATAATACCCACAGGAAAGTGTTGAACAAGAGATACTACATGCTGCATCTTGTCAGCACTCACCCTTGCCTTGCCTCACACCCAATATCCACACTCATTCCAACACATGAAAGTCACATGTCCGCTTTCATGCAGGTGCTAGCAGATATCTACTTATGAGACCCAGCTATTTTAAGAGCTG
This sequence comes from Fukomys damarensis, assembly GCF_012274545.1. NCBI lineage: Eukaryota > Metazoa > Chordata > Mammalia > Rodentia > Bathyergidae > Fukomys > Fukomys damarensis. The sequence continues at coordinate 114,671,327 of NW_022900951.1, read as the reverse complement.
TATTCTCAGAACAGTTCAAGGCAACCTTCAGACATGTCCTGCTTGGGAAGCAGAGAACAACACACAATTGACAACCAATCCAAGGGGGAAGGGAAAGCAGCACCCCTTGGCTGGGCCACTTCTCCATACAAGGACAGCACAGTATGAAGACCCTGAGAGGAAGGGCACAAAAACCCTGACAGGTAGGGACTGCTACTACCATTTTACACATGAGTAAAAATACTGGAGGCTTATGTCACCTTCCCAATAAAGGATAAGACTTTATTCAAATCTGATTTTTCTGACTTTCAAAGCCCATGTTCTTGTCCTTCCAGGGCTTCCCCATTTGCTCAGGTTTCCCTTTCATGCTCCATTTGTTATTTTAAAAGCTGAGCATTTTCTCAGCCTCATAGGAATAGATATTGATTAGAGAACTGGATAAAAGCAACCGATTTTTTTTTCATCACTTGTGAGAACCTTATTCTGTAATCTAAGGTAACGGATAATGAAAACTATAATTGATGATTTTCCAAAACATAATATGTGCTGCCAACTTTGCCTAACATTGTCTTTGATTCTTATCACAATCCTTGGAAGTACGCAGGTATTTGCTTTACAGATGAGGAAACTGAGGTCTTGAAAAGTGAAATAACTTGTCCAAGGTCACTGGGCTTCAACATTGTAGGGCCAATACTCAAGTGCACCTTGCATCACCGCCAAAATCCATGATCTTTCTATTAATAGAATGTGTCTCATACCCTGAGTAGACCAAGAGGAGGTCCCCCGTTTATTCGCTAGGGATTCCAGTATCATCATACTGAGACACTTTGGCCTGATCTTGATAACGAGAGGTGGAGGGGCCTTGTTTGTGCTGTCAGAAAATCAATAAATAGGTACTTGCCCTTGCAATAAAACAAAAATAGTCAAATATAATTTTAAAATACTTTCAGGGTATGTTCTTTTCAAATTTGACGTGGTCAAAATGCTTTACATTCTGCAATATTAAGAGGTGGAGTTCATTCACTATGCTGACTTATGCTTCTCAACTGTGGGCCAATTCTTGATCTCCTCGAGCCAACTGACCTTTTACCTCTAAACCTTTTCTCACACAATGTTATCTGATGCCCTATGTCTCTCTGTGACAAAGCCGTCATTACATAGTGAGATGTGATTAAAAGCATATGAAGAAAATAAAATGCATATGAAGAGCAAGTCCTGTCAAACTTGGTTGGATCACTGTCAAAATACTGTTTTTGTGGCTTTCCCAAGGAGTTGGTTTGTATTAATTGGTACATTTCCTAAAAAAAAAAAAAAGCAAGAAGAGGTCCAGGGAATTTTCATAATCTCTTCTATGCCAAACATTGTAAACTAGATAGGCAGCTATCAATTTTAGCTTCTTTTATGTGCCAGGCATTTCAGGTTAATCATTGCTAATCTTCCCAAATGCCCTATGAAGTAAATGTCACCAGTCTTGAAGGGCATGATAGGAAAGCTCCAGTGTAGAGATGTAAAATAACTTCTTCAGAGTCACATAGCTAATTGCTGTGTTAATTGGAATTCAGAGCCAAGTGCATTTAGCTCCCAAGCATAATCTTTTCTATCACGCTGTGCTTGCTCAGCAATTCCTATGTCCTGACTCCTCCTTTCAGGCGCAAAACATGAGAGAAAAGCATGTCATGAACTTATCCTCTGCTGGTGAGAGCTACTTTTTAAAAGAAGACTATCTTTAATGACTCAGAAGGGTGTATTTATTTGGTGCATGGAGAATTTCCTTTTTGTGCTCTTTACATCTTGGTTCAGTTGGTGGCATAAGCAGTAGGCAAGGGGTTCAACAAAGGAGCAGTCATGGATTTTATCATACACTCCTCCTTTGTGTACTCTAAGTGCATTTATTTGCTACAGGTCATTTTTCTGCATTTCTTGCCTAAGTGGAGGAATGTTTCAAAGTTGTGGCTTACCTCATGGAACCACTAGGCCTTAGAGTGGGATTAGTTGATTCTTCCATGCATGTCTTCATCACAAAAGAAGAGAGACGGCAAGGCGAAGTTATGGAGCTGACATGTATCTGAGAAATGGTCCATATAAGTGAAGAAAGCGTGTGCTTAGGTCTTGCAAATTTAGAAACTCCCAGTGAAGGCTTATAGGCTGAATCATTGCTCATCTTACATTATAGGAATCTGTGCACTGAGAGGAGGATAGTCTGTATACAAATACAGGGAGATGGTGGGGACCAACACATCCATATTGGGATTATGTACTTCTTCTGTCTCTGTAAGCATAGCTGACTTTCCATGGTCTAGATGCAGACTCTTCACTGAGGATGTCAGTGGGGCCAAAGCTGTCTGGATTGAACTCTACCGGAGACTTGCCATTGCCCCTGTGGTTACATAGCTTTTGCTGATCCCTTCTGGAATACAAAGGAAATGACCACTTTGTGATGGCAAATCACCATTCAAAGAGGGTGTGGACACACACCACTATTTAAAATAATTCACTGGGGGAAAATACATGCAGAGAAGTAGCAGAGCTCACATGATTCTTCTCCTGGAGTCCTTTCTAGGATCCATCCAGCCTAGCAAAACCTATATTAATCACAGCCCTCAGTGAGATAATATGGGCTCAAGGTAACCATTCATAGTGAGAACATTCATCATCTAGCAGGCTGGCTCAGGGTGTGAACAAAATCTGATTCTTTTCATGCAACAAGAAAGGAATAAAGAGCAATTCAGAAAGTGGGAATTGCAGAAGCTGCAAGCCAGTAGCTTTTCTCTTTTATTCTTTCTTCAGCTACTTTTGTCTGTACTCACTTAATTTTTTGCCAAGAACATAGCATTTTGGAATCAGGTTAGAAGATAAATGAATTGATTCAGTAAATCTCTGGTTGTCATGCATAGCTAGCTGCTAACTTAGTGGATAATTGGTTGATTATACTCAGATATTACTGAGGAAGGAAAAGAATCAAAAATGAGAATAACAGTAGTTTGGTAACCTTTAGCCCTTTTCTTCCTATTTCACATTGTCCATTATATCACTAGAGTCTTATGTACTATTATAGTTTATTCACACCAGGGAAACTATAATAGTGTAGGGAAAGTGGGAAGGGTAGGGGAAAGGTAATAAAGGAAAAGAAAAAATATGAGAAAATACAAAAAGGGAAATGAAGCGTTTGTAAAGGGGGAGTGGAGGAGAGGTGAAGGGAGGGCAGGGACAAGGGGAAAAAAATGAGAACCAAGACATGTCCTGTAAAGGTACAAGATCCCAATAATGAATGTAACTGTACTGTATACCTAAAATGCACCAATAAACTCAATGTGGAAAAAAAATTAAATATTTTTCACCCCCCCCAAAAAAAGAATAGTTTGGGATCCTTTTCCTCTTGTTCAGCTTTTTCTTTGAGAACAAATACTAGTTTCTTAAAAAAGATTCCTTTTCCTTCACAGTTAGGAATCTATTTAAATATGCGGGCTTTATTTCATTTCTACTAAATGGAACTTTACTAAATAAATACAAGAAACACAGTACAATGATTGGCAATAGTAAGTGCTCAATGAATATCATTACAAGTAAGTCTAACAAAGTCAGTCTAACAAATTTGGATAATTTTGAGTTCAGTGGGCCATTTGCCCTAATGCCATAGCAAGTGCCTATGTGTTTTCATTCACCATTAACAGAATGCATGTATTTGTCAGTAGAAATTTACTGCATGTCCTGCATATTGAGCAAAGCCTTACAGTGTGTTCTAGGCACTGCATAACAAAAAAAAGACTGACTTTATCCACAAGGAGGAATTAAGGAATGACAAGAAAAGCAGACTTTGGACTAGTATTAGTTACATTGGTTTGCATTTAAATACACTCTAGAGCATAGTGGTTTAAAACAGCAACACTTTTTCTTTTATTTCTCATGCAGTATAGGTTGGCTAGTTGGTTTTTCTGACCTTGCTGGCTCCATCATTCGTTTGTGATCTGCTGGCAAGCCAGCCTAGACCATTTGCTCTAGGATGTGTTTGTGTAGGACAGTTTGACTCTCCTTCCTGTTTCTCACATAAATTCCATGAGTCCTTTTTATCTTTTATTCATTTCTTCATTCAACACTTATTGACCAATTTGTCTTTGTGTCAGGCACTACTGTATATGGTGTTCCCTTCAAATTGCTAGCCTGAGTTCTGGGCTGCTGATAGATATTTAAGACTTATCAGCCTGTAACAAGTGTTAAGATTGTGACAGCAAACATGTCTTTCGTATACTGATTCGAATCTTTCAGTTAACTACTCAGAAGCAGGATTGTCAGACTATATAATAATGGCATTTTTGTTTTTTTGAGGAATATTCATACAGTTTTCTATGGTGGTTTTGCTAATTTGTATTTCCATCGTCAGTGGACAAGGGCTTCCTGTTGACATCCTGGCCAGAACTTGGTATCTTTTGATTTTTATATTAGTCATTCATAAATGTACTAGATTATATCTCATTGAAGTTTTGATTGATATACATCTCTTTAGTGATCAGTGGCACTGAGAATTGTTTCACATATCTGTTAAAGTTTTTATATCTTCTTTTGAGAAGTATCTATGCAGGTCCTGTGCCCATTTCTTAAAAAGATAATTTATTTTCTTCATAAAGAGCTGTTTGTGTTCCTTATGTATTTTGGATATTAACCTTTTCTCAGATGTAGAGCTTGTAAATATTTTCTCTCATTCTGTAGCTTGTCTGTTGTTTCCTTGTTATGCTGAAAACTCTTATTTTTATAATCACATTTGCTTACTTTTGCTTTTTTTTGTTTTTTGCTGGTGCTTTTTGATATTTCCTCAAAAGATTTGAAATCAGTTTATTGAAGTGACATTTTCACACCCATGTTTATTACAACACTATTCTCAGTAGCCATGTATAGCAGCCTACATGCCTGTCACTAGATCAATAGATACAGAAAATTTGATAAGAATGCAATGGAATACTATTCAACCTTAAAAAGGAATGAATTCTGATATTTGTGACAGAAATAAAAAGCATTATACTAAGTGAAATAAGCCAAATATACAAAAGTTTCATGTTCTTACTTATGTGTGGGATCTAAAGCAGTTGAACTCATAGAAGCAGAGAATAGAATGGTGGTTAACAGAGGCTGGAGTAAGGGGATGAGGAGATGCTAATCAAAGGCTACATACTCTGGTAAGAAGAATGCATTTAATTATTCTTTTTTGAGATCTGTTGTTCAGCTTGGAGAAAATAGCTAATGATTCTGTATGCTGACATTCAGTTTCTCAGAGAGCGAACCTTCAGTGTTTTTATCACAGAAAATCTCAAAGGTTGAAGTGGTAGATAGATTGGTTAGATTAATTTGACCTTCCATATTGTATTAAAAATCATATCATTACTTTGTGCTCCATAAATATACATGGATATAGTTTGTCAACATATAATAATATAAAAGAATAAATTAAAAAGCATAAGAGCAGAAGAGGCACCTAAGGGAGAGAGGGTACATATAGACATGAGCACTCAGATCTGAAAGAATAAAATTCAGGAGAAAGGTGCTAAGAAGCCTAAGGGAAGATTTGAGCTCCAGGAAGGAAGGGTATCAATAGAGCAGGATATAGTAAGGAGGTGCTAATGTAATATAAGCCTTTGGTATAGCCCTTTATCATCTAGGCTTTTAGTCCAATTCATTACAACAAAGAATGGAAGTGTCTCCACCTCCTACACTTTGACATAAATCATCAAAATGGATTGGTTTAAAACGATCCTTTATAGATATAGTTATGAGGAATTACATACTATCCAAATGCTGAAGAAAGTCAGTCCTCGTAAAAATGCCATTGATTTTTTTCTTCTCCATAATGCTTCCAATGTTTAAGTCTTTGCCAAGACCAATTTATTATTTTGTTGTTTGTCCTTTTCAATGTAGATAAAATTGCTCAATATACATTTCCAGTGGCCTGGGTTTATTGGGTCACTGGGAATTAAATGTTTTAAAGTGACGTATGTACCTTGGAGCTGTATTAATAGGCTGTAAGCAAGGGTGACATTATACAAGCTTCCAATAAAGCAAGTTTTCTGCAAACTTTACAAACATGAACTCTTGCTAGACCGTGAAAATTAATTCTTTATCTAGCGGTGAAGGTTTCTTGCTTAATCAAAGAGATAGTGTTTTTTTATTTAAAAAAAGCACAGTCACAGTTTTGTAGTGAAGAACTGTTGGATTGACAGTATGATACAGAGTCTGTATAAGTGAGCTGAATTTTCATCTGGGAATTTTGAATTTTGACCACATGGGAATAGTAATTTGCCATGGAAAATTGGTTGGAGGTTTTCTTTACAGCATGTCTCTCCTTACCTAAGGTCAAATAATTCTTCCTCAGTGGCCTCAAGTGGTAACGGAGGCTTTGTATTTTCAGTGTGAGAAAATGAGAAATTAAATTAATTCACTTTTCATAGACTAGCATACAGTACAGGGGCAAGTTTTCCTTTCTGCAAGCAGTCTTGTGCTTGGATCACCCCTTATTTCAGAATGCTACGATACCATCACTTCTACACTAATACCAGAGCCTGGAGCCGCTATGTGCTTTTTACTGAATGTTATTTTACTCAAAACAGACAATGTCACAGTAGTAAATACTGCATTCATGCACTTACCCCTAATGACAATCATTTTCCCCCCAGTATATCTAATGCTGCTTTCTTTCTTGAGTTTGTCTCAATTGAATCTGTGCTGAGACAAGATCTTGAATTTAAAATATAAGTTAGCTTCTAAATAGTGAAACACATTAAGTTAACCAGGGAGACTCTACATTCCTGCAGCTTATAAGACCCTTCGACATCTTGTCATTCTTTTCTCACCTGCCTGCTAACCTTTAGAAAGCTCTTTGAAGAAAGAAAAATATCTCAGCAGGTAGAAAGAAGAAGGTCAGATTTAACACAGAAAGTGAACTTTGCCTTCGCTACTGCTGGGATGAGGGGATGAGAAATTACCTGTGCCCTTGAGTGCTCCTGGCTTTTATATCTGTTATCTTTTGCAGCGGTGCCTAGTTTTTCCATGTAGATTTGGGCACGTCAACCAACACATTCTTCTATCTGATAACAATAACATTAAGTTTAGAAATTACACCAGTTCAACCTGAGATACACAGGTGAGATCTAAAACCCAGCATCTGAATTAACCTGATGCTTCATATTTCTTAGAGCAAATGCTTCATATTTCTAGAAAGACTTACAAATAGCTTAGATAAAGGTTTTGGAAGGGTGGCAAAAACAAAAGCTTAGTTGATATGTTTATCTGTTCTAGTGACCAGCACTATTGACTTTTGGGACCACAGAATTCTCTCTTGTCAGGGTCTGTCCTGCCTGTATCTTGTAGGACATTGAGTACTATCCTTGAACTCTGCTCACTAAGCAACAGTAGCATTCCCTCATGTGACAACTCAAAGTATCTCCATATATGCCAGATATCCCACAAGGAGAAATATTACCTTTTGTAGCACCGTGGGCTATATTATAATTATGTGAACAGAATAGATATGGTCTAAAATCATTTCTTTAGGATCCAGAATGAATCTATTTAATGATAACCAATGTTTTTCTTCCTTGAGTTACTAAAACAATAGTTTCACCTTAATCTAAATTATTTCCCCTCCTAATACTTCCCCTGCCCCACAAAACCTTTAATGTATTTAAACTATTGTTAAGACTTTCTAGTAGGTCTCTAGTTGATGATTTGATATAAGAAAATAGAAGCAACAGGTTAATTTAGTCATTCCACAGTTATGTAAGGAGTACCTACTTGGTTTCTGCTCTGTGTCTATTGTAGGAGACCTGGAGAAATGTAACAGAGCCCTTGCCTTTTAGGAGCTTAGATTTTAAACTCACATTTGAGAAGTGCTGTTAGTTAGTGTGGCACCAGCTCCAAGTATAACCTTATTCCAGAAGATCTTTTGGTTCTAACCCTTTTACAAGGTTTTGGCTCAGTCCTGTCTTTCTTCTGCAGTGCTGATGATGAGCAGAAGTAAAGATGTGCTTTCATATCTAGTTAATAATTCATAACCTTAGTACATTCAGTCTAACAATTCAGATTCATCAAGTATTCGGTGCCTATAATGGGGCCGGGGACTGGGCCAGTTACTCCATTCAGAGTATTTCATCTTAACATGGCCTTAAAAAACGAAACTGTCACCTGTTTCTGCATCTTCTGGTTTCTATTCGACTGCCAATAAGCACATAATATCAGAGAGAACAAGAAATTTTGTGAAGCTTTCCATAATAATTTGAAGTACATGTAGGAATTAAATTCATCAGAGTTCTGAGAAAATACTCCAAAGGACTATTAAAGAGCAGAATTAAATTTATCTCTCAGCTAATTTAATATGTTTTGCTCTATGTTTTCAAAAGCAATTGTAGCTTAGCTGGTTCCTGTTTCTTTAGCTTTGATTTTATTCCTTTATTGCAGTAAAGTGCCTCCAGTGATGGAAGTAGCTTCAAGTAAGCTCTGCTCCTTCCTCAGGTTTCCATATTCTTATCTATAAAATGAACAAAAATAAATAAACCTGAATTCTGAAATTTTTTTCTTGTTTTATATGTCTCAGATGATTAAAAATACAACTCATTGTGTTATCTTATCTCCTAACAACTTCATGCAAGCCAGAATGGAAGTTGGGCTAACAGATATTACTGAAGTCTGACTTCATAAAAGTTTCAACTTGTTGCTGCCTTAATTGAGCAAAGTGCTTCATGAGCTTGTGGTGGTAGGTGACGGCTATGAACTTTTCCTAGTTTAGATTGTTGCCAAAATTGTGATCTTGATTCCAGACTGGCTTTGAGAAGACTAAAGCCTAGGCATGGGCTAGTATGGTAAAACTGGAAAGGAAAATGACATTTTCTGAGTACTTAACTGTTTTCCTTTCAAAAATTAGTTAATATGATCAAGTTATCTGAGGAATGTACCCTATATCATACCACTAGGAAATGAGATTGAAGTACATAGCCAAATTTCCTCTCCTAATCTGCACTCTGCTTTGTACAAGAGAGATTCTCAGCACTTGCTTTGAAGAGGATTAGGAAAGCAAGCTTTATTGTTAGGTGACCCTTTAACTCTTCCTTTTAGTGCTTCCAACCTTGATGTCAGAGATCTAGTTTTGCCGTGACCTGGCCATAAAGAACTTATTTTGTGTCCTGTTTTAGAGACATACTTTGGAGTGAGTATCCCCTCCTTACAGGTGGAAAAGCAGAAGTTGGAGAAAGAGAGAACACTTGGTGGTAGACCATTACTCTAGCCTTTGGACTTTGCATTTCTATTTCTTGAAGCAGAACCATTTCATGCCTCAACACACTAGGCCCCCACTTTGGAGCTGAACTGGCATTCATACATTTCAACCTACAGGTCCTTCCTTCCCTTTCAGATACATGGGGAAACTCAGGTATGGAAAGCTGTATGCTAACAGGAGCCAGATAGACATTCACTTATTGTTCTGTTTTTCACACACACACACACACACAAAAAAAAAAAAAAAAAAAAAAAAAAAAACTTGCTTTATTAGTTATTGAGATATGAGAAATAATGTGCCTTACAAACTATGGTTTCCTGTGAAGAAATCCATGCGAGTAGGGATACTTGTGCATATTGAATTTCACCACTCATCTACTCAAACTTGCCTGTTTCTGCTGGAAGCTGAAATACATATATATTAGGTACAATCTAAGGTATGGAGTTTTCCAGTTTATCTAGATTTCTGTTAAGTAGTAGCCTATTGTCTGCCCATAGAATCAGTGCTACTGTTCTTTGAGTACCACAGCCACTGTCATCTGTAATAGTCCTGCGAATACTCTGAAATCAGACTGCCAAATGATGGAGATATATAATGAATAGTTAAGCAAACGGGTGATACTTCAGTTTGAATGGAATCTCTGGTAGAATTTTGCATAAAGGCAGGGTCATAACTCACCTCCTGTATTACCTCTGGTCGCTAGCATCTAGCTTTAGATTAGGAGAAGCAGTAACCATAACCACCATTTCTTTGGACACACACTTCTTCAAGTTTCTCTACTGTCTATAAATATCCTGTAATGTATTTATCTTGATTCCAGCTCCGTGATATGGGGTGTCACCTAATTAGGTGGCTTCAGTTGTTGTTTAAGATATGAATAAATTTAAATTTATATTCTCTATTGAAAAATATTTGGTTCTAGAGTGATTGCTGTTCTAGACACACAAGACACTGCAATGCTAAGTGGCATTTATGTATATTCGACTGTTGATTCATAAATAGAACACCTGATTGATTGATTATCTTCATAGCTGGACATTTTTCTACTTAAAGTTTTTCACTTTTGTTTTACTGTAGACAACATAGTACATTCCTGCCAAGTTCAAAACTCTTAACAACCTTGCTACAGTCCAACGTCAACTTTTGCCTTCCCAGATCTCTTGGTAAGACTCCCATCCTGAGATACTCAGGTAATCAGTCCCGTGGTCTCCATTTCCCAGCCCTTTTCTGAGCACTTCCAGCTTAGTTCTTACCACTACCTGCTTGAGGTTAAAGGGATTTGTTTTCCCATAGGGGCAAGCCCTGTGTCTCCTTCCTGACACATAGTACAAACTTCACAATTGAAAACTGTATGCCACTGCTTTAGAAAGAAAGAAGAGGACATACCAAGTTAATAGAAACCTCTGTTAACTCTTAATGCCCCAAAGACTACTTTTCAGAATTGGAAAATGCTGTGTGTGCTCAATGCCACTGTTAAGGGCATGATTGTCTGCCTAGTAAGCGACTTTCATAAAATTTGTCTACAATAAGGTCTGTCTCTTAAGTGCTGTTTTTCTTTAATGGAAATTTTAAAATGCATAGTGAACAATAGATTCATTACTTTATCAAGGGAATTAGCCTCTGCATAGCATTTTCTTACATGTTACTTTAGGTTAAAAAGCATTTTGGTTGCTGATTATATTTTCTATATTTTTAAATTGTGAGCTGTGAGGATCCATTCATACATATCATTTTCTCCTAGTGCCTTCTGCTGAGTGCAATTACTTATAGTATAAAACTGTACATTATATTCTGAAGTTGCCTCAGAATTTATCTTCACTGTTGTTTTCATGAGAGACACTTCTAATGGCATGGAAAGAACACAGACCTATGTGTTAAAAATCTAGCTCTGCCACCTAGTAAGTTGACTGGTAACAAGCGAGGGTAAAATAGAAGCAATAGTATTCACTTTACACAGTTATCCTGAGGATGGATTGAGTATAGTAAATGGAACGTAGCAGGTAATCAATAAAGAATTATTGTTGTGGCCTGAGTGAGCCTTTGTACTCATTATAATATTTTTAATCCTACCTAGAGTCCTCCCTAGTGTTTAGCCATTTTTCCGTGGTATTCACTCAGACCAATCTTACAGCCTGCTTCTAGACTGGTTCCTAAATTTCACATATTCAGTACCTGCCGCTTAATAAATGGTAGTTATTCTAACTGTTGTTGTTAGCATGGTGTTTAGAGCAGCATTTCTCAATGTGTTACCCAAATAAAATGCTCCCCTAGGAAATGTCTCACGAGGAAAAACTGTTTGGGAAACAGCTGCTTGCCATATACATACCCAGAAGATTTAAACCACACAGTAGAATATTACAGACTCTGAAGAGTCTTCTATTACTTATTTTGTGCAAATGAAATTTTTTTCAGTGACAAAGCACTGCCCCCTTATAAAAGTTCTTCTGTTCTTGCTGTCTTAATGCCTGTGTTTGGTATCCTCCGTATTCTTCCACCATTTTTTCTTCAGGGAGGCCCTTCAATAAGCAAGTTCTTTGCAGTTGCAATAATTGTGATCAGGCCATCAGGACCACAGAATGTGCCAATCTGTTCATTAAAGGTTTCCAGGGTATTAGTTTACCATTCCACTTTCCACGTCGCCTACAAATTCTTGCCGCATTATAACAGGTTTGGCAGCTGGCAGATTTTTCATCTGACACCAGCTAAATTATAAAGTGTAGCAAATGGATCAGGGAGTATAATCTCATAGAGGATGAGTGCTATCTGCTATGGATAGATAGATACATAGATAGATAGATAGATAGATAGATAGATAGATAGATAGATAATCATTATACTGTGGATCATGATATCACAGCTTTGTCCATTATCTCTCCATTTACTATGCATTAATAAGTATGTGTGCATGTGTAGTGTCATGAGGTCCATCGTGGCATAAAAGTTGCTTAAAGTTTGTAGCTGTTGAGCAAGGGTCCCCTGAGTCATAAGTAAATCCCACTTTAAGTATTACTATTTAAGCATTTGAATTATAAAGAGATAAGTGGGAATAATTATTTATTTTACTAATGGATCCACTATAACATTGGTTTGTAAAGCCACTCCAAGTCTATTTAAATAAGCATTGATTTATGTGTAACTTTTTAAGATGAAACCACTTTATCAGCTAATGTAAAAGATAGCTGCCATAGGCTATGTGGTTTGGTTCCATCCCTTCAATCTGAGTTTTCACTTCAACGGTTGGTGGATCTTGAAGACACTTTTATGACTGCAACATTTTTGTAAAACATCCTGTGATATCTGGGCCACTTCAGAAATGTATACTTTAGGCCTGTGTTTTTATGTTTTACATTCCTGTGGGAAGGTATCATTCCTTGTCTTTGTTTTGTATGGATTTTCTGCACACTATAAATGACTTGTGGGAAATGTGTTAGGCATTTGAAGGGGCGTGCCAACTCTCAGGCTATCTGGGTACCATTACTGCATCATAAGTAGATGGTGTCTAATGGTATTCCTTTAACCAAAAAGAGTTCGGAGTTTTCTAGACACAGTAAATTCATTCTCAAGAGTACTTATTGCAATAGGTAAAGCATTCTAGTGCTGAAGAGTAATAATATTTAGGTCCTGTGGGAAACAGCACAGCCAGATATTTGAGGAAGTGCACACGTAGTGCTCTTCTAGAAAATATCTGCACAAATCAGAAAACTGAGCTGACCATGTTTGGAAGGATGGATCACTTTTTAATCGAAAGCTTTTCATTGGGTATCACTTGCATGTACAATAAGAACCGCAGTTGGGGTGTTGGCCCAGTATAGCCAGATTATTTCTTCATGACCTAAGGAGTTAGAAACTCTTTGTGTAAGAAACTAAATAAACAAACAAAATCACCCTGATGTGAATATGACTGCCACCTTGGAGTGAAGTATGTTTGAGACTTTGCACACTGTTGGTGGGAAGCCTAGAATTCAATTTTTGTCAGACTGCCTCTAGAAATTGTCAGCTTATCATCATGAGCTAAAGGGGAAATGATGCAAATAATAATGTAGATTGCTTGCATTTATGGTATACATTGTATGCTAATCACTGTGTTTTACTATCTCATTTAATTCTTATTTTGAAGATAAGAAAACTGGGGTTTAGATGAGTATCTTTTCTGAGTTCATATAGCTTATAAGTAGAAGAAGAAGGACTCAAATCTGTGTTTAGAAATGGAGTCTGGAAAGGTAAAGATGAAAAAGTGATGTTTCCTTTTTAAGCAAAGGCAAGGAAAAACACTGAATTATATTTATAGAGCTGCATATTTCCAAGCACCATTGTGTAAAGCTTTACATGCAGTATATGTTGAAACCCTTGCAACGATATTGTGAGCTTAACATTATTATTTGCCCCCAATCTCAAGATGAAACAATGTATACTGAGAACAAGAATTTGAATTTACTTATCCAAGGTCACCTAGTGAGCAAATTGTGAAGCTGAGATTTGAGCCTGGATCTGCTTAATCCCAAAGGTTATAGCTTACAAACTATTATACATAGATTACCCCAGTGAGCAACTTCTAAGAACACTGACACAGTCACATCCTGCATGTGGATTGTTCACAATCAAGACTTTATAATAAAAGGCAGAGAAAGGACAAAGGAGTGAAACGATGGTCCTGCCTTCCTGTAGTCTCACTCATTGGACCTCAAGTCACCCTGTTCAAAGTAATGCTTTATTTAACTCCTTGGGCTAGTGGTTCTGTATGCATGAGAAATGTATTGAGAGCCACTTGTACAGTGGAGGAAATGCCCAAAGGGGACAATGTTTGAGTATGAATATCGTTCTCATTCACAAATGGAGCAGGACATATAATTCCCTTGCAGTAAGATGTAATAGTGTGCCCACTGAATCAGAAAGACATTGTTTCTTTTCTTTAGGGCCCATAAAGTTACAGCTAAGTGAAGGAAATGATGTGTGTTAGAGAATTTTTAACAAAGAAAACCCTAACCACACCCAGTCCCTTTTATAAAAGGCCAAGTGTTAACATAATGCAGATTGTATGAATCTGATTAGAAGGAACATAGGCATAATTTTGCTATTATTATGCATTTTCAATGATCACTTAACTTTTGACATCCATTAGGTCATGTCTGAATTAAAAAAATCATGATTAGTCAGGCTCTAATTTTTTAGGACATTTCTCCTCTGACATATAATAAAGGAAGGATTCTCTGTATCAGTCCTTTACACTGGCAGGTGGGTAAGTCAAGTGCATTTAGCATACAACAAGTCCCCTGAATTTATCTGATCAGCCACATAGCCTAGTGCCTTCCTTTTCATCTTTATAGCGAATGTCTCAAATCTATGCCACCGAGCCCACCCTCTGCTCCATTGAAAGCCTATACAGCAGATAGACTCCCAACTTCACAGAAAAGTCAGAGTAAATTCCCTAAGCTTTCTTCTTCTGCACCTTCAAAATTCCATGTTCCCTCCATCTGATTCTTCAGGTCCAGGGAATGTGTCTTTCTGTGCAAAGTTAATCAGCTTTGCCTTTCTGCATTTGCTGTGATCTCCTACTTCCTGCCCCTTCAGTGAACTTGATCAGAATCAGCCTTCCCTCTGTTACATTTCTGGCTTCTTCCTTCTCACTTCACTGACTGTGCTGTCTTTCCAAATAAAAACTATGCACCAATAAAGGGGCTCTGGGGACTGGATGCCTCTTGGTGCTAATTGGCAGAGTTTTGAAATACAGGAAAATGAGTTACAGCTCCAGTCCCATGATAGAGCTACCTGTGTATATAAAAACAATCTGTCAGTGAAATGTTTTGATCTCTGAAATGGTTAGAATGATCTATTTTCTATGTTTTCTTCCCTTCTCCACATGAACTACGGTGGTTTTCCTCATTCAGTGATGATGTTTTCCTCACTCCTACCCTACTCTGTCTGGGCAGAGTTGATGATCTCACAGTCTGTCTGTGTACTGTACAACATTGTAGGTTCAAAATTGTTCCCTAGTCTTGTTCCATGTGCTACACATAGAACTCCTGCAGGACTAAGGTGAGTTCAGCTTTGTATCAATAATGCCTGAATAAAATGCCCAATGCTTGTGGCAGTGGGAAACTACTATCATCTCACACCACCACCCACCAGGTAAAAGAACTCCATGGCTCTGTTAACGAATATTTTGATGACATCATAGGTTCTTTGTTTTAAAGTTTATGGCATTTAAATAGGAACATCACTTCCTTAAACATTCTATAGTTGGGAAATTAATACTATCTTTAGTTCCATTCTGTTCCAACAGATGCTGAGAAACCAAACCTTTTAGCTTCTTGAGCATAATGAGCAGGTAGCCTCTTACAAAATAATTGCCTCCAATAAGCAGAGTCCCTTCTCAGACACTCTTTATTCATCTCTCTGTGAGGGCCTAAGTGATTTTAGTGATTTCTCGTCAAATTGAAAGACAACTTTGCCATCTTCCTAGTTCAGTGTGTATGAAGCCACATAGTGAATTTGGAGGCAGTAATTATCATCAGCTTACTTTTTCATTCAAGCTGCAAAGCACAGCTTCAGCACTTAGCAAAGAAATGCATTCAGAAGAACCAGATTGGCTGGAGCTTAATCTTTGTGGGAGGGTCAGGGGTATGATACTGGGAGACAAATTAATTGAAGAAGAAGAAAAAATGCAGAATTATCTTAGACAAGGGACTGGGTTGGTTGTCTCTTTTGAGGTTAACAACCTTGTGACAGCTAATGGTTTAGTGACATCTTAGTCATTAGCTACAGCTATCTTAAAGGCCTTGCTTTCCTTTTCTTACAGGGAGATCAGATCTTTTCTCCTAAAAGTGAATTTTCTATTTACATCTCAATTTGTTAGCAACCTCAGGTTTAAAGGTGACCTAAAAGGTCAGTTTATTCAAATGTTCCCTTTTATTTTATTTTTTTGCTTGAATTATTGCAATACTTCCACATTTCTACTTTGGAGATTTTAAGTAAGTTTTCAACTCAGCTGCTGCTGAAATATTTGATCATAGGCACAATATTTTAACCTCTTTCTGCCACCACTTAGGTAAAATAGTTATCATACTAGTACCTACCAATTAGGACCTTTGTGAATATTCAATAGGACAGAACAGAGGGAAGTTGACTTTAATTATAGTTTTTTTACTATCTCCTTATACTCCTTCTCCCTGTCATGAGACCATGTTAAACAAGCTCGGTGCCTTCAGTTAGTTGAAAACATTAATTAATGTCCTCAAGAGTCATGAAAAATTTCATTCTATGACCATAAAATCTCCTGGTCATTCTTTCTTTTAGGAAAGTAATCTGGGCATAATGGTACATACGTGTAATCCTAGCGTTCTGGAGGCTGAGGCAGGATCACAGCCAATATGAGGCTGGCCTAGGCAGTGAGTTCAAAGCCAGCCTGAACTATTTGGTAATTCTATCTTAAAAAAAAAAAAGGAAAAATGAACAACAAGAAAAAGAATGTGAGGACAAGGATTCAGTCAAGAGCAAGTAGGGTGAAAGATATTGCACATTAATATCAGTTGTCTGAAGATTCTCATTTATAAGTAATATTGCACATTGATTAAGCAGTTTCTGGGTTGGGGATTTAGCTCAGCAGTTTGGTGGCCTTCCTTGCAAGTGCAAAGACCTGAGTTCAATACCTGGTACCAAAAAAAAAAAAAGAAAAGGAACTGATTAGGAGTGGTGATATTGGATGTTCTTGTCTTATTCATGATTTTTGAGTGAGCACATTCAGTTTTTGATCATTTAGTAGCATGTTGGTTGTTGGTTTGCCATAGGTAGTTTTTGTCAGATTTAGATAAAGATCATTTATTCCAATTTTCTGTAAGAGTTTTTATCATAAATAGGTGTTAGACTTTGTCAAAAACTTTTTTCTGCATCTATTGAGATGATCATGTGATTTCTGTCCTTGTCTCTGTTAATATGGTGTGTTACATTTATTAATTTGTGTGTGTTGAACCATTCCTTCATCCCTAGGGTGAATCTTGCTTGGTCATAGTATATAATTTTGATGACTTGCTGAATTCTGTTTGCCAGTATCTTATTGAGGATTTAACATTTAGGTTCATTAGAGAGATTGGTCCATAGTTCTTTTTGGTTGGATCTTTTTCTGGTTTGGGTATAAGGGTAATACCTGCTTCCAGAGAGGACTTTGGGAGTATTGCTTCCCTTTTAATTTCATTAAAGAGTTTGAGGAGTGATGTTATTAGATCTTCTCTAAAATTCTTGTAGAATTCAGCAGTGAATCCATGAGGCTTTTCGTTGTTGCTAGGTTTTTAATTACATCTTTGATTTCTTCAAGTGTTAATGAGTCATTTAGAATTTTTACATCTTCTTATTTCAGCTTCAGTAATTCATATATATCTAAGAATCTGTCCGTTTCTTCTATGTTTTCTATCTTAGAAGAATAAAGGTTCTCGAAATAGGTATTGATGATCTTCTGGAGTTCTGCAGGATCCTTTGCAATTTTACCCTTTCCGTTGCTAATTGCATGGATTTGAGTCTTGTCTTTCCTTCTTTTGATAAAGTTCGTGAAGGGTTTATCAATTTTATTTAATCTTTCAAAAAAATCAACTTTTTCATTAGTTAATTGTTTGTATTATTTTCTTAGCCTCCATTACTTTAATTTCTGCTCTATTCTTTATAATTTCTTCCCCAGTACGAGCTTTGGGCTTGACTTGTTCTTTTTCTAGAAGGTTGAAATTGAACATTAGGTTGTTTATTTGAACTTTGAACTTGCACTTTTTTCTCTCTGATGTGAGAGTTCACCATAATAAATTTTTCTGGAGGAATGCTTTCATTGAGTCGCATAAGTTCCAGTATGTTGCATCAGCATTATCATTTCATTTTAGGAACTATCTAATTTCTTCTTCAATTTTATCTGTGACTCATCAGTTGTTCAGGAGGGTGTTATTCAATTTACATGTGTTTATAACATTTTTGTGATTTCTTTTGCCATTGATTTCCAATTTCATTGTACTGTGATTTGATAATATGCATGGGATAATTTCAGTTCCTTTGCATTTACTTAAAAATGTTCTTTAAGCTAGTACTCAGCCACTTTATCTTTGACAAAGGGGCCAAGCACCTTCACTGGAAGAAAGATAGCTTCTTTAATAAATGCTGCCAGAAAAACTGGCTTTCCACATTCCAGAGGCTAAAATTAGACCCATGTCTCTCACCGTGCACTAAATTAAAATCAAATAGATAAAAAAATCTAAATATTAAAACAGAAACATTTAATCTGCTAGAAGATGGAAGAGGTGGATCTCTTGAAGACATATGTATAGGGAAAGACTTTATGAGCAAAATCCAAAAGAGAAAAGAAAAAAATATGAGAAATGGAAGCAAAGTCTTTGTAAATAGGGAAGGGTGGAGGAGGTGAAGGGAGAGCAGGGGAATGGGGAAAAAATAAGAACCAAGATACATCATGTAGAGGTACAAGATCCCAATGATGAATGTAACTGTACTGTGTACCTAAAATGTACCAATAAACTTAATGAAAAAAACCCTGATCACATGGCAAATACTAAAAAATCAACAACCGGGATCTTATCTTTTGAGAAATATTTTTCACAGCAAAAGAAATCAACAGCAGAGTAAAGAGACAACCAACAGAGTGGAGAAAAATTTTCACCATCTGTTCCTCAGACAAAAGACTGATATCTAAAGTATATACAGAACTGAATTAAATCAAACTCCCCAAATTTAAAGACCCAATCCAAAAATGGACATCTGAGACAAATAGACACTTCTCAGATGAAGTAGAAATGCAAAATACATATATGAAAAAATATTCAACATAAGTTGTCATTCAAGAGATGCAAATTCAAAAATGCTGTGATTCCATCTCACTCCAGAAAAAATGTCTATTTTCAAGAAATCAACCAATAACAAATGTTGGTGGGTTGTGGGGAAAAAGGAACCCTTCAACAATGTTGATTTGGAGTGAAGACTGGTGGAATCACCATGGAAATCAGTGCAGAGATACTGCAAAGAGCTAAGAGTAGAGATTCAAATGAGAAAAGGCACAAGGGGGAGGGGAAGGAAGGAAGGGAAAAAAATGAGAAAATAAAGATAAAATGGAAACAAAGCTCTTGGAAATAAGGGGAGAAGGGGTAGAAAGGGAGAGGGGAATGGAAAAAATAAGATATCAGGTACACGAATACATTTCATGAAATCAATGTAATCATTATGTATATCTAAACTATGCCAACAAACTTAATTAATGATAAAAATATAGTCATTTGAATATTTTGAGTTACTTTAATTTCAGGATCTACTTTGACTTTTGTGTTGCAGAGACAAGCACCTTATCTTGGGGAAAAACTTTTTTTTTAGAGGTCTACACTATAAATTTTAAAAAAGTTCTTTAGCTTGGTATACCAAATCCTTCATTTTTTAACCTTCTTTTTCCACATTCTCACTTTCTTGAGTCAACTAGAATGTTTATACTTTGCCAGCCCCAATCTTATTGATATTTGTAGCCAGATATCTTTGCTATAAGGAGTGTCCTTTGTATTGTGGAGTATTTTTCAGCATTTCTGTTCACTTACCTTTGACACTCGAGTAGCAGGTCACCACCTTCCAGTGTGACTGCCAAAACTGTCGCCAGAATTGCCACATGTCCCCTGGGAGACAAAAACACTTGCGTTTGAGAATCACTATGTGAAAACATTTTCTCCATTTTATAGCCTTAGTGCCAGAACATACAGGAAATGCTCTGGTTTGGAAAGAGGAAAAAAATATGGAAAAGGCCAGATTTCGCCCCAGAATGACATTGACTCAAGCCCACTGGTACTGCAGATAATTTTGTTATGTTTGTCTAAGTGTAAGGACTTGGGTTTACCTTTTTCCTATTAACTGATGTCCCTTTTCATTACCTTCCTCATCATCCAGATATAGATTATGCCCGAACTTTTATTTCTACTGTAGGTTCTCAGATTATACATCCGGGCTGGAGATGTAAGGCAACATTCCACATTTGCTGCTCTAGATCAATGCTTGAATTCTTTGAAGCCTGCTCTGGCCATAAGACATAGGACAAATAGATTATTGCACTGGCTTGCCCACTGACTTCATGTTGGTTCAGTTAGGCAATGACCAGCCCTGGCAAGGAGGTAGAGCAGAGGAGAGAGAAAGGCTGGTGTTCCTCTCCTATCAATGGTCTTTCTCACATGGCTTCAGCTTTTACTAGGTCCCAGTAAAAACTATCTCCACTTATCCTTCCAAGTTATGTGAGCTAGCATTTTATTACCGTTGTTTATCCACTGTATCTTCAGTTACCCCCTTGAATGTGCCTTCTGTCTTCTTTCAGGACCCTGCTCATATCAAATAGGTCTTCTCTTTCAGTGAACCCAAATAACCTCTGATAACTTGTTTTCATCAAGTTATTTACTACATGTCTCTGCTGAAATTCACACCCCACTCTCTGTAAATCTGACTCAGGGACTTTATGGTCAAATCTTAGCATTATCGTGTATAATAAAGGAAAGTCAAACAAAAACGTGATGACTCCCCTCATCCTCATTTCTGCAGGAAGAGGTAAAGGAGGGCTCCTATTTCCTTTAGTGTTTTTAACCAAGCAATAAAAATCCTGGGGAGAGGAACAGTCATATTTCTTGACTTGATGTAAGCATGAGGTTCGATATGTAATTATCAAGTGTTATGTGCCTACTGTATCTGAGGACCTAGACTAGGTGCTGGCTATGGAGAGCCTGGATGTAATATAAACTTTGGTTCCTTTTCCCCCATTAATGAAACTCGGCACAGCATGAAGTCTGTGGGAGGATACTTTGATTTTCTTGTTGTTTTTTAAAAAGATTTTAAATAATCTTTCTCTTTTCTTTATTATCATTAATCTTGCCACCATTGGCTCTTCTGCTTTTTCCATATCATTAGTTATGGAATCCAGGAAATACTCCCCCTAAAGTAATACTATCAAATAGAAACATAATGTGATCCACAAGTGTAAATTTACATTTTCTAATAGCCACATTAAAAAAACTAAAGAAAAACAGTTAAACTTAACTTTATACTTTACCTAATCCAATATGTCCAAAACATCTTTTCAATATTTAGTTGATATAAAATTGTTTTAGTGGAACAGTAGATCTTTCAGATGCTGCCTTTAAAATCTGAGATATATTTTACACTTTTGGTATATCTCAGTGCAGATACGAAATATTCATGGGAAATACCTAGTATTTCAATTTCATCAAATTTATAGTTTAAAAAAAAAGTAGATCTACCTTGCTCAAGTTGTTCCAGACATGCTCAAAAGTTTCTTAATAAGTGAACTGAGTGCTGGATCTGACTTTTAATTTTAAATTAATTAAAAATTTAAGCTAAATATTCAGTTGCTCAGTCACATTATCTATAATCCGGACAAGATCAGGCATGTTCAGGGCTGTCTGGCCATCATTATTAGCTCCATTTCAAGTGCTCAAGAGGTTCATATTGCTAATGGATCAGGTGTAAATTATCTCCAGAATTCATTTCTTTCCTTACCTCGCTAGTAAAGCCTGAGCTGATGGCTTTTCCATTGGTTTTGAGATTATTAACCATATTTTCCTAGTTAACTTCATCTTTAGTGTTTTGCTCCCTCACTGAGCCTATCGTCTTCACTGATCCCAGAAGAATTTCAGTGAAACATATCTGGTCAGACTATTTTTTTTTTTTTTTTTTTTTTTTTTTT
>NW_022900951.1:114644475-114649280 GCF_012274545.1 Fukomys damarensis | reverse complement strand
TTCTGATATCATCGGTGCCCACCATAGGCTGCAAGATCAAGTGGGAGTTTGTGGTTGTGGCCTGCTAGACTCTTTCGGACCTGTTCTCTTTTAATCTCCCCTGTCTCTTATTCTGCCAATCCTGATGTATCCTGAGCTTTAAATATGCAAGACTGATTTCCATTCTCTAGGAGCTCTGTGCACAAACAACCCTCCATTAATTCTCCTGCCTTGAGTTCTAGCCAATCCTGCTCTTTCTTCAAAGCTCAGCTGACATGCCATCTTCCACAAGGAGGCTTCTCCTAGCTCTTCATCTAGGCATCATGTTTATCACCTTGCGTGTCTCATATAAGACATGTTTCCCCCTGGGTTATCTTCAGTTTTGTTCATTGGTCTCATGAACTACTCTCAAAGCTCATAGCATGGGTCAGCAAACTGCAGCCCATGAGCCAATTTGAGTATTTTAAGAAATACAGTCTCACTGGAACACAGCCGGGACCGTTCATTTACATATTGCCTATTGCTATCTTCATGTTCCTGTCCCATATTTGGATAGTGGCAACAGAGAATGAATGACACACACAGCCTAAAAGACCAATTCTCAGGCTTTTCATAGAAAAGTTTGCCTATCTCTGTCCTAGAAGACAGTGGCTCTGTCTCGTTCAATGCCTGGCATGTGCCAGGTACTCAGGAGATGTTTGTGTAATTGAAGGACACATACACTGAATAAAATTAAATCACTGAGTTGGTATTTTTGTCTGAAACTGGTAAGTTTTTTTGAGCACAAGAATTCTCTTTACTTCCTGTTTAGAATTCTCTAAGATAGCTACCTTATCGCCTTCATTTTATTACCTTTATTCTTTTTAATACTATGTACCACCTACCATTTTAAGTGCAACTTGTACTTGATTTTCTAGAGGACACAAACTGATTAAATCCCTAAAAGTTGAGTGTCTCTAACACAAAATTAAGTGGCAGAAGCTGTGAATTCAAGTCTTGGCTTGATCTTTGGCCTAGTTGCTTACTATGGATATGACACCTGACCTAACTTGTTAGTGCTATTCTCTGATTCTTTACTGCAAATTACAGTATCCCACCTTCAAGTTATTGCTTGAAGTGTGTGTGTGTGTGTGTGTGAATACAATATACAGTTTTATCATGGGTATTATGGACATAACATGGATTTTCCTAAAATAAAGAAGCTATTTCCCCCCACAGAGAATGGATGCATAAGGACCATATGCTCTGATTTTAAACTTCGCTTAGAGTCAACCTCCATTAATGAAGGTTTCTGGTTTTGGATAGGATATTGGTGATCATCAATGCTTTATGCTAATGGGATAGCACTAAAAGGACATTTGACCTCACTTTTAATGTCTTTTAAACTGGCATTCAGTAATAAAACCTTTGGGAGTGGATTCCAAACTAGAGTTTAATGAGTAAAGAACTTGGATCGCTTCTCGGCCTTTTGGCTAAGATCAAGTGTGAAGAACTTGGAAGGCAAGAAGCTAGAGATCTCACAGCAAGATCTGGAGGCTTTACAGTATGGGGTAAAAGTAGAAGAGATACAGTGAGGAATTCCATTTCTAGGAGGCTTCAGTGGAGGCATTCATCACCTACCCTACCCCCAATCTTATAGCTTAAGTTTTGAGAATATGTATTTTTTTCTCAGAATTCTTACGGTCCGTGATAAGTCATACTTATTTAACATGACTATATACTTTATATATATATATTATTCATATTGTCTCCCAAATGCATAATAACTTAATGAGGTAGGTACTAAAATATTCAGTTCATAGGACCCTGAACCTGTCCCACATTACATAACAAGTAAGTGGCAGGTTTGAGTTTTGAAACTATCTCAGGAGTCCATCCTTCTAACTACTAGAAAAATTGGTATCTTCTGAGATGAAAACAGTGAGACTTAGGGAAAAATAAAGTCCTTATACTGTGCTTTGAAATATTTACCCTTTCTCATTTGATGAAGTACATCCTAGAGCTAGAAGAAGTCAAAGATGTGCTTTTGTCAGAAAGAGTTAACCCATTTGCCCAAGTTAGCTAGCTAAGTTAGTGGAACTTGAACAGTGTTCGGGCCTCCTGACACCAGGTCAGCTGTTCCCTAGATTATGCACCAAACCACATTTCTGGTTGACCATAACCAAGTGTGCATACATTTTATTTTGTCTTAATTCTCATTTTGAGTATTATAGAAAAGGAACAAGACAGTGTTCCAAATACAAACAAGGGATTGTTTATGTTTCCCAAATCTGTAGGGACATCAGCACACATTGAATTACCTACTTAGAGGTTCTGTTGCAGATCATTTGGGCTACTAGGGGCACATTTGTAAACCTCTCTGAGCCTTAATTTCTTATCTATAAAATGAGAAACCTGAGATGAATTAAGCTTAAGGTGCTTTCAGGTCTTACCATTTATTATATTATTAATGTTATTTTAGGAGTATGATTCAGAGGTGCTAGGAGCAATTGAAGAAGATGGATTTGGGTTCACATGAGAAATTCCTTGTAAAAACTTTTTTTAAATTGTCATATACATTACATATATTTATCACACAAAACATGATGCTTTGAAACATACACATGGCGGAATGATTAAACGTAGCTTATTAACAAATGCATTACATAGTTATTATGTTTGCGATGAGAACACTTAACATTTCTTCTAGGCATTTTTCAAGATTTCACTTTCACACTGGTATAACCTTGCTAAAATGGATTAGGTTACCTTAAGTGGTGGTAAGTTTCTAGACACTGGACATAACCAAGTAAAAATGACAGAACTTGGTGGGGCTGTCATAGACGTTATTCCGATATTAAATTAATGATTGAATTATAATTATGATTCAAGGTTATTCCTATATGTCACATTCCCTGGGAAATTCGGAATGTAGAAGTTTCTCACGATAACCACACAATTTGGCCTCGTGGTTCACTGGGAGTCCCAGTGAGGAATCTATGTACTGTGCTAGAAATGGATAGGTTATGACTTAGCACATGGCTTCTATCTTGAATGTCATAGATCAGAGGTAGCAAACTGTGGCTCAAAGGCCATCTATTTTTTAGACAAAATTTTACCAGAACACAGCCATACCCATTCACTTCCATATGGTCTGTGGCTACGGTTGCATTACAACAGCAGAACTGAGGAGTTGGGACAGATACCATCTGCCCCACAGAGCCCAATTACTTAACATTTACTTCTTTGTAATGAAAATTTGTCAATCTTCGTTGTAGACAAACATGTACACCTTCCAGTGGCATAAGGATGAAAGTGGACGAAGAAAAAAGGCAGTACACATAATTACTTCTTGAAGAAGGACCAGTTTTTTTTTAAAAATAATACTTTGAATAAGAAGAGATCTTAGAGGTTAAAACTATCCTAACTGTCCACCTATTCTCTTTTTATTTCCTCTAAGTATCTTGGAAACACTACTGACATTTTTTAATAAAGTAAAACATGTTCAATCCCTTTGGAGAAGTGGCTAGATTGTGAGAAATGTAGCTGAAAACTTAAGCAGGAGTGAGAGACCCATATGTAGCTTTGCATTCTAAAGGGATTAGGACTTCATGCCACTGTTGGAACGTCAAATAAAACAAGTCTAGACTCTATCTGGCCCTTGCTGATGACATTGGTCTGTAGGACAGTATCCAGGGGAAACCGTTTAGGACCTGTCTCCTTCCCATCCCGAAGGAGGAAAGCCTGGTGCCTGTGTCCAAGCTTTACCACACTGGCTGTATACTTAAGTCCTGGTAAGTGGGACTCAATGGTCCTCAGTTACCATTTTAGGAAGGATAAGGAAGGATAACCAGAATCACCTGTAACACTTTTAAGTGACTATCGGGCCCGGGATTTAGCTCAGTGGTTCCACTGCCTGCCTCGCAAACACAAGGACCGGAGTTCGATCCCTGGTACCAAAAGTAAATAAATAAACAAATAACTTTTAAGTGACTATCTATCAT
Source organism: Fukomys damarensis (assembly GCF_012274545.1). Classification (NCBI taxonomy): domain Eukaryota; kingdom Metazoa; phylum Chordata; class Mammalia; order Rodentia; family Bathyergidae; genus Fukomys; species Fukomys damarensis. The sequence continues at coordinate 114,645,318 of NW_022900951.1, read as the reverse complement.
CAGAGCCTCCTGAGTTCTCGCCATACAGTTGAAATTTTCAAAATAAATATTACTGAGCTATTGACATTTGGTACAATCTGTTGTTAATCTGGAGACCATTACAACATGATTGATGATTTCCAAAATATTCTTTACACTTACACCTTTAAGGCCTGGATCCACTATTTTTAAAAATCAATTTGAGATAGACACTTTGACAGTAGGAGTCCTAAATATTCTTCTGATACACTTTTAAAGCCTCCTTAGAGGAAAAAATCATTTATGTTTTAATTTTGATATGATTTCAGATTTCCAAAAAGTCACAAGAACAGTACTCCACAGTACATTCTTTTTTGTATTTTTATAATTACAAATCATACTAGAATAAATAATGTGATGCTTATGAATTTTCATATTCTTGAAGGTAAGTACATGTATTTTCAAGTATGATTTTGATAAATATTGTCAGATTTTCTTCAGAAGGGTTGGAACAATTTGTATTCTCACCAAAGATCTATGAGATTGCCTGGTTCTTCACAGACACACGTACGGGGTGTGTTATACTTTTAAATTTTTAGCCATCTGATATCTGAAAAATGGTATTTAGTGTAGCTTTACTCTGTATGTCTTATTATAAGTCAAACTAAGTATTTTCCCATTAGCTGAGAAACATTTTTTTTAGTATCCTTTTGTGATCTATAGTCATGTTTTTGCTTATTTTGTGTCACAATTTGTTCTCCCTCAAACTTTAATAATTCTTAAATGTTTAAGGAAACATATGTTCATCCCGATTTGAACATTACAATGTAAACATATACTGAAACTTCACATGGCATCCTATTAATATGCACATTTTAATTATTA
>NW_022900951.1:114556807-114644452 GCF_012274545.1 Fukomys damarensis | reverse complement strand
ATATATATATATTAAAAAAGAATTCTTCATTTATTAGGGAAAGTAGCCATGCACTTATCAAACATTTCAGATATTTCTTCTGGTCTGCCAGGTGTTTTTTGATGGGTTATTGAATTTTTTGGCCTGCATTAATTTTTCATTATGTGGTCAGATTTAATAATCATTTATTTTATTGTATCTGCCCTTGGAGTTTTATTTAGGAGCTCTCTTCCCACATCAAGCTTTAAGAGAAATTTACCCATGTTTTCTTTCAGAGCTTGATAAGTTTCATTGAGCATTTAAATTTTTTATGTATTTGGAATTTATTCTTATTAATGGTACAACTTGTAGGCCTAATTTATCTTTTTTTCAAATGGCTATTTTTCTGTCACTGTCAAAAAGTTCATCTTTGCTCATTATTTGTGATATCACCTTTATTATGTACTAAAGTTACAAAGGTACTATGGATCTATTTCTGAACTTTATCTTCTGCTTTACTAATGTCTATTAATATGTCAATTCCTCACCTTTTCAATTTATTTTTTATTTTATTTTATTCTTTATTGGTACATTTTAGGTATACAGTACAGTTACATTCATCATTGGGATCTTGTACCTTTATATGACGTTTCTTGGTTCTTATTTTTTCCACATTCCCCTGGCCGCCCTTCACCCCCCTTCCCTATTTACAAAGGCTTTGTTTCCATTTTTTTCCTCTTCTCTTATTGTTTCTCTTCCCTTCTTACCTTTCCTATACCTTAAACAACTAGGATTAGAAGTCGCATTTAACCCAGCTATCCCTCTGCTGGGTATCTTCCCAAAAGAATTAAAAGAATCATACCACAGTAGTATATGCACAGCCATGTTTATAGCGGCACAGTTTGTAATAGCTAAAAGTTGGAAACAGCCTAACTGCCTATCAGTTGGAGAGTGGATAAAGAGATGTTGTTTTTTTTTCAGTCCCTTGCCTTTTTAAAAATATTTTTCTCCATTTCCCCTCAGATGTGTTATGATATAGTTGACAAAATTGTATGTATTTTAAGGGTACAATATGATGTTTTAATATGTGGAATACCTGAAAAATGATTACATCAAGCTTGTTAGATAGGGAGCATTGTCTTCCTTTGTGTGCATTACAGATAAAAGGAAACATTAACAAAATGGAGAGGATCTGGAGGAGAACAACCAGAAATGTCAGGAGATCAGGAAAGCATCTTCTCTGAGGAATAGTTGAAAGATCCAGGGATACAGAAGTAAAGAAGAGACAACTTGAGACTCCTACCTGTCTTTACATAAATGAGTGTAAGGAATGTATCTTATCTCTAGGAAGCAGAACAAGAAGCAATGGGAAAATGAAAGGGGACAGCTATTGGTTCAACTTGAAGTTCTCAATATTTTCATTTGACAAGAGAGTTTGATGGGAGGAAAAGGGGAGACAGATGGTGAATGGAGGGAAAGAATATAATGAAGAAATAGCAGTGTCCATTTAATAGACAGATGGTATAGCAATAGGTGAAAGATGATGATGGTTTGACCTAGACTCTAGAGTAGTGGTGATGAACCTATGGCATGCTGCAGTGGGCTATTTGCATCATTGGAAGCTCTAAAGCATTCGCCGTCACTGCTCTAGAGTAATACTGAAGGTGATGAAACTGGCTGAATTTAGAGTATATTTTATAGGCATAGATAATGAGATACAATGATGGATTGAATTGGATGGGGCTGGCTTTGGAAATAAAGGAAAGATAAGAATGAGGGTGAATTTAGGTTTGGGGATTGAACAACTGGACATATTGTAGTGCCATTCACTGAAATAGGGAATTTGGGGGGAAAGGGTGGGATAGGTTAGAGGTGGGATAGCGAATCTAAAATCCTCTTACTGTCATGTTAATTTTGAAATTTCTGCCAGACACATGCAATGTGTAGTTGACAGTTGACTTTGTGGATATGGAAACAGAGCAGCAAATCTATACTGGAATTACTGATTGTTCAGATTTCTCCTATACGTATTTCCAGACATTTACCTGAGAACTAAGCATTTAATTACTATATATTACACACTTTCTGTAATAAAGGAACCTGGAGTCTGGTCTTGGAAGCAGAAAGCCATTATAGAACAATTCAGCAAGCAAAATTAAGTAATTAAAAAGTGATGTAGTAGAAATAATAAGTACAAATAAAAACCCCAGAAGGTAGAGATCATTAAAAAATGCAGTACACGATGGCTTCTTGCTGGAGAGGGCATTTGCTCTGGGCCTTGGAAACTATGCCCAGGGAGAGAGGAAGGGCGGGGCCAATTAAAAGCCCAAGTAAAATGTAGTGTGATGTTAGTTCTTTGTGAAAATGTGCTATAATTTCCTAAGAATGCCCTGCGTGCTGTGCTGCACTTTGTTTTGAGATGAAAGTACCGCAGTTTTGCTGTAGTATGCTCATGGTCAAGGCAGGTGGTGAGTAGAGTGACTTTCAGGGAATCTCAAGTATTTGTAGCCTGAATGACCTATCTCCAAAACCATAGATAAATTCTACCTGACAGGATCATCCACTCTGCCTGGACTAGGATTCCAGATGATTTCTACAGAGTCACATCAACTCAGATTCTCAGGTGAAGAAGCTATGGGAGGAAATGCAGATACGCACAGAACAGTGTGTGGGCAGAAAGGCGCGTCCATCCTACACTTGCAAGAGTTGACAGGGGCTATTGTGAATGCACCCTGGATGTCGACAGCACCTTGCGTGTATCTGCTGAGGCAAATGCCATCAACAAGAGTACAAGCTGTGCTATTCCAGGAAGCAACCATAATCTGGCTGTACCTCTTACTCTTCTTACCTTGTGATACATTCTTTCAAGTCAATTGGCATTGTCCAGCTTCTAATTTTTTCTGTGCAGCCCTACCATGAGATAGAACTCAACTTCTCTTCTCTGCCTTGCCTTTCTTCTCTATCCCTGCTAAAGACATGTTCCATAGCAGCACTTTGCAAACCTTGTCTTTGGGAACCCCAGGTGTGCTGGGTTGTGGGGTACTAGGAAGAGATGATATGGTTAAAGGACAGAGGTATCTGAATGGGATGAAATGTCACTTTCTTGTGTATACCAGCTCGGTATGTCATTGTTTTATTTTTCAGATTGCATGTGTGGTTGTAGCTACATAAAGTTTGAAGTGTGCTGCTCTGAAAAGTAAGAGCAATAGGTTCAGACTCCTAATATTATTAGTCTTACATTGAATTGGGAGATTTTATTTCAGAGTTGTTTTTGACTGCTAGTGAAATATATGAACATGTTTATTTTGATAATTAGGTGAGTCATATAGCAGGAAAATATGAGTTTTATGTGGAGAATAAGCTTTCAAAATAAATAAAAATATAGCTAGAAGATCATTAATTCAATTAATTGAACTAAATAATTAAAGAGCATTTTGGGAAAACAGTGTTGTGATCTACGGATCTTGTTTTCCTTAGTCTACTTCATTCACAGCCATCTGTTGTGTTCCCACTGTGTGCTGTTCATCATACTTCGCCCCAGGCCACAGGATTGTACCAGACACAGAACTCGCAAGCATTTGTGTTTCAGTCAGTAGTCAGCCATCTGAGATCTTTAGCAGAGACTCAACATCCCTGCTTTTCCTCTGAGATTAAAAGTGGGAGGGGAAAATGGAGAGTTCATCACAGAGCACAAACTGTGAGTCAAGCAAGATGCCTAAGCACTAGAGACGAGTTTTACAACACTGTAGCTGTAGCCCCCAGTGCTGTGCAGTACATGTAAAAGCTTGTGAAGAAGGCACATCTCATGTTGTGTTCTTACCACAGTAATGTTTGTTAAAAATTATGTGTTTAAGTCCTACCATTTGCAGAATTCAACTGGCCCAACACATTTTCCAATCATTCAACTTTCGTTTGTTGTTCCACCCACTTAGCACAGGATTAATTATATTGTAGAGTGTAATAGAATCCCCATTTCCAATTCACACTTTGAATTACTAGACAAGAGGTCCAATCTAATCTGCGTTTAGAAGTGCAATCCTTTCAACCAATTTAACGAAAGCCCTCAGTCATCTTTATTCTCAGATTCCTCCTTCAGTGTATGTTTGTGCTTGTATTTGCCATGATTTTGTAAAGCGATCTCAGTTTACTTTATTTCAACTATAATGTTGCAACTATGTAAAAATGAAACAAAGCATTTTAAAATGGTTTAAAAATAGAAAACAGTAAAATTTCCTCAGACGTCAATATGAAAAAAATCACTCGGCATCTATTACTTTATATATGTATTTACACAAATCCATCAAATATACATGTTTTAATTCACAATTTGGAGTATTTAAGTAAATGTGAATGTATAGATTATGCATATACAAATTTATATTTATTTTGCACCTAAATGAATGCCTACCTTTTCAAATTGATTGGTATCACTAAAAAATTGTTATGAGACTTTTCATGATACCATTACATAGATATTAATGTTATGAACATTTGTCCTATTAAAAAACTGATATTTCAATATTTACTCAAAAGTTGTGTGGGGTTTTTTAGACTTTACAGTCGGAAGTAAAATTGTGAGACTGTAGATACTCTTTCTAAGGCTAAAATTATTTGAATGCAGTTCATTGAGAAAGACAGTATTCAAAAATATTCAAAAATTGAATATTCATGTGTTTCTGAAGTTACCACAATATACCTCAAAGACTAAATGTGAACTGTTTCTTCTGATACGCTTATACAGCATAGATTCAAATTGTAAAGAAGCCTTTTAAAAATAGGATGTATGTGTTTCTACAAAAAGAACCTAAGTCAAATTGACAAAGCAGCAAAGCACATGAAGTCTATAGAGAGAGAAACCCTGTTAATGATTCTCTTGTTATCAATGGGAAAGATCTAACTAATGCAGCTGGTTTCAACTGGGTATATACACACACCCCAAAAACATATATACGTACACACAAAAATAGATATAAGTACGTAGAAGAATCACTGCTGAAGAATTATGATAAAAAGCGCCATTGATCAAAGAATTATTGACTCCAAATAGTGATTATGTTCACGTACCTTGGGAAATTTGTGGACAGTGAATTGCACAAGTCAGGTGCCGGTGACATACGACAGGTAGCATTCATGACAGGAGGAACTGTTAAATAGAGAGCATTTTATGTGAACATGTAGTGCTCCACTTGGAGAATTTAGCTGTCCATAATAAACTCAGGAAAAAATCCGAAGCATAGTGCTAACCATTTACCTCCAATACTTTTGCCTTATTAGGGACATAAGGATATTTTAAGTGAATGAAAAAGAACGTTTGAATTCTGGAGGAGCAAAGTGTGTCAGGTTTTAGACTGTGTGTTAAATCTGAATGGGTCCCTCTTTGTGCAAGGGTCACCTGTAGAACTGACTCCTTTCTGGCACTTACACAGAGGTGATGGTACATGCTGCATTGAAGTGGGCATTAGGGTTCAAAGTATGGATTTTCTTTCTTTTTAAAATGTGCTTCTTGATGCCAAACCAGACTCAGTGCTGCCACCACACCTGGCCCTGCATCCAAAGCGCAACTCTGCTGCACAAAAAGAAAGTGTAGCTGAATAGTTGTGCTTCTGTAAGAGTGATGCTAGTACTCTTTTCTGAAACACTGTGGAATAAAGGCTTCATGGGGACTTCAGGCCCAACATCATCAGCAGGTCAAGAAGATGGTTGTCCTTATGGGGAGATTCCCTGCAGGGACACCCTCAGATAACTGAGGCTCTGTCTTCACAGTCTTGGACTCAGATGCTGTAGCATAAACTGGTCTTCTAAAGTGGATTCGGTGGGTTGTGCTCCTCTGGGTCTCAGTAGGCTTTGGGACTGGAAATCCTGAAGATTTTGTCTAAATTATCAAGACCCCCATGCCGGAAAATAAGTATGTGATAATGAGTCTCACAGAATGGACCCAGTAAACGTGAGGCAGTACCCCCCATCTTAGCACACTGGATGCTCATCCGGACCCAGTTTCATCAAGCTTATAGGAGGCTTTGTTGCCAAATCCTATAGTGTGGAGAACTGACTTGACTAAATCCAAATCGTCTCTAGTATAAAAGTGAAGCTCATGGTGTTTTTTTCTGGCCTTGAAGAGTGAATTGTGTTAGCTAGAGACACTTGGAAATCCAGGCTGTGTTTATTTCTCAGGTTTAAAAATAACTCAAACCTATGTAGGAGTTAATTAATTTGGCTCCACTCCACCTACAGTTTAGCTTCTTGCGAGAATAACTTGACCCTTCCTACACTCTTGTGTTTGTAGTTGTAAGAACTCCCAACAGAATGAATAAAACCTCACTCAGATTATCTGAGTCTGAGTCACCGAAGAAGTTACCAGAATAACCCTTCCGTTAAGGACAAATACATGCATTGTGCTGTTTCTGGCTGGAGTTATTTATGAGTTTGTATTTTCTCTCCTAAATGACTGACATCCTGAAGAGGAAGTTAACCTATGACTTGGTGAGAGAGTAAGAGAGACTGCTAAAAACACACAGGAGTTTGCTTACTCCGTCCAGACCTCTCCTTTCCCTAAAGAATGTTTCAAAACCAAATGATTGCCTTTGGGAAAATAGGTCAGTTTTCTTATCTCTACGTTTCCCCATGACTAAGTAAGAAGCTAGTTTTCTTAGTTGTTAGAATCCCAAGGCTCAGGAACACTGAACATTAGGAATGAAACAAGACCACCCACCATACTGACAGATCTTGCTGTAACTCCACTCACAGGAGCCGACAGATACTCAACTTCAGGTAAGCCCTGTGAACAGAGTGAAACAGACAAAAATGAATTGATTCATTTGATGTCACAGTGCAAATGAAGGGTGACTTCATAGGAAGTAGTCATTCCAAATGCTCTGTTCCATACATCATTAATCTCTCCAGCCACTCTGGTGCATACTATCAGTGAGTATCACGACAGTGTCCAGCCCATTAGCTGTGATAGAATCCTGTATGTATTTGTTGACTTCCTTTTTAAATTTTTTTTTTCATCTAGAATCTGTCTGCTGCCAAGGCTGGCCATGAACTTATGGTCACAAGCCATCCTCCCTCCTTAACCTCCTGCGTAACTCTGCTTAGCAATGTTAACTTTATTTTAAAAAATTAATTACTATGAATTACTTATTTCATACATGTGGCTAAACGTTATCGTAAGTAGCATAAAATACTGGTTGGGGATATTCACTAACAATTGCCCAAGTTATTTTACTGTAAGACCTGAGAAACAATTAGCATCTTTTCAGTTGTGAATTTCACTGGATTTTACCATTTAGCATTGATAACTGATTCCAGGATAGAGGGGAAACTGTTCAGAGCCATCTTCTACTTAGCTTCCAGCTAAAGTCAGAGTTTTATTCAAGTTCTCATGACTGACAGGAAAAACAAGTATGATTTGGTGAGCTCCTATTTTGTGTCAGTGATTCTACATACAGCATTATGATATTTAATTTAATTCTTATAACACCTCAGTGGGACAGCTTCTGTCTTTATCCCAACTCTACATATAAGGAAATTCCATGTCCTGCAAACTCAATAACTGTAAACTTGTTCAGGGCCAGTTCAAGCCTAGGCTTTTAGGCCAAAGCCCATGTACCTTTCACCACATTGCAAAGCTTCAGATGAAGTTTAAGGGCAGGGAAAATTGACATAATTGAAGCCTATTTGAAGCCTTCATGCTCACATGTTAATACACACACACTTTGTGTGTGATATCGATTCCCCCTCTTTTAGAATCCTTCATTTCATAGCCATTACGAATTCCCTCCACACATATCAGAACAGGATGCAGTTCCAATCACAAGGGTTTTCATTAGGCTCCAATTGCTACCCCCTGACTACCTGTGTCCTCTAGGCTGTTAAGTTTGACCTTTACCCTGTATGTAAACATCCTGAATTTCCTGGCTGGTGATTGGTTGAAATCGTATTACTCAGCCCTGTAAGTAAACTGAATGTCCCTCTTGTGTGTCTAGAAATAGAAACAACTCTAACCATGCTTTGTGCACATATTCATTTCCTGTGGCTGTTATAAAGAATAATCACAACTTTGGTGTCTTAAAGCAACATTTCATTGTCTTATATTTCTTGGGGACAGAAACCACCAAATCCTGTTGTGAGCAGGGCTGCACTCCCTCTGGAAGCTCTAGTGGAAGGACAATCTTTCCCCTGCCTCTTCTGGCTTTGAGTGGCTCCAGCCTTTCCTTGCTGTTTATTGGCTTGTGCATACACCACTCTGATCTCAGCCTGTCTTCATGTCATCTCTTCTTGGTGTCTTTTCTATTGTCTGTCTCAAGTATCCTTCTGTCTTTCTGTTATAAAGACAGTGACACATTGGATCTAGGACCCTCTCACATAATCCATATTGATCATATTTCAAAGTCCTAATTTTATCTGCACAGGCCCCTTTTCTCAATAGGGTACTATCCATAGGTCCTTGGGATTAGGCCAGGAAGGCATGCATGGGACCACCATTCAACCTACTACACAGAGCTCAATATTTCCCAGCTGTGCTCAGAGTGACAGGGAACCAAGATGTTTAGGGCCACCATTATGCCGCAGGAATATGAAGATAAGATTTGGGCTGTCCTCCTTTCCTACTTTTTCATTATCAGTCCTCTACCAACATGGCCCTCATAGCCCAGGCTTTCTTGGCACCCAGTGGTGTCAGCCTCACACTATCCTAGTTCCATTTGCTCACTGAAGCAAGGTAGTGTAAGAGAGAGAAAATGTAAATTTAAGAATCTAACACAAATGGGTTAGAAGTTACTCCGGTCTTTCTTGGAGATGTAACCATGAACAAGTTACTTTAACCTCTCTAGGACTCAGGACTCACGTGAAAAATGAAAAGGAGATGAAATCTACTTTGGTCAGAGATTCTCAGGAGACAAAAAAAATACCTAGGCTTTGGAGACAAAGCATGGGTCTGTTTCATGGCTCTGTCACTCATTAACTCATTAATTTGAGGCAAGACATTGACCCTCTCTAGACTTCAGTTTCCTCATCTAAAGAACAGGGATAACAGCTTTTGTAGAGAAGTAAGGATTTAGTAACACAATTTTCCAAAATTATAGTCAGTGTGAGTGCATACTTACTATATTGGTCATCGTTATTGTTAACTACAACTTCCCAAGCACCTAGCCTATAGCACTGTGCAGCAATTCAGAAATGCCCCTCAGGCCACCTTTTAAAAAATGCTGAATTTACAAGATAAAAGGAAAAAAATTATGGTGAGAAGCTTGCATCACCACTCAACTTACAGCCACTTGCAGCGTCACTGACATTATTTCCATAGGATACAGTAATGTCATCTTTACTCTTGGGTGAAATTGCGTACATGTGAGGAATTTAGAAAAGATTGAAGAAGCTGGGGTGAATTAAGTTTTAACTTTAAAGCAAACATTTTAACTATGCTGAGCATTTTAATATCAAGACCACGGATAAAGGCTAATGTCTATTATCAAATTTCATGGGTTTTAAATATGTCCTGGGGAAAAGCTAAGAAATGTAGAGGACTAATAAATGGACCCTTTTTAATTGCATTTCACTTTGCTACCCGAATGCCCATGGAGTTTTGTTCTGCTTTTACTCGCAAATTCCAATTAGGTTCATTAGAGTGACAAAACCAGCTTGACTGTTCATAAATATATTGCTTTTTGCAGAGATTAAAGTGTTGCTTCAGATGTCAAGATACAACTCAGACCACTGAGGGAACCATTCAGGATGAAAATCTAGGCATCGACGTTAGTCTTGTTATGTCTCTTGACTGCAGTTAAGTACAACCCAGAAGTCAGGTTTTCCATGATCGGTTCAAATGCTATATTATAGTCAATGGTAGAAGAAAATTACTTTCTAAATAAACCAATCAATTAACAGTTTGTAAAAACTAGCCCTCACTGTCATTCTAGGTATAGGAAATGCCACTTTTTAATTTCCTGAATGGGCAAATCAGATTTTGAGGATACACTCTGTGATCCTTTATTCAGCAGATAGTAAATAATTATAATTGGCTCTCTGTTTCCGTGGGACCTGAACATGCAGGTTCAGCTAAGTGTGGATCAAGACATTGCTCCTGTACTGAACATACACGCACTTTTTCTTGTTATCATCTCCTGAGCAATATTTATAACATATGTAGCAATATTTATAATTTACAGAGCATTATTATTGTTTTAGCTACATAAGTAATTTAGAGACAGTTTAAATTACATGGAGGGTTGCATATGTTATATGTAAGTACCATGCCTTAAACGGGATTTGAACACTGGAGATTTGGGAATGCATGAGAAGGTCCCTTGCAGATTTGGAGGAGTGACTATACTTTGCATATGCCAGTCTTATCCCAACATGCTGCTAATAAAGAGACATAGAAGACCCAGCACTAGTAGGAAAAGTTGGAAAGTTGTCATAGTACATTACAGTGCGTGTAAGCTGGCAGAGAGGAAAAACTCAGAGGAAGGAAAGCAGCCTGTGCCTGCTGGAGTCAGAGGAGGCTGCCCAGAGGAAGAGGTACTACTGTAGCTGCATTTTAGAAAATGAATGAGAACTAAATAAGGTATTAGAGGCAGAGATTTTACCCAAGTCACAGAGGAAGGGGATAGAAATGAGAAAATACCACAAAAGCATGAGGTGGGTAGAGGTGAAGAGAAAAATGCTGGCTCTCTAGGTGTTTACCTATCTTGAAAATGTTTCTAAGACAGATTCATCAAAACCAGTTGATGGAGAGGGTGTAGGGAAGGAAAGAAACTGGAGGTGGGAAGATGGTAAGGTTTCAGGTACTGAGTGAGCAGTTGACATTTGCCCCCGTGCCATGGATGGAATGCTCTGTGCTTCCAAAGTTCATACCTTAGAACCCTAGTCCCAATGTGATAGTATTAGGAGATGAGGTCATTGGGAAGTAACTCCTGACAGTAGAGCCCGCATGGTATAGCTAGTGCCTTTGTAAGAAAAGGCCAGAGAGTTAGCTAGATCTCTTTCCACCATGTAAGGATACAAATGAAAAATCAGGTTCATGCAACCTGGAAAAGAGCCCTTACCACAACCTGACTATGCTGGCACCCTCATCTTGGACCTGCAGCCTCCAAGTCTGTGAGTAATAAATATTTGCTGCTGAAGACACCCAGTATATGGTACTGTGTTGTAGCAGCCCTAAGTGACTAAGATTCAGTATCTGTTTGGGGGAGCAGCATGCTATCTCTGTGTGGCAAAATCTGGGCCACCAGAGACATTACTTCCTGCAATTTCTACAACCCCATCTGGCTGACTGAAGACTAATTCAAATATCAATTAATCGTTCTTCATTTAATCCCTTTTCAACATTTTCACAGTACAGATAATGAAGAAAGATCTTTTCCTTTGAAAAGTCAGGCGAGACCCACAAAGTTAAAGAAATTAGTCTAAAACTGTTGCAATTGGAAGCAATTAAGTGGGCAGATGTTGGCAGTTTGGTTCAGGAGATTAAGAGTTCTGTTTCACAAAAGAAAGAGCAAAGCATTGGTTAACTATAGGCTTTCCAAGTAAACAAGCGGGGGATTAACTATTGCTTTTCCTCTCTTTGACTTGGCACTAGTAGAATTGGTTATGTTTATGCCTAGAAAAATAGAAGTTGATTATGAAATTTTAGGGTTAACATGGACCATTTCAATTATATCAAGGCACAAAGAGGTTATATTATGTGCTCGCCCAGGTTCATACAGCTAACTAGTAATAAAGCTACCTAGACCAAGTAATAATGCTACCTAGACCTAGACCTGAAAGGTTTTAGTTGCCTTTTCTTTGGTTAGTGCTATCCTCTGGCCTTGGTTGTGAATGATGGCTGGGTTTGGTAGTGGGGAGAGAGTAAGAGGTGAAGCACACAAACAGCAGGAAGTTGTCTGACTCACTGTGACACCGTGAAGAAATATGTCTACCTAAAGCAGCGGCAATAGATTAGAAAATTCTGGAAAGCAGTCCCTTAGGGAAGGCCCTGGAGGTGGAAGGCTGAGTAACCCATGCTTGGCAAAGACCTTCCATGGCCTTTTGATTCTCTGCAAATAAAGCAGCTTCCTCCTCCAGTGTAGATACAAAGTGAATGTTTATATTTTAGTTCCATTCTCCTCTCCCCGCGAGTTCTTTCCCCCTGTGGGTGGAGACTAAAACTGTACTCTAGCTTTCCCCATAGGGTTGCTTGGAAAAATATATCAGAAAATAAATTTGAATTTTATTATAAGTCTGTCAAAAGTTGCTGAAAGATTTTAAGAAAGGGGTGAATGTTTTTTAATTTATTTGGTAAAAATGATTATTATGGTGCTAAGTGGAAAACGTATGCTTTAAAATCCTTGTCAAATAATGTTAACATCTAAGGCATCTCAGTGTTAGCATGAGTTAATTATCTTTCTTTTTCTGTTCATATTGTGATTTTCCTGGTTCTTGTTGTGACAGGTGATTTTTTTTATTGTGTCCTATACATTTTAGCTAATGTGTTAGGAGGATAAGGGTCCTACTTAAATCATTTCTTTTAGCAGGCAGTCATTCTGTTAAGATTTGATAAAAAGGCCTTGACTTACTTTGAGGGTTCGTTTCAGTGGAAGTACAGTTTGTAAAGACTTGGCGGAGCTATTTTGGGCAGCTTGGTTTATCAGGTGCCTCACCAATAGTGGTTCCACTGGTGCTGCCTAAGGGTGCAGAAGGGATTTCCCTGGTCCATAGGAAGGAAGGCCCATCTTGGGCAGGCCACTTGTCAGGACTGAATCCTTCTTGTCTTTTCCACCCACCTGCTCCATCATTCCTGGCAGAGGAAGGGAGTCTCAGATCCCTTAGTCCTCTCCTAGTGGGGACAAAAAGTGCTCATGATGGGGTACTTCCTGTAGTAGGATCTTCCAGATTGGTGTTTCCTGGAGACCTGCTGCCTCTCAGGGGTAGGACAGTGTGTCAGGTCTGTGATAGCAGAGAAACTTTACAGACCACACCTGCTTATGGTAGCAGGATGCCCCTTTGAAGTCCTTCCCCTTACAGGATGGCTACATCTCCTTCACGTTCTTGGGACACAATACACAACACCTGCAATTTAAAGGATGAGAGGTTTACTTGGTTTCATGGTTTTTAGAGGTTTCAATCCATAGTCTTCTGGCTCCAAAGCAGAAGCAGTAACGGTGAAAGAGCCTGGGCTGCTCACATCATGACAGCCATGATGCAGAGAGAGAAGGGAGCTGAGCTGGGAGACATGCCCTTTCAAGTCACGCTCCCAGTGGTCACCTCTCCCAATCTAAATCCACCTCGTAACAGCACATTCAGCCACTGAATTCACCAGTGGACGAATCCACCAATGAATATAGGGCCCCCATGATCCAGTCACCTCCCAAACACATGAGACATGGGGGAAACATTTCAGATCCAAACCATAACACAGGACCTCGCCCTTCTGACTGTTCCCTCTCGATGTGCATCACCCTTTTGGCGAGGCCAGTCAGTTAAGGACTAACAAAGTAAAAGAACTCAAGCACAGATGAGAATCTAAGCATCAGCAAGGGGCAGGGAGGAGAGCAGATCCAGATTAACATAAATTTGTGGGTTTGATAGCAAGAAGTTGAGGATGTTCTTGGCTGATGGGTCTAATTACTTTTTCTGTGAAATAGAGAGGCAGCATTCAAGTTTCTAGATCCTGGAGTTTTACATTCTTGGCTATGACCCCCAGAAGTACTTCTTACTGGCTGTGGGATCTGTGGCGAATCACTTAATCCCTTTGTATCCTAGTTTCCCAGAAAATGGAAATAGTAATAGCATGTATCCCCATAGGAATGTTTTGACGATTGATTCAAATGAGCTACTCTTGGAGAAGTGCCTAAACTAGTATGTTAAAATCTGTTATTTACGCAAACTATTGTATTAGGCTCTTATATTTACAAAGCTCTAAAAAGTGCCTAGCAAACTGCCCGATACAAAACATTCAATAAATGGTGGTGTCATTTTCATTGTTCTCCTTTTCCGCCTTTCAGGGAAAGAAAATCATTGGTCAAATTTAGCTTGTGATGAGTGCCCAAGACCTCCTGAGCTGCACCAGGCCATATATAAATCCTGCTGGAGAACTGGGTGCCTGAAGAGTCATGTGCCATTCTCTACTGTTCTCTTCCTTAAGACTGAGTGTCCCTAGAGAGTAATGACCAGCAGTAGGAAAAGGTTACAATTCATCGATAACATACCTCCACACTATAACATATACCATCACCCAAAGTAACATTCTTTAAAGCCTCTAAGAAAATTCAGTGGTTTCAAGTGTCTAAAATATGTTAGTATGAGCAGCCTGCAACTGAATAGTGAAATACAAGTTGTGGTTTTATATGTTCTTCAGTACAAGAAAAAATCAATCATCAGTCCTAGTCCTTTATCATCATGGAAAAAAGGAAACAAAAAAAAAAAAGAATTATTAGTGCCATCTTGTGGACTGAGCTGTCATGACTACTTCGTAGTCTCAGCGGAAATTGAGTATTTTTTTTCATTTTTATCATAAAAATCCAGTTTGGAATGAATGTTGTATAACTATTTGCTGAATAATTTAATAAGAGAGGATAGGAAAGGGTGGAGAATCAGTTAAGATGATAGCACCTTGAAAAACTGCCTGATGCACTGCACTGTCCATTGTTGATTTGGAGGCCTTTAAAAATAGTGCTGTAGACACTCTAAGGTGGTGGTGCCATTATTAGTATGTGCGAGGCAGAGAGGAAAATGAATAAATATTTGCATGAAGAAGTCAAGGACTGTCATCCCTTCCTTGTCTTGCCCTTGTCAGCAGTAGTGAGAAGACTCATGATTTGGTTTGGATGAATTTAGACAGCCTATCTTGTGTTCTTGCATTGCTGTTAAGTGCCTGTCTTAAGCGAAAGTCTATGGAAGGTACTGTGGGAGCTCTAGGAAAGTGTAACAGGCTGGCTGGTTGGGTAAGAGCAAGACCACTGTCTCATTTGTTTGATTTTTATTAGTACATGTATACAGTGCATGATGATTACATTCATTAATGGGGAATTGGTGTGTGTGCATGACATCTCAATTTCTTTTTCCTCCTTCCTGTTCCACTCCCTTTGTAAATGTTTTTTTTTTTTGCCAGCAGGAGATTCATTCATTAATTTTATAAGTCCTTATCAAGTTAACTATCATAAATCCAGATTAACAGCCACGCTAACAGGTCAAAAATTCTTAAAATACTTAAGATAAGTATACTAACTTAAAGAAAATATGAAATACGGAATAATATAATCCATTCTGGATTACAATAGCTATTTCTCTCTTTTTTGGTCTTTTCTGTCTTTTATTTTGCATATTACTTATATATTGAATTTCTCATGTAAGAGAAACCATACTAAAGTTTATGAATTTTGCCGCTATAACCATTTGTGCATATACATCACTGTGATATGATACCTTTAACTCTTTCATTATGATACCTAGAAAAGGAATAGCTGGCTAAAGTGGAATTTCTATTTGTAGGTTTTTGAGAAATCTCTATACTGATTTCTATAGTGGTTATGCCAGTTCACACTCCCATCAACAATGAAGAAAGGTTCCTTTTGCCCTGCAGCCTCTCTGGCATTGTTAACGGTTGATTTCTTGAAGGGAGCCATTCTTTCTGAAATGAAATGAAATCTCAGTGCTGTTTTAATTTATTTTTCAATTACCCAGTGACACTGAAAAATGTCTCTCTCTTTTTTTTTAGTTCTTTATATATTCTTAATATTAGTCCTCTGTGTGAGGAATAGCTGACAAAATTTTTTTCCCATTCTGTACATTGTCTCTTCACTCTCTCGGTGGTTTCCTTTACTGTGCAGAAGCTTGTTTAATTTGATGCGGTCTCATTGGTTGAATCTTGGTATTATTATTTGTTCATTTGGGGTTCTATTCAGAAAGTCTTTGCCTACAAATAAATCTTCAAGAACTTTACCTATTTTGTATTCTAGCAGATTGTTTCTGTTTTAATAATTGGATCTTTGATCCATTTTGATTTTAGTTTAGTGCATGATAAGAGATATGGGTCTAGATTTAATCTTTACCATATAGAAAGCCAGTTTCCCCAGCACCATTTGTTAAAGAATCTATCTTTTCACTAGTGAAAGTATTTGGCCCCGCTGTGAAAGATAAGGTAGCTGAGTGTGACTGGAGTTGTTTCTGCATCTTTTATTCTGTTTCATTAATCCTGTGTTAGTTACTTTTCTCTCGTTGCTGAGACAAAATACCCAACACCCAAAATTAAAGGGCAAAAGGTTTATTTAACTCACAGTTTGTAGAGATTTCAGTCCATAATTGGCTGGTTTCAAGGCAAGGTGGCACGTGGCAGAGGGGCAACAGTTTATGGTATCAGATGACAGGAAAAGCAACAGGAAAACCTCAACAGCTTCTTTCTGTCCCTTTTGTGTTAGCCAGACTACCAAGGTTAGGGTGGTTCCTAACCAATCAGTGGTCTGGTTTAGAAATCACACACCATTAATCCCAGCTTCACAACCTCTAGATCCAACCATCTCTGAAAAAAATCACCTCTGAAAACATGAGGCTTTGGCGGGACATCTCGACCCAAACCATAACAGATCCATAAATATTTTCCATTACCATACTGTTTTTATTGATGTAGCTTTGTAATATAACTTGAAGTCTGGGATTGTGACATGTCTTGTCCTGCCCTTATTGCCTAGCATTAATTTTGCTATTCTAGGACTCTTCTGATATAACAGTTTTGGAAGTATGGCCATTTAAGTATATTGGTTCTGTCTATCCAGGAACAGGGTACATTTTTCCATTTTTTTGATGTACTTTTCCATCTCCTATTTTAGAGTACTATAGTTTTCACTGTAGAGGTCTTTCACCACCTGGGTTAGGGTAATTCCTAAGTATTTCATTTTTCTTGATGCTATTGTGAAAGGCATTATTTCCTTCATTTCTCTCTCAGTGAGTTTATTATTGTTGTACAGGAATGTTGCTGATTTTTTAGTTTTGATTTTGTATCCTAGTATGATACTGAATCTAATTATTAATTCTAGTAGTCTTTTAAAGGTGGAATTTCTTGAATCTTCTATATAGAGTATCGTGTCATCTGCAAATAATAATTTAACTTCTTCCTTTCCTATTCATAGCTTTTATTTCTTTCACTTGTTGAATTGTTGTAGCTAACTTTTCAAGAAATATAGTGAACAGGAGTGGTGATAGTGGAGATTCTTGTCTTGTTCTAGATTTTAGAGAGAAAGCTTTTAGTTTCTCTCCATTTAGTATGATGTTGGCCACTGGTTTGTCATAGATGACTTTACTGAGGTTGAGATAAATATCTTCTAGTCCCATTTTCTTGAGGGATTTTATCATGAATTAATGTTGGATTTTTCAAATGATTTTCCTGTGTCTACTGAGATGATGAAGTAATATTTATCCTTCCTTTTGTTTATGTGGTGTATTACGTGTACTGATTTGCATATGTTGAACCATCCCTACATCCCTGGGATGAAGACTCCTTGTTATGATATATGATCTTGTTGATGATTTGCTGCATTATGTTTGTCAGTATCTTATTGAGCATTTTTGAATATATGCTCATTAAAGAAATTGGCCTGTAGTTTCTTTTTCTTTTGGTTTTGGTCCTTTTTTGGTTTTGGAATCAGAGTAATGCTTGCTTCTAGGAATGACTTTGGGAGTACTGCTTCTCTTTTAATTTCATTAAAGAGTTTGAGGAGTGGTGGCATTAGATCTTTTCTAGACTTCTTGTAGAATTCAGCAATGAATCTGTCAGGACCTGGAGTTTTGTTTACTTGGTAGTTATTTTTATTTCTTCTTCAATTTCATTGGATTATCTAGGATTTTTGTATCTTCTTTATTCAGCTTTGGGAGTTCATATGTATCTAGTAATCTATCAATTTCTTCTGAATTTTCCATTTTCTTAGAGCACGGTTTCTCAAAGTAGTTACCAATGATCTTCTAGTTTTTGGCAGAATCCATTGTGACCGCATTTTTTTCACTTCTAATTACACGGATTTGGATCTTTACTTATTATATTAAGGTTGTCTAAGGGTTAGCCTATTTTGTTTATTCATTGATTCTTTGTATTTTTTAGTCTAAATTTATTTAATTTCTGTTCTAATCTTTATAATTTCCTTCCTTCTATTAGCTTTGATTTTGGATTATTCTTGTTTTTGTAGGACCTTGAGGTTCACCATTAGGTTTTTATATTTGAGCTCACAGTGTTTTTCTGATGTGGGAATTCACCACTATAAACTTTTCTCTTAGGATTTCTTTTACTGTGTCCCAGTGGTTCTGGTACAGTGTACAAGTATTTTTGTATAACTCTATGGACTTTCTAATTTTTTTCGTTAATTTCATCTGTGACTCACTGATTATTCAAGAGGATATTGTTTAATTTCCATTTGTTTGCATAGTGTCTGTGGTTTCTTTTACATTAATTTACAGTTTATTGTACTATGATCCAATAATATGCATGGAATAATTTCAGTTCTTTTGCATTTACTTAACAGTACTCTCTGGGCTAATATGTGTTCAATTTTGGAGAAAATGCCATATGCTGCTGAGAAGAATGTGCATTCTGTTGTTGGATGGAACACTCTGTAGATATTTATTAAATTCATTTGTTTGAAGTTGTATTTCAACTTTGAACTTTCTTTGTTGATTTTTTTGTCTTGTTAATGTGTCCATTTGTGACAGAAGGATGCTGAGGTTTCCCCCATTACAATTGTACTGGTGTGAATCAGATACAGTGCTATCATCCAAGACAAATTGGACATTAAGATACCATAAGAAGCAATTATGTACTACCCTTAACTCTAGAGAAGAAATCCACAATTATGGTGTAAACATTAAGATAACCAAAGTATTGACTTACATCTAATATGTACTAAATACAACAGAATTATCTTCGCTAATGGTATATTTAACAATATTTTTATAGAAGTAACTGACTAGCAAAAGAGTACCAAAGAAGTGTGGTTATACTATTAAAGATGTAGAGTTTGGGAATGTGGAATGCAACAGGAAAATTTGGAAACCTTAAACTATATGAGAAGGAAGAGAAAGAAAAGGTAAAAAAAATCTAATTGGGGAATAGTGGGATATTTATAGAGTTAAAACTGATAAATAAAAGGTAAAAGAAAAAGAGGGAGAAATGAAATATTATAGGGAGTAAAAATAAGAGAGAAAAACATTAAAAGAGAAAAATTAAAAGGGAGAAGAGGAAAAAATAAAGAAAAAGACATAAGAAAGAGATAAGAAGTAAGGAAGAAGGACAAAATAATTCCTCAAGTACCAATAAACTGGTGAAGAAGAAAGGAAAGAAAAAAGAATACAAGAAATTCAAAACAAAATGAAAAACACTAAAAAGAATTCACACACCCACAACAAACAGCAAGAACAACAAAACCCAAAAAACAAAACCAAAAAAGAATTCCTCTGTGGTTTCTGATATGTGGTTTCTTTCTAGGATCTACAATTTTGGTCCGTGTCCAAGTTAAGACATGTCCCTGCTCATTCTGGTAGATAGAGACCCCAGATCCTGGAAGTCAGACCCTAGATCTATTTGGGATGCGGATACCAGCAGGCAGTAGTACTAGGGAAAGGGCTCTAATGCCCTGACTTTCAAATCAAGAGCAATTGAGGCTGAGCCTGGCCTCTGCCCTTGGTACATGCCCTGTGTCCTTTAGCTTAAGACACTCAAGGGGTCTTTTTCCAAGTTGACCACAGCTCCCTGACCACAGATGTCTGTTGTGGCTGACTCTCACCTAATTACTGTGGGGACATAACACCAGGAGACCTGAATTAAAGCCATCCTCCAGTTGCTCTGAGGCTTGGGTTCAAACAATCAATCCTTCCATGGAGTGGAATCTAACCAAGTACTCTCTCCAGGAAATATGGTAGGCCTTTGGACTGGAGTCACTCAGTAGCCCTTGCCTATCAAAAGACTCACCTCAGCATAGAATCTCACACTCTTCATGGAGCTCACCGCACCCGCCAGTTAGTTTCCACCACTGCATTACTTCCTGAAGCCCTCTGAGGTCCCAAGTTTTCACTTTGTCTCTGTAGATTCAAGCTCTCTTTCCTTTGAGCCACAAGCCAGGGCCTGGGGACAAAGTACAGACCCGTCATTGTGTTCTGTCTCTTCAATTTCTCTGTAGCTTTTAATTTTCCTGTCGCATCCTTCCTGGTTCCTGAGGATCTACCTCTCTTTATTCTTCCCTAAATCGTAATTTCCCAGTTTCTGTACTGCAGATCTCAGAGATTGCTTTCCATTCTGCCATTTTTCTAAAAGCCCCTACTCTGTTTCAGTTTGCTACTTACCAGCTAGGTGACTCTGATAAGGTACTATGCTTTTCTCTTCATCAGTTCCCTGATCTATGCATTAAGATCATATCAAGCCCACCTCATCTGAAAATTAAATGAATTAATATGTACCAAAGTGCTTAGAATAGTTCCATGCACATAGTAAATTCTCTATACAGTTTAGCTGTCTGCCTTACCATCATACTCACTTCCATCACCACTGCCATCGTCGTCTCTATTGCTACAGAGGAAACATTTGAGTTGCGCTGTTTAGGCCAAGTTAAACTTCGTGACTCATTTTTCCATCTCATTTGTTGCTACCGAGAACTTATTGAGTTCGTGCTTTTCCCACGCTTGTCAGGATTGAGTAGGAGCACACCTACATTTTTCTGCTAATTATCACATCTGTAAAGTCAAGACTTGGAGCAGGAACTTAAGCAAAGTCTTGGGAAAATGAAAGGAGAGAACAGGAAGACTGGGATCACGGGGCTGGGTGGTGAAGGAGCGTAAGTCAAGAGTGGGTTAGAGTAAAGCAAGATCAGTATTATCTGAACCTATTTATTTGCACTCTTGTGTTGGTAAAGCTCATTCTGGGTTAGCTTTAAAGAATTCACTGAAAGCTAGAAAGTAGCTACACAAAATGATGTTAAGTGCATGCTCCCTTGCTGGCACCTAGTACCTTAAACCTGCTCTGTCAATGCTAAACGTTCTGTGTTTCAAGCTGTGAAATCACCATTCCATGACCTATTTTCTAATAAAGTACTCAATCATAAATTAATTTTGTGCTATAGCACAGGTATTTAGAGCTAAGCAGTAAGACTATAAAATTTAACTGCTATGGAATAAGAGCAGTTAAAATTCATTTTGGCTTTAATGCCTTAACTGCCTAACGAGCTACTATAGCATGGCTTTAGGAAATGTAGATAATGTGCTCCATTTGAATCTTGATGCCCAAGTTCAGTCTTTCAAAGATCTTAGGCTGCTAGGCTTTCATTATTGGTGTTTGATGCCCTATAAAATGTCCAAGTGGGCACACAGATATGTTTGCATTTTCTTTGACTTGGTCACTGAAATGTTGAAAGCTCATCACCTTCACCCATGGTCAATACAACATTTTCCTTTATCCTTTAGGGGCATTGTGAGATCTGTATTTCTCTTGAAAGCTTTCATGTGACTGCAGTGGAATCAGCAGCAATGTGCACCAGGACAGATGGCCAGGCATGATACACACTGTTGGGCATAGCTGAGTTCATGGTTCTGGTTGAACTGATTTGCCTCCTGGAGTCCTGATCCTTATTTTAATTTTTTAATGGTAGCTGCCATTCACTTGTACTGTACCTTAACTAATCACATCTATCAGTTTTCGATGAGGGCTTTTTATTTATTTATTTATTTTTTTACTAAATGTAGAGCAGCCATCAGCTTGAAATCTTAAAAATGGCACAGCAGTTAGCACAGTCAGTGATGCAGAAATATTCTTCTGTGTTGCTGTGATTTGAGGCTTCCATAGATATTTTCATAGCTAGTTCTGCCAGCAAGCCTCAAAGAATAATACTTTATCCAGATTCCTGCTAGGAACTAATAATACAGGAGGTCACACCAGCTTAACACAGGATCTATTTGTAGTTAAGAGTACTTCATGGATTTAAAAGGTTCGAAAGCTTGGCCCCAGCTGTACTGGACTTATTTGTCTTAGAGTTCAAGTTTCTGATTCACAATCAGGTTATCAAAATGTGCTTTTGAAAAGAAAGTAAGACCCAAACTCCACCTATCTTTGTGACTCAATGACAAAACTTGGCGAAGTTTGCCCTATATTAATGTCAAAAAAACACTGATTTAAAACAACAGGAAATAGAAGGACTGACATGCAAACTAAACAAAGAATGAAAAGAAACCCCATCAAATTTCTCTGTGTAAAGCATTGCTGTGCATGCCAAAGTTTGAGATCACAAACTCAGCTTTGAGGTGCAGTTCAAGCTATGGAATACTCCTTTCTAAGAGGCGCTCCCTTTTGATTTGCACTTAGACAAGGGAAACTCATACTAGATATATTGTTCCAGGTGTAGAAATAATAGCAGCAATAATGATAATATCAGCAGCTCCACTTGTGGAATATTTCTTCTGTTTGGGTGCTTAAAATATGTTGCTACATTTATTTCTTGCTTTTGTAAAAGTTTCAAACTTTGGTATTTTCATTCGCCTCAAGGTAATGATCTAAAAATTTCATTTTAAAGAAAAAATGTATAAGCTATCTCAAAGCAGAGAGCAAACACTAACAAATCAACAGCGAAAATGAAGCTACACTCTAATTTTCACCTTAAATGCATCTGTTATCACAGCCTCCATAGAATTTAGCAGCCCAACCCTGGTGTATTAAATTGGCATTCCAAATTAAGCCTTCTCCTTTCCTTTTTGAGAGAAAAGCTTCTTTGTCTTCTGGAATCATGACTTTGTCCCTTCTCCTTACATACTCTGTCTACATTGAGGAAAGGGAGAGTGATCTCATGTGGTTCTAGTAATTACTGCCCCAAATGTACTTTTTCCTGGAGGTGCAGTACTTGGAAAAATCTTTAAAAATACAGCACATGATCACATGTACGGTTTTTCAGATTTACCCAACAAAATTAGAGGATGCACAGTTAAATTTGAATTTTAAATAAATGGGAACAAAGTAGTTTTTAGTGTAGTTCTGACCCAAATATTGCATGGGACAGAGTTATATTTTCAAAATTCATTGTTTAAATTGGCTATGGTGCCACACACCTATAATTGTAGCACTTGGGAGACTGAAACAGCAGGACTGCTGCAAATTCAATGCTAAGCTGGGCTACACAGTGAGTTCAAACCCAGCCATAACTACATATTAAGACTCTGTCTCTGCAAAAAACAAAAGCAACAACAAAAAATTCATTGTTCACCTCAAATTCAGGTTTTACTGTGCATTCCTCTTTTTATTCTGGAAACCCTAAATGCTATGTAGGATTTCCAGATTACATAGAGACAGCAGTAAGACCAATTTTAATCAGTTTTATTTGAGTAGAGATGCTGCCTGACAAAGGACAGCCATATCCTTAGAGACGGATGAGAGGCAGGTATGTGATTTGGTAAATGAGTGATCATCTCAGTACAACCAACTTACTCAATAATTTCAGCAGGAGAAAGGAAACATTCTAATTATATCTATAATGACATAAAATTTTGCTTTATTCTTTTCAGACTTATGTATTTCAAAGTTTCAAGGGCTTCAGAGATCCATTAGCACAGCGAAGTCACCTACTCTGGTCTATGGCCCAATTCTTCATTCCAAGATGCTGGCAAATGGTGCCAAGCAAAAAGTGTCAGTTGAGTCTAGAGAGTGACCCACATTCTGCTTCTCAAGGCTTGCTCCCAGAAGAAAGGTGCCTCTCTCCCCACTTCACCATCCTGCCCCCCACACACAGACACACATGTGTGCCTTACACTTGTCAGTTCAAACTTGGAGTAGGTGTCTTTTTATGATTTGCATAAAAGCACTAGACTATTGGCCCTGATTCACACATTGACACTCATTTGCAAAGGCACTACTGAGCCAAACACCACATTAAGTTCTGGGAATACAGAGGTGGTGAGGCATGGTCCCTTACTTCTAGGAAATACAAATCTGGCAAAGGAGAGAGGAGGAAAGAGGTCACTGCTAAATGTAGCATGGTAGGAGGTCTGCACAGGATGGATGTGGGCACCCAGGAGAGGCAGCTGTCTCAGTCTAATGCCATGAAACTTGAAATTCTGAGTTCAGAGCTTGAACAGAATGTAAGTGGTAGAACGTGGTTAGTGAAGCAAGAGGCATGAGGAGAGAAAAAGTATTCTAGGCAGAGAGCACAGTGGCACAAACAGATTCACAGGGCTGTGAAACTGAATGCCATGCTTTGGAAACCTCAAGATGGTCATTTCAGCTGCACTGAAATTGGGAAGTGAGAGGTAGCAAATTGTGAAGGGTCTTTACAGAGATGTGATCGGAGAAAGAAAGTTACACGATGGCCTGCAGCATAGTTTTGTTCATGCAGTACCTCCTCTGGTGCCTAGAGTAGTGACTGGCAAATAGCAGTCATCTAATGTATATACACATATATGCATATGACTTGTCAGAGCCTTTTTCTTTTTTTGCTGGGGTATTGATTCCATTTAGAGCCTTCTCATTGAAGCACATCCCCAGGCATTTTTTTGTTTTTAATTTTTGAGACAAAGTTTCACTAAGTTTCTAAATTTCGAGGCTGGGCATGAACCATGTGATCCCCCTGCCTCAGCCTCCTAGAATGCTGGTATTGAAGGCTAGCACCAACATGCCTGGCTTCTCAGTCTTTAAGAGGTGCTACAGATTACAAGAGAGGGTTCTAGTTTGCAGAATCCTCATTGTATTTGACCATGCAACTGGGTTTTTTCAACTGAATCATATATTTTCAAAGACTATTATGCTTAAGCACACTTTGCAATATCATGCATGCTGAAAGAAGACGTGAAAATGGATAACTACATGAGTGAATACAGAGTGAGAGAAATCTGTCACAAGGTTTTGGGCATTGTTCCTACATAAAATGATGCTCAACTTTCCTTAATAGTCTTTGTACAACTGGGCATTGAACTCTAGTGGGCAGCATGGTGGCCAGACACAGGTGGCAGGCCCAACTTCTGGGGGCCTTTGCCTACCACCTTCAAGAGCAGTAGTTTATACTCAACGTTTTCTTTTTCTTTATTTACAAGTCCCAATTATAGCATATCTAACCAGGCAAACAACCAGTTGCCCTGTGGGCCACATGGTCCCAACCAACGTGCATCTCTGAAACAGTGGTCTCAAGCTAATAACTATTTATCAAGTGCTAGCTTCATGATAAGCACTTTCCACATTTTGATTCCTCGATTTTCCATGACAGTCACAGGCATAATACTATAAAATTAATTATGTATTCAATATTTACTTTCTGTCAGGCTATAGGTGGGTTAAGTACACATTACAAACATTATTTAATTAAACTTTATAACAGTCAAATTTATTTGTAAGAAAACAGACAGAGAGGCTGAATAACTTGTGAAGGGTCACATAGTGGTAACTGGTAGAGCAAAACTTGAACCCAGGTCTTTATGATACTACAGCCTACATGCTTAATCATCCCACCATACTGCTACCAGGTCTGCTACAATACGTTGTAGTGTATCACAAAAGTTCACTACAGCCCCTCTCTGTATTGACACAAATGTATCTTCAACAAAACCGTAATCTCATCATGCAATTGGATCATGTACCATGCAATAGGATCATGTGTGTATCCTAGCCAAGAGGTCATGTGTTAATAACATATCATTTCTGTACATGTGCTAGATCAAGCATGTTGACAGTGTTTTTAGAAGAGTCAGCTAAATCACTTTCAGCTCCAATTCAACCAAGTAGCCTGTGGGGAATGTTAGCTACTCACCTCAAAAGACAGTGAGATATGACTGGCATGGAAGTAGCCCAGTCAGGAATGTGCTTAGCTGGCCCAAATGCCTTGATCTCTCCCACTCTCCCCTCAAGGTTCCAGGGTTCTATGACTCTGTGGCTTACATCACTTCACACATGGACTGAAATAGGATGTAGGCTGCTTGTAAAGATTTACTCTCTGCTATTGGCAGAGAGACTGGCCACTTGAGATATTTTACTATTATATTTACTCTTGTTTTTCCACACAGAAACATTTCTTTAGATCATTGTGTAGTCCTTGTCGATGAGTTAAGAGGAATGGCATATTCTAAATGTCATGGTGAAGTATAACATACATAAGAGTACACATATTCTATTTAGTGATTAATATTTACAAAATGGATACACCTGAATAGATGAAGTTCAGCAACATCGCCAGCATCTCAGCAAGAGATATTCTGGCCGCTTAACCCCCGAACGTAACCTCTATCCTGAATCTGAACAGCTCAAAAAATAGGAGAGGTGAAAAGTTGCTAGCTACTCAAATTGCAGACATGAAATCTGGAACATCTGACCCCAAAGCTTACCCAGGGATTGTGCATACCTATGGTTACACATCTTTCTGGACCTGACCGATGGAAGAATCTCTCTAATTTTTAGAAGGCAGGTTCATGGTGTTTGAAGATGCCATGGTAGTTGTCTGAATAGCCAAACCTGGAAGTGTAGCCATAGATGTGACAAAGGAAGCCTGGGGTGACACAAGACATCTGGAATGCCTGGAGGGATCCATTACCGTGGTGATCTCAAAGAGCTAAGGGTCAAGTCCTGTAAAACTCCATAGATTCTAGGTCCCTTCAGAGGGTTGTTCGAGCAAGCACAGTCATTTCCACAAGAGCAATCACCACTGAGGAAGTTTAGTTGGCCAGGCATTGGGGAGTCATAATGACACCCAGGCTTTACAGTACTGAGCTGTGCTGTTATAATCACTGGCAGACTGTGCACTGTGTCTGTAGCTTTTAAGTCTCCTCCATCAACATTGGAATTGTTACTCCATTTTCACAGAGAAGAAACGGATGCTCAGAAAGGCTAAATATAGTGGCCCAGATCACATAATTAGTAATTGGCTGGGCCAAGATACAAAACTGTGTTGGTACTGACTGGAGTCTCTGCTTGTAGAAAGTGTATATCAAGCTTGTAACATACTGTAGCTTCTCAGGGAGCTGCTTCATTGTAGAACTCTTGACTATGGTCCCCAGGATTTCAGATCAATGTCCTGAATTTCTGCTCTTGGTGGGTGACTCAAAGAATTTGCAGGGCCTCAGAGTGATCACTGATCACATCACTTATTACTGATGATACCAAAGCAAGACTGAAGTATCCCTTAAGGCCTTGCTTCTCATAGTATGATCCATGGACCAGCAGCATGACATGAAGGATCTTGGGCCCACTTGCAGACTGCCTGAGTGAGAATTTGAATTTTAACAAGTTCCCAATGGCATTTGCCTACACATTAAAGTTGGAGAAGCATTATTGTATGCTTGGAAACAGTTCAGTATACTCCGCTAAAATGGTCTTATGCAGAGCTTTTATCTCAGGTAAAAGTTATGGTAAAAGTAGTGAAATTATTGTTTTCCCCATTTGAAGAAGAAATGCCACTGCCTTGCTGACACAATGGGAGGTTGGGAGACGATGATAATGGGAACAATCTCCCGCATTCACGTTGCTCTCCGTGCAGGCACATACCACATCAGCATTAATTGGATGTACAGTGTTCACACATCTGCTGGGGAAAACAGACCCTTTAATTTGCTTCAGTGTAAGGAAACATCAGCCAACTCAGCTACAGACAATAAATCATATGCAACATAGAAAAGGTATTTAAACTTTCTAAAATAAGAATGCTATCATTTGAGTTCTAAGGACATTTTAACCAGCAGCAACAAAGAGAGATGGGTCTCCAGTGAAACTGTATCAGCAGGGAGGTGGAAACTGCTCCTCCCAAGTATTTTGTCAGCAATGAACTGACCACAGTGCACTTGGTGGCTTCTGAGATTATCAGCTCTATGGGAAAGTTGATTTCCTCTAAATATTCACAGTAGCAAGAGCACATCCCAGAGTCACTGGGTCCCTTCTTCAGCATACATTTATTAACCATCTACTATGTAGTAGGCACAGATCTAGGTGCTACAGACAGTGATAAACAAGACCCAATTTCTCATCTCATGGACAGACATTTAACATGTCCAATTTACACTCTTAAAACTGGGAGGGTTAGTGCCAAGCGCAAGTACATCGAAGCTAGGGGTGCAGAGGAAGACAGAAAGCAGTTGGAGCACTGGTGTTAGGGAGATGCCACTCTAGGTGAGCTGAGGCCTGCTAGAAGAATGGGTGTTAATGAGGTGAAGTGGCAAAGAGAGGAGAGTGAGGGTTGGAGTTCCATTCCCTGCAGGGGAAATAGCCATGCACAGACCCTTTGGTGGGAAAAGCATGGAATATTCAAGGATCCAAAAGGCACAGTAAGGATTAAGAGTAGAGCCACAGAGTCGCCCATAATCGAGATACTGCCGGCCTCAATGGTCACATACTGAGGTAGTGAAACTCTCCCTAGGGCAAGGAAAAGACCTCTAAGTGTTTTTAATAGGTACCCAGGTATATTTCAGGCCTCCCGGCTATAAGAGGCAGATCAGAGACAAATCCAAGCCTATCTGACTGCTAGGTCTGCTCTCTGAAGCATGACTACATCACATTTTTATAGCATTTTTGTGATGGTTATGCTTTCTCTGAAATGAAGCTTTAGGTCATCCCTAAGTCAATCTTTGCCTTGATTTGTTTGGAAATATGTCTTGGGTGCTTTCTGCTGTGTGGCAAGTGGGCAATGGGACAGTTTGCCTGGTGTGGTATCAGTGAGATGAATGAATATACGTGTCCATGTCAAATAAACTGGCAGATATATAATCTATACAAGATGTGACCAGACTTTTATCTGCAGAAAGGCAACATGCATGAGTCATTTCTGTAAGGGGAAGCCATGCCTAATAGACCTGGCATTTTTTGGAGTTATGACCAAGCAAGTGACCGAGGGAAAGATAGACTATATAATAACAATTACACTGGCTTTCAAGGTACTTTTGCATTAAAAACTGCAGGTGAAGACATCTCTCCTGGACTGCTGTGAACATTAAATGGGGTGATATGTTATTACCCCAGTTGTACAGATAAGCAAAGAAGCTCAGTGAGGTCACAAGACTTTTCCAAGTTACCTATTATGTAACTCATATCTGAAGGACTCATATCTGAAGCACAATCCCTCTAATTCCTAAGTTCCTAATATTTTTTCTCTCTTTCCCTCCCCTCCTTCCCTCCCTCTATTCATGGTCTTTGTAAGTTTTTATCATCCTTGCAGAGTGACTGATTGAAAAGAGTAAGCAACATCCATCTCTCTGATGAGCCCAGATTTCTTTCTTGCCGCAAAGTTGCCTCTGACATAGCCCCAAAGGTGCAGTTATCTATATCATCTAATTGGATAGTAGGGACAGAAATCTTAGAAGTAGACTTAACAACTGCATTTGATTAAAAAATAAATAAAAGGACATTGGATTGCTAAGACACGGGCTAGCAAACTTCTTCTGTAACAAGCTAAACAGTACATATTTGGGGCTTTGTAGACTGGTCTAACTACTCACCTTTGCCATTGCAGGTGGAAAGCAGCCACAGATTGCAGAAACAAATGGGCATAACTGTGTCCCAGTAATCTGTACTAGTGGAGTCTGAAATTTGATTTCATGTGCTTTTCACATATCCCAGAATATTTTTCGTCTTTGGATTTCTTAACCACTTAAGGATATAAAAACCATTCTTACTTCTGTACAAGCACAGATGGTATTGGACTGGATGTGATCTCTAGACCACAGTTTGCCCGGTCCAGCATGAAAAAGGTTAAGCTGCATGTCCACAGGCTCCTGCTTAGTGACTGTTACACTATCTGTAAAAAGTTCAGATGCTTACATCAGCAAGGAGTAGAGGTTTGTCCCACCCTCAAATTTGATTTCAGACAGTACAGTAGAATTTGATTTTATTTAGCTAGGGTATCAGAGGGTTAGCACTTTCATCTGGAAGAGGTGCAAAGAGTCCACTAGGCCAGAATTGCTAGTATTTTTATGGGGCCCTGGATCAGAGACACCCTGGGAACCGGAAAGAACTTCTCAGCTTAGGGTATCATCTAGCGATAGAGTCAACAAAGTCTCCCTGTGTAGGCAGAAAAGGGGGTGGCTTGGAACTTTGCATCTGTAGAACTGACAGTCTCTCTTCCTCCAGTGCCTCAGGCACAAGATGACTAACCAGCTATCTAGAGGAGAGTCTCTTGCTTCTTTCTAGAGAGCAACCTGCTAGCAAGCTGAATAGTTGCTGTCTTCATGGTGCCTGGTACAGTCTTTCCCTAGCTCTGTTTTCTCACTAATGTATAAACGCAAGAGCGGCAATGTTGCCCCGTTGCTAAAGATGTATTCTTAGCACTGAGTGTAGCGTATAGCTGCAACTTACCATGTGGAAAAAGAACTGAAGGCCTTGTTTCACAGCTGGTGATTTTGAGGCAGGGAGGGGGTGGCCCACAACTCTTTGGCATTCACTGAAGCACAGCCTCATACTAAGGTTCATGATTTGGGATAAAGGATAATACTGTGCTGGAGGATACTAATTAACTGTTAACCGGTATGCTTAATTCAAAAACAAATGTTGATTTTTGTGTCTCAGCATCCAATTATCTTGCTTGTCATATAAGATACAGTGTCTCTCCAGATACCACAGCCAGGCTTTTATGCACAAGCACATGTGTTGGATGTGACACAGAATGACTGCAAATATTTGTGGAGTGAACCATTTGTCTGGCCATAAAATGGTAAAGACACACATGATTTGCCTGCTGGAATTGTAGGTATTAGGGATCTACGTAAGTAGGGAAGCCCCTTATATGGGCCATATGTGTATATGTATATGTATTTAATTATATGCATTATATATAATCTAACTAGTGACAATGGCGCCCCCTGCTTAACTCACAGAAAATTTGGAAAATATGCATATGTATAATATGTGTATATTACATAACACATATGCAAATATGCATACTTGAACATTTTGTTTAGGTCTTCTGTAAGCTAAAAAGGGGGCTCCATTGTTCCTAGCTGTAAGTCAGGTAGAGCACAAAATAGAATTTCCTTTATAAGTCTAAAATATCTCCCAGGATTTTGGAGTTGGCTTTTAGGAAAAAATGATATATTCAATTTTAGCAGTCTCTACAAGGCTTGCAGCCCCGGGGACTGAGAGTAGTCCAGAAATGAGTCTACAGGGCTATGCCTACTCAGAAGTTCTGGTGCTTAGGGTGTCTGGTACTGGAAAGCTCCTTGAGGATACTTCCTTTGAGACCTGGAATCTAGAGTCTCTGGGCCTTCCCATAGATGATATATCCCAGACAGGTTTAGTGAATGTGGAAAGATGGTGACCCACATCGATATTAGCTATCATTCTTACCATTATTCTATGCCAGGTATTGCACTCAGTGCCATTTTCTGCATGATATCATAAGCCTGTCAGCTAGGTATTATTATCATCCCCATTTTATAGATAAGGAAGGTGAGGCATGGGGAGATTACACAACTTGCCCATCATCATTGCACAGCGTGTAAGTAGTAGGATTCTTACTCAGGCAGTTTGACTACAGATACCTCTGTGCCTCCCAAAAGGACAGAATCTTAGCTCTTCGTTAATAGATTTGGTGAAGGAATACAACTCATTGGGTGAAGAACACAGGTCTCTCTCTTTGACTTATAGGCAGCTGATTAGTTTGTTCTTTTTGTCAACATCTTGCTCTCACTCCCAAAATCTAGTTTTCACAAAAGTTAAAATTAAATGTCTTTTGTTCATCCTTTCATTCAAGAAGGTTTCAGTGTATGTGCAAGGCCTGTGAATGGAGATGTATTGGACATAAGCATCTACAAAACCCTTCCACATGATAAGGAAGCATTGAGGTCTTGGTATCAAGTCCAAGGACATGGAGGAATTATATCCATGGAGGTGAAACCTGAAGCCATGGGAAGAGATGAGATTACCACATGCAAGTTTCTGCAACTTAACTATCCAACAAGATAGACTCCATCTGCATGCAGCTAAGTAAATTAATTACAATTAAGAATAATTTAAGATTTAGTTCCTCTGTTACACTAGCTCTACTTCATTAGTCAACAGCCAGGCCACATATAGCAAGTGGCTACCATGTTGGTAACAAAGGCAGAGAACATTTGTTTCATTACAGAAAGCTCTATTGGAGAGCACTGATCTACAGAGAAAGGAAGGAAGAGGACCAGAGGACAGTTGTTGTCAGAACTCGGGTCTACCTACCACTAGGAGTTTAGAAATGGAGGCTGGGGTAGTAAAGGACAAAAAGGAGGAGATGTAAGAGGCAGAAAGATAACCAGCATAATACAAGGTTAGGAAAGCCAAGAATGCAGGGAAGTTACAAAGAACAAAGTGTGGTTCTCATTGTCAAATGCTGTTGAGAGGACTTGGGAAATTAAGAATTGATAAAATATGCTTGGGATTTGATAGGTGGAGATTTGGTACCACTTTGGTGGGCACTGGTAATAGGGCTGCTATATAATTACTACTGTGTTGGACACTGGAGGTCCAAATCCCCACTGCTCTCAAACCCAGCAGGCAGCAGCAAACAGAAGTACACTATCGATTGGCTTTTTCAATCTGACTTGCTTTAACACTGTGGATCGCAACATGTCTCCTTACCTACCCACTACCTCAGAAGCCCTTTCAAGGCCTTTGTTTTGAACATTTCCAAAGCAATCCCACGAGTAGCAAAGGGTTCAGAGCTTTGGGAATAGAGTGCTATTTAATTCAAAGGTGATGACTGAGTTTGATATTAAGAGTAAGAAATCACATCAGTGACCTTTGTCAGATTCATAAGTAATCATTAATAAGGTCTGAATGGCAAGTGAGAGAGGGCAGGCAGCATCATAGAGAATATTAAATCTTAAGAGCAAAGACTCTTTTAGTTGACTTAAATTTACCCTCTGGGGTTCTTCAAAGGCACACTTAATATGATGATTGCTGAGATCAGGGCCAAAGAGGAATATAAATCTTCATTCCAGGATTTGGACTCAGTGCCTGAGAAATGCAGTGTATGACCACAAGCATGTTTCTAGAAGCTGGGAGAAAGTTCAGCTTTCATTCTGATGTCCTTACTTGATTATTCCACATTTTTCTTACACCTTTCTAGGCACCTCTAATGGTGTTGTGTTAGAGGACCTGGGTTAACACATTTCCATGTGTGTTCTAAGCCAGCTCTGCTGTTAACTCGGTGACCTGTGGAGAAATGCTTGTGGTATATTATGATACAGGAGGAAAGCTGGGAGTCTTGACAGGGAGATCGCTTTGAAGTACAGTCCTTGCCATGCCTCTATTAACTGTGTGACCTTGGATAAGGAAGTTAGCCTTTCTGAGCTTCACAGTTTGTGAGGGCTGGATGAGCAGAGGTAGTAGGGACAATGGCACGCCTCCTAGCTCTCAGTCTTCTAATTTGCAAAGAATTGTATGTAAGTGTTTCTTCCATTGTTTTGGCCAAATCCCATATACCCTCTGTCAGCCATATTGCAAAGTTCCAGAATCTCAGTTCTCTGTGAAAAATGAGGCTCACACCAAGACAGGCTTGTAGCACCTTCCTGGGCCTTCTCCTAGGAATCAACAATGCAAGTCAAAAGCAAGGGAAGGGGCCTGATGAGAAGTCACTTTCCAAACACTGGCAAAGGACCTTCGACTCTTTGCCTTTGACTTCAACACCAGTGTTCACACACTGCACCTGCATACACAGACATTCAAAACTTGGAATGCCACCTTTCTACCAGTTCCTTTTTGGATGACTGCAAGGAATTAATGAAAGATAGGGAAGATGTGTTAGGTGAACTACAATGATGTAAATAACTTGGATGTGAATTAACTACGCAGCATCCAGGGACTCTGATGTGAGCATTTCCAAGATCAACAATGGTTTCTGAGGGTGACAGAAATTCAGGAATGAGATAACTCAGTTATAGGAGTCATCTCCTCGTATACCCTAACCCTACCCCATATACCATAACAAGGCAGGCATAGCATCTAGTTCTGGCATATAGCTTTCATTCAAGAAATCACCGTGCGAGTCATTGTTAGGAATAGAGTGAAGGTGAAACTCAGGCTTCTGGCCTTTGGGATTGGCAGTGACAATGGCCATCTACTGAAAGTCTTGGCCACTTTACACTTCCTAGCCTCACGATAACCCTGTACAGCCTCAGGTTATAGATGAGGAACTAAAGCTCAAATAGGTGACATAATCATCCAAAGTCACCATGCCTTTAAGTGGAAACA
The DNA here is from genome assembly GCF_012274545.1 of Fukomys damarensis. Taxonomy (NCBI): domain Eukaryota; kingdom Metazoa; phylum Chordata; class Mammalia; order Rodentia; family Bathyergidae; genus Fukomys; species Fukomys damarensis. Next base: position 114,610,377 of record NW_022900951.1, on the reverse strand, counting down.
TCATCGTATGTCTGTCTAACTCCAGAGCCTGTATTCTTTCCATTTTTCAACACTTCACATAAGCAAGTAGTACAATTGGGGCCGCACTGTGCCCTGGATTCAGCCGCAGAGTGAAGCAAGCAAGACTGCACCAGAGAGGGTTAACACTTACCCACATGTTCCTGCAGTCTTGCATGTACCACCAGTGGTTAAGAGCTGCCCAGCATCAAGACATGCAAATTGTGGCCTGTCCATTTCTCTTTGGACTCAGAGCCTGGGAATAGCTTGCTGGACCCTGGTCACTGTTCCCTACATGTCCTTGTGCCTCAGGCTATATTAGAATGCCATTCTCTCTTCTGCTTGTCCAGAGAAGCAAGTGATGAAAACAGCACACTTAAGGTGTCTGTGGGAGTAGCGCCCTGCTTTGCTTACTATTAATAGCTCCTTCTCAGCCAGTTGCCATAAATGGCATTTTATAGGGAAGGTGACCAGTTTGAAATAAGCTCTGAGGAGATGTCAGGACACCAGTATCTGTTTGGCCTGTGCAGTCGGTGTTCCTGATCTATTTCAGAAGGTTAGGAATCCTGAGACCTTGAAGCACAAGTGGTTTCATCAGATTCGTGATGTTTTCCCATGCCCTTGGCCAGGTGATCGACTATCAACCAGAAACTTGCTGCATTACTTAGGAACAAAAGCTCATGAAGACTCAGACCAACCTGCAGAGGACGCTGAGTATGGCTTATGTGAAAAAAACATATTTTCCCTTTCAGCAGTTGCTTGTTGCAGAAGAGCTGCAACTTTCCCTTTCCTACCCCATTCTTAAAGAGTTGCCGTGCAAAGAAGGGACCTACCTGCCATTTCAGCACACTTGTGTTAAAGTGTGCACAGGCCATCCTAAAATGGCAAAAAGGGGAGGGAGATGCAAACCTGTGAACATGAGTCCCTTTCAGTACTTTGAATTACTAAACAGGCAAATAATTGATTGTGGATCTATTATTTAATTTGTGTAAATGAAAGGACGGTTACAGGGGATAGAATGTATATATTGATTTTGGTTGTTCTTTAACAAAGATAAATAATTTGACTTCTGAGAGCTTTTGTGATCAAAACTCCTTTAGCTGAAAAGCCAAAGAGGGCATATCGTGCTTGATGGTGAGCTGCAGGAGCTTAGCAGTTGGAGGAGGGAGCTTGTGGTGTGCTGGGGATTCACTGACACTTCCTGCATGAAGGGAGGACAACTGGATTCACCTCGACTGTTACTTAGGGGTCACTGAGGAGAGAAGGTCTAAGGACCAGCACAGAAGAGAGCTGAGGGCTTGGGTACTGTGCACTAGAACCTAGGAGCTTTGTCTCTTATCGGGACATTGACCAGTGCCTGACCTTTTGGTTGTTGGTTGTTCTAGCTGGATTGTGTCTGGAAGACCTTGCAGGGAAAGGAATGGCCTTTGCTAGGAGAATCCCAGAAGTCAAATGTGGATGGAAGGAAAGCACACTGAGTTAGAATAAATGCAGTGTGATAGGGAAACCTAAGGTACAGCCCCTGGTCTTCCCCAGGGTGTGGTCCTCCAATTTGCACATCTAGGAGGAGCGCTGGTGGTGAAGAAGTACATGAGATGCTGCTGACATTTAGAGATTGCTCAGGATTCTTTTCCCTGCATTTGTTCCTCCCCTTCCAACATGACTTCTTTGTTTGTTTGGTTTTGTTTTTGAGACAGGGTCTCACTATGTAGTTGAGACTGCCCTGGAACTCACTATGTAGCCCAGGTTGGTCGCGAACTCACAGCGATCCTCCTGCTTCAGCCTCCCAAGTGCTGGGATTACAGGTGTGCACCACCATGCCCGGCCCTTCCAACATGACTTGGAGGAACACCCTCAGCTTCCTTATTCCCACCAAGAAAAAGCTGAGTCTCTGCATAATCAGACCTGAGCACCATGTGAAGACTGAGGTCCAGCAATCCAGTCCCTGGAGTCTACCAGACCTCAGTTCAAATCTTGCCCCTGAGACTTTTTCAGTGTACAGTCCTGGACAGGTTAATTGACCTTGCATTTTTTTTTTACCTGCTGGAAATGGGTACAATAGGATTCTCAGTGTCAGAAGGTTTCTAAAAGGAAGGAAGCAGGTAGACCAAGTAAAGCAGCAGTCACGGAACCTGGTATATAATCAGTTCTTAGTAAGTGGCCCTCATTCCCCTCTTTGTCTTCGCTCTGCCCTTGTATCTCCTTGTCCATTTCTCACTGTAGCCGTCAGCACATTGTCTTTCTTATTTGTCAAAATATTTCAGGGTCAGGGATCCTGAGTTAGACATTTTTTTCTGCCCTCCTGCCTGCCCCTTTTCCATGTCTGGGAGACTGCCAACTCTCTATTGCCTCACACACATTTATAGACCTTGTGAGCACAGTTCAGAGGGTAGCTAGATCTCCTTTCAATCCCTTGACTGACATGATGATAGAAAACAATAGAAAAATACTGATTTTTAGGTTTGCTCAGAAATGCATTGAGGTGCCACTCTGGGTTTACATTCACCTATAAATGTATATCTAATGCCTACTAATCTCAACACATTTCAAGAAGCTTAGGAGAATACTCGGTGGTAGACACCACAGGTCAAGCTCAAATGATGGGTGGGGGCAGGGACGGGGATGGAGGGGGGGTGGAGCAAGGGAAAGAGTAAAGTTGGTAGGGTGATTGAGGTATTTAAAATGTAATGTGATCTGAGTCAAACAGTGACGCCGTACACTTTCCTCAGGTAGCATGTGATTGGGTGCTGGAGCATGTGTACAGATTTCTCCTACCACCCACCTCTGCCTTCATATCAGCTTCCACAGCTCTTTGTGTGCAACACCCTGAAAGGTCTGATCACCCTGAATCACTGTGACTCCAGAAAGGGCAACCTGACTCAGGGAACCTTACTGCAGGTTGCGATGCCCAAAAAAAGGCCGCATGGAAGTCAGGGGCATAGTTCAGCCTAGAAGTAGAGAAAAGACTGGAGTGAGATAAAGATAATTGGAAGAGGGGCTTTCCAGATGGAGCATGAGGAGTATACAGTAGGAACACAAGCCTGGAGCCAGAAATATGCATGGCATGTTGGAAGGAAGGTGGGGAGGGGGATGAGCAAGACTGAGTTCAACAGAATGACTGAAAAGAAGGCTTTGCAGCCCAGATGGAGCCACGCAAGGCTATAGTCTGGCATTCAGGAAGGCTATGCTCTGCTGAATGGTTGGGGCAGGGGGACTGCAATTAGCCAAGAGAAAGAGGTTCTGTCTCAATGCTTTGCTAGCTCTCCCCATCCTAGTTAGAGACGTATGGCCCTGGCAAGGTCCTTACTTTATTTGGTCCCAGTGCTTATCTTCCTTTTGCCACAAATTGCTGGGGAAAAAGCAGAAAGGCAGCTACACTGCCTCAAGGAGTAATCATTAGCTAATGCTGCCACCTCCAGGAACCTGCTTGCTAGTAATCAGCACACAGCAGGCCTGCTTCAAACTGGCTGCCCAGGCAGGCTCCTCCCTGCCCTCACACCAGCTCCAGTGCTGGCTTGGCTTCTTCAGCCTGAAATGTGTCTGGGCAGCTGGAGAGAGGCAGAAACAGTTTCTGGAATCCGTGACTGCCAGCTGCCTTCTCTTTTCTTTATTCCAGTGGGCTTCTGTAGCAAAAGTTATCATCCGAAGGATAAGAAACCCATTGTACTCATCTGGCAGGGCTGCCATAACAAAACACTGGGTTACTTAATAGAACTATATATCTTTTCACAGTTCTGGAGATTAACATTCAATGTCAAGGTTTGGGCAGGTGTGGTTACTCCTGAGGCACTGTTCACTGCCTTGCAGATGGCTGGCTTCTTGTTGTGTCCACAGATGGGATTTCCTCTGTGCGCAGGCATCCCCGGTGTCTCTGTGTGATTGTGATCACTTCTTAGAACTCCAGTGCAGTCACATTGTATGAAGGTTCACCCCCTACCACTTGAATTCAGTCACATCTAGAATGCCCATGTCTGCAAATACAGTAACATTCTGAGGTACTGGGGCATGGGACTTCAACATCTGCATGGAGGGGTGGTGGTAATTCAATCCAAAGCACCATATATCCACTTTTGAGTGTTCCATCCTTCTTTCTCTTTCTGGGACTTTGTTTCCCCATGGTTGCTATGAATGGGCTGGAGCTAGAAGTTTAGAGATAGTGTCCCCCCAAAAAAAAACTGAGATTCTTTGAAGTACAGATGAGTTTTCAAAATAGAAATGAAAATTTGTAATGAATTGCTAACAAATAGATTTCCACCATGAAGGATTATTTCTTAATAAACCTAATGCTATGATTTTATTACAGAATTTAAACTTGCTATATGTTTTATTTGCTTATTAAATAATCATTTTAGTGCCATTCTTATGCCAGGTGGTAGGTTAAATGCAAGGGGGAAAAAGTTGAGCACATTAGAACACATTAGACCCTATTTTCTAAGTAGCGCTTGAAATTTTTGACATGTATTCCAGAAGAAATTACGGAATCCTGAGGTGTAAAATCCAGAACTGAGTTCAAACATTATTCTATTTTCAAAAATGGGTTTTTAAATGTAGAGTCTGAAAGGTTTAATTACCTATACAGAGGTCTCTGGTTTATTTATTTATTATTTTATTGATTCCTGTATTGAGGGAATATTTAAAATATCCAAGGTAGGCCAGGCAATGAACAAGGTACCGGGGCTGCTAAATGAACCAGCATGGTTCCTGCCTCACAATCTGGGGTGGATCAGAGGCTATTTTACATCATTAAATATTATGAGCATATAGTATGAAATATAGTGGAGGCTTCTAAGACCACACCAGGTTCAGTGATTCTCTAGAAGAACTTACAGGACACAGCATCTAGTTGCGCTAAGGGATATGACTTACTACATCTAGTCGATAAAAGCAAACTCAGCAAAGGGAAAAGGTGAAAGCTTGCAGTAGTCCTGTCCCAGAGCTGTCGCACAGGACATGCTTATTTTCCTCGGCAACACATGTGCCAACCCTTGTGAAATGTTGCTTACCAGGGAAACTCAATAGAGACCCAGTGGCCAGGGACTCCATGAGGGGCTGGCCACACAAGCTCTCTGCCTGGAATGCATCAAAATTCTAGATGTGCAGAAGGAAAACAAGTAGGTGTTTAGCATAAATCATATTACTTGTGTAAAACTGATTACATTTTCAGTGAGCCACTTTTATCATGCAGCAAAGTTTTCTTATCAGAGTAGGACATGTTTCCTAGCCAAGCTCCCAGATATGAGCCTCAGGTCACCTGTGAAAGCAGGCCTTTCTAAGGACAGCAGTCTCAGGTTAGTTCACTTGGAGTTGTAGTAGTGAGAGGTAGCTTCTGTACAAAGGAGCATTATCAGAAGCAGCAACAGAAGATGGAAAATACAGTAGAAGGCAAAAAGCATGGCTTACTCTAGAAATTTAAAGAAATTCCATTTGCCTGGGAGGAGGCGGCCAAAGTGTCAAATTAATAAGGTTGAAAGTCTTCGCCATGCCCGTATTCATTTGTTCACTCAAAGAATGTGTACTGAGTACCTACTCTGTGCTGGGGACATGTGAGGCACCAAGTACACAACAGAGAACCAAGCAAATGTATATGTCTTCATGGAGCCTGAATTTTAGTGCACATTATATGCATATCCATTTATTTGACGTTGTCTCTCCACTTTCAAGCAGAGCATCAACACTGAAATATATTTAGCACATTCCCGGATTGGAAGAAACACCAGAAGATATCTCCTATCCAAAACCGAAACTAGGCCTGCATGCTAGTCACCTACTGTACATACATACTAATTACTGATAAAGTAGATTTAGGAAGATGCAGCCTTTCCCTCCCTCACTCTCTCCCTTCCTCCCTCCCTCCCTCTCTCTTTCTTTCTGTATTTCTTTGTAATACTAGGAACTGAACCCTGCACTTTCACACTGAGCTATATCCCCATCTCTTTTTATGTTTTATTTTGAGGTAGCATCTCACAAAATCGCCCATGCTGGGCTTGAACTTTTGATCATCCTGCCTACACTTCCCAGAGTGCTCGGATTGTAGGTGTGTGTTTGTCATTGTATCCAGCTAAGTGGAAGCCATTTGATGATGCTTTGAGCAGAGGTCTTAATGTTTTGTCAGTCTTGGATCTAGAGATCGGAAATGCATTTCTATGCTGACAACATGATTTTCTTCTTGTTGTTGATAACAAGAGTGAGGAATGCCCTGTTAGGCACTCAGAGAGCAGTGACACACAACCAGTCCAGGAAATAGATTCATCAGCTTTGTTCAAACAAAAGAAGTATCGTAGTATCTGATCAGTTCTGATTAAGTCCACAGGAATGCTGCTGTTTAGCAGCTGGCTGCACTATTCTTGTTAACTGTTTGGTGTGGTCAACCAGATCTCATCTCAACCTTTGTTATAACACTGACAGTGGCTCTCAGCTTATCTTGATATAATTCGTGAAAGATAAATTTTATTTTCACAGGCTTAAATCTTCAATTCACATACTGCCCAGATTTGGCCACAGAACTAGAGAGATTGAGATGGTTATAGGATTCATATGGTCACGCATCTCAAAGGCTCCAATATTATTATGGCTTGGCGTTACTTATTTTCAGCTTTAGTTTCTCTTGGAACTCTGGCATACAGACAGGGTAGACATCTTCATGTCTCCACTCTAAAATCCAAAGTGCATCATAAAGCCATCAAAATGGAAAAGCATTTCTGGAACTGTGACTTCATTTCCACCCGTGCAATAAATGCAGTGTATTGCTACACATTTACTACATGCTCATATTGCAAACAAAGACAGGTAACTTTGAGTTCCTCCCTCTCTGCTGGAGGTGACTAAGAAACAGGAAGGAAAAAGAAGCCCTCCAGAGAACTAAAGCTCTCCCTAGCATTTAGCTCTGGGAAATGACAAAAATCCAAGCTATGCAAGCTATGCTGACAGAGAACAGGAAGACTGCTTAAATTCCTCAGTGCCTAGAACGGGGCCTGGGACTCAGTGTGCCTGTAATAAATATCCACTGAGCAAATGGCTGGAGTAAACACATAAACACAAAATAGGTCCTAGGGAGTGGGTGAAAAATGAAGCTAACCTGCAATATGGTCAGTTACTAGGGTACGTATTTCACATTTATGATTCTTTTCATGTTTCGGCTATAAAAAAATCATCAATAAAAATGAGTTATGGAAGGGGCCGATTCAAACATAGATACCTCTGATTTTCTCTGACAGTGAGAAATGGCCTCAGAGGAGAAATGTCTGGAAAATAAATTGTTCTCAAAAATATATTTCAGATTAAACCCATGGTCTGTGCTTGAGTCGAAACACTGTGAAGGAGTGTGTACTTCAAGGTAGTTTAAAATTGAAAGGCGTAAAAGCATGGGCTCAGGGGCCAGATAGGCCTGTATGTGAACTCCAAGAGGTCAGAGCTAGTGAGGTCTTGATTAGCACTAGCTCTTGCCACCTGTACTTTTTGATAATACACCTGGACCTGAATATGCTTGTGTGTGTATGTATAAATTATATGTACGTATGCATCTACTAATGTATGTTAATGATTTATATTATAAATATACACATATAAATTTAGAAAAGTGAGGAAAATAAATGTCATTGATGCTCCAACATGCTCCTTTTACATCCAGTTTTCTCTTCCATACCTGAAGCTCATGCATCCCGCTTTGGAGAACTCTTCTCTAGAATGCGGTTCATTATAGATGCTGATTTATTAAATGGTTTCAAATCCAGATCCTGTCATATACTGGGTGAGCCAGAGTAGGTCCTGTCTATATTCTGTGTCTTTGTTTAATCATCTGTACAACTGAGTAAAACTAATAACTATATTGGAGGGGTGCTGTGAAAAAACAACCTAATAAATGTCAATAATAATGGCTGTGATGTTGAAGATAATGAAAACAATGGCCAATGGGGATAATTCTTCAGTTTTTCGATGAAATGGTATAGCCGCTGCTCTTGTCATGTAGTTGATTATGACCATGATCCATATATTTAACTTGATATGGTGTATTCCATACACAGGTTTTTGAAGTAGGATCAGTTCCTACTGGACATTCTGTTCCAGCTTGTATGTGCATTGGTCTCTTCCTTGGGAACCAAGATCCCGTTAAGGGCAGAGACTTTTTTGTGATTTCCCTTGGTTATACCAATTTCTAGAGCAGTTACTCCTATTACTGGGCTGCCTAATGTACCTAACCTCTCCTGGGTTTCCTTCTCTGACCCCAGCCTCCCATCCTCTTGCCAATAGGCCAAATGCCCCTAGTCTGTAACACAGAACTCCTTCGCATTCTAAGTACATGATTACTTTTCTGTCTCCTACACTAAACACTAATAAAAGAGACAGTTTGTACAAATGTTCCCCACACCAGCCTACTATAGCCAACAGAGAGCCGGGGACATATTAGGCAGTCAGTCACCCATTAAAGTGTGTTGATTCACTTTTCCTTTGGACATTCCAAACTTGCTTCATATTTATCTTTCATTAAAATTCCATACTCATTTTAAAATTTATTTTGATTATGGTAAGAACACATACCATGAGACCTACCCTCCTACAGTGCGGTATTGTTAACGGTATTGTTAACTCTATTGTTAGCACTACAGTGTTGTACCTTGCACTTCCATGTTTCAACCCTTCTTGATTGTCATCAGCTTTTCCAAGCATTGCATAGTTCTTTGTAGAAGTTTAGTTTTCTGTCTTGTCCTCTAGGTGGGGTTGTTTAAAAAAGAAATGGCCTATACACTATCAAAGAACTAAGTGCTACATCAGTCTCTTGGGGCTGCCATAACAAAATAACATATTAGCTAGTGGAAATTGCCTTACAGTTCTGGATCCTAGAAGTTCAAAATCCATGTGCCATAATGATCAGTTTCTGATGAGGCCTCAGTTCCTGGCTATTTGATGACCTTTCTCCTTTGCATTCATGGAAAGCGAAAAGAGATCTCTCATGTTTTCCCTTACGATAGGGACCCTGGTCTCATCATATTAGAGTTCCACCCTTGTCACCTCATTGAACCTTAGTTATCTCCCTAAAGACTCTACCTCCAAATGCAGTCACAGTGTGGACTAGGCCCTAACATATACATGATGGGGCCTAATTGAATTCATAACAGGTACATATCCCATGGTTATCAAAACTCTGTGCAACTAATTGAAATGTTGTGTTGAAATCTCTTTAGAAGCAAGAAAAATTGGTTGTAACCAGTAAGCAATTCGCTCAGTGTCAGTTACCTTCTGTGTGAATAGGGAGGGAGGCTTGTGGAGCTGTGCAGTGCAGGTACTAGTAGAAGCCCAGAGAACCCGTGGGCTTGACAATATTTGACTTCTCTCCCTTTTCATGCCTTAGTTTACCTCTAAAGCATGGAATCGCTATGGCATGCCCAGAGGCTCTATTTTCTCTAGGTCAAGTGGACTGCTTTCTTTGAAGACTCCAGTTTTACCATTTCTAGGTACCACGCATCAAAAACCTCCCGAAGGGAGGCTTAGCTTGAAAATCAGAAACCTCAGAGGCAGTGGAGTTGACCCCATCCTTAGAAACATTCTGACTCCATCAGGCTGTGTTCCTCTGAAACGTGAGTGGAGAATACAGTGCTGGTCAGAGATGAAGACCCTGGGGAGCCCCTAAGGGGGCCACGCTGAATGATTCTATCAGTCCTGAGAAGGAAGCCTGAGCCGGGGAGACATTAGCCTGGCATGCCCTTCAAGTGTTTTGCACAAAATGCTAGTATTAAGGGACATGTGTTGGGAACAAAGGATTCTGGGGACAAACTTTTTCCACATTAAATAGGTTTGTTTTCTGTAAGCTTCATTTGAACCTTTGGCAAGCCAAATATTAATGTGCATCACCAGGAGAGGGGTGTGGAATGCAGCCTTTACCAAAATTACTGATCACAGGATGTTTTGGGGGCAGATAATCTTGGTAGCATTAGTATTTCCCAGGACTGGCTCTCAGGAATTCTCACTCTGAAAGATTTATGTAAAAAGTCATTGTTACCAGGCACGACTTGACTCAAAGAAGTCACTCAAGGCCTAGCCCTGTCATGTCCTGCTTTGTGCCATCTACTCTTCATTCCCCAAGAACACTAGGAGTGTCAGACCTCTGGGCTGTCGGGGCCACCTTCTGCTGTTTGCCTGTCTGTTTCTTAACTGACTTAGAAATCCCATAGGATTCTGCTGCCAGCCTCATCTCCCAGTTCTGTGCCTTCCGGTGGAACTAGCAGGTGTGCAGACCAGGCCCTGGGGATTGTGAGAATCTGTCTTGTTTCCAGTGGTTAGGGAAGAAACAGACTGATGAAGTCACCAGGTAGAGGAGCTTTCTCCCATATGGTACCCTGGGCAGGTACTAAGGGGGTTGCATACCAGCTATCTCACAGGAGTCTAATTTCCCTGGGCTCACTGAGCAAGCAAGAGGAAGAAAAAAAAAATCTGATCGTTATCAACTGCTTACTATTTACCATGCTCTGTACTAGGTGCTTTGCAAAAATTATGTATTTGAGTCATATAATCACCCAATGAGCTAGACACAATTTTTATATCCATCACATAAGGGAGGAAAGAGAAGTGCAAAAAGATGAAGAGGTAGGCCCAAGGAAGTGTAGCTTACAGTGAGTGGCAGAGCCAGGGTTCAAGTCTGTCTGTGTTGTCCTGCAGCCCATGCCTTTGCTCTGTGGCCTCCTTGTGGATCTGCAGAAAAAGTAGCTGCCCAGTGCACTGTGGTGGTCACATCAAAGCGTACGCTAGATAACTACAGATATCCTCATTTAACCACCTACCTAGTTAACTACTTTTGGACTTGCAGCCCTTCTTTTTTTGTACAGTTCTGTACATCTTGTTTATAGAGCCTCAGTGCCCCCCCCTTGGTACAATACACCCTGTTTATAAAGTACTGCAATTTTGGGTGATTTTACTGTACTACACACAGTACTACATGTAAAAAGTTATGCAAATAAAAGCAAAGTCATCAAGTTGGAGATTCCTTTGACCATGTTCTTTGTAATATCCATACTACATACAATTCCTCATTTAACAACCTAGTACTGTAACTGGGTCACTAATTGAGGAATGTCTGTACTTAAAAGAATCATGCCCCACCCCTCCTCTAAATCAAGAGCCAGTTGTTTTCAGGAAATGGCTTTGGTGGGATCCTCAGAGAGAACCTACAACTCTAATCTCCACTCTTACAGTAAGGTATTGATTTAGATACCTGTCATTCTTGCCTGTATCTCTTAACTGAGCTCCCTGTGTCCGGTCTTACCCCTCTTCTATCACATTGTCCATACCGCAAGCCCTGGTCACCTTTCTGAGAGCAGATTGATCCTTTCTATGATTGTGCTTGCATAAAATCAAAACTTCCAACGTTTCCTCAACATTCTCCGCCACGCTCCTTCAGTGTGTGCCAGCTGCTCCCTGTCCTCCACGCCCATTCCCTCCGTATATCTGCTGCATAATGGAGGCAAAGTGGTGACAGAGAAAGAACCTCCGTACTATCAGATGGCTCTTCAGAAAACGGAGGACCGGGCTTTAATGGGCCATTTTGCCAGCAGGCTAGTGTGGGGGTAGTTTATATAGGTCATGGGTGATCGCAGACTGCCGGACACTTTCTCACAAGTGCTGGCCTGTGACTATGATGCACATCTCCTCCTAACCATCTGTTTATGAGATTGCTCTCAGTTCTCCTTTGTCATGAATGAAGATCATTTCCTTAGGCTGTTCTTGTCACTAATTAGCTTGCCCTAGTACAGTTCCTGACATATAGCCGTTGCACAATGAACAGGTTACAGGGGCTAGCTGCCCAAAGGCCCTCCTGCAGAGATCATCAAACTCACTGGCACAAAAGAACACAAGCTTTGCCTGGTTATGGAAGACAAGGGTTCAACACATGGGCACAAGATCTTGTCTCAATGTATAGCTTTACCGCCACTTAGCCTGTGTCCATCCCAAATGTCCTCTAGTTTCAAGTGTGTTTTGTCTGGGTGGAAGTTGTTTTGTACTCTAATTAATTTGCTCCTTCTACTTTGGCCCAAAATGCCTTCTCTTCCTCACCAAAGAGCCCATCTCCTTTGGGAACAAGTGTTTGAGTTTGATGCTAAATTCAACTATTACCTGCTCTCTGAAGGCTTTTTGGTTGACTTTTGTCCTCTTTGAGTCCTAGAGCTCTAAATCTGGCACTTTTAAGAATGGCTCTGTTTGCCTTCCCCAGGTGCCTCTGAGTGCTGGACTGTGCGGCGTAACCAGGGCCTGTTTATTCCCGTGTACCAGGATCGCAGAAAAGGCCTAGTACATAGTAGGCATTGACAAAATATTTGCTGAATCAAAAAGTGAAAGGGAACCTAAAATAAGGCAAGACTTTGACATCGATTTTTAAATTGGCCAAGACGATCTTGAAAGTAAAAGAAGTGAACAGAGGCCTATAATTTGATTTTCTTCTAGCCTTGTAGTCATGATATGAATCTGGAAAAAATCTAAATATTTAATCTCTTTCTCCATAATACTACTGAGAAGAAAACAAGCGATTATTGGAGGGTGAAGTTGATGTGTTGGTAGGCATTAGCATGCAACTGAAATATGATGTTTCTCCACCAGGGGGTGCTGCAAACACAAAATAAACTTTTCCATTAATTTGTTCAGGAAGAGAGGAACTGCAGAAACCAAGAAACTTTTGTTTTCCCTGCATTGCATACACTTGTGCAAGGAATTAATAAATCTCCTGTCGTGGTTGAAAATTATGTATGCCCTGAAACAAGCTTCACTGATAGTAAGATGCAAACATAAGCGTGCATGAACACACACGTGAACGCGCGAGAGCACACACACACACACACACACACACCCCTATCACCTTTACAAGATGCAGGCATCAAATTTAAAGACATATGATCAGTGGTTCGTAAGGAATTTGATTATTAACAAATTTAGGTGCCTGCACTACAATGTCACAAGCAGAGTGGGATAAAAACGTGGCATGTTGCTTCTACCCCTGACATAGAATGGTCTATTTGAGAAGACTCATCCAAGTACCAGAGATGGGACATGAATCTGTTCTTGTTATTATCAGTGCATACACAATAGCAATGCCAGCTGTGTGCACTAATTCAGATTTATTGCTTACAAAACTGTAAGGGGCAACGCATACAAAACTCAATATTAGAAGTTGTAGTTTGTGAAATCATGTGACTTAGACAAATCAAATTTCGTCTTCAAATTCTTACTCCAGTATGTACCTCCAACATACACCTCATAAGGCCTTAGATTCTGAGTTTCTTGAACTGTCATCATGCCTATCTTCTTCTTTAGACTCCTTCTTTTAGCCAGAGGGCTCAGTGTGTTTGTGTGTGTTCTCCATATTTGTTACTCTTGCACAAAGGTCCTAGTGCATCAGAAGGACTGAGTTAATGTTTTGGAGGGTGCTTGCTTATTGATCTGTTTTCACCAAAATGCTGCCAAAAAACGTCAGGAAGGACAAGGATGCGATTACAGTGGAGGCAAGTGAATGGGCAAGAATTGACTAAGGGTAAGAGAAGAGGACTACCTTTCATTATCTGCTCACAAGGTGCCAGGCACTGGACTTTATATGAATATCTGGTTTAATTGTAATAATAATCTGAAGAGGAATGATTATCACCCCTACCCTACTACCCATCACCTGTCTTTTTGACACACGATTATGGCTCTGTGGGCAGAGTATCTGGTAGGCTGTTATTGAAGCAGGCTCCTGTGTTCCTGTGGGGGAAAGGGGTCTTCCCAAATACCCTCTCACCTCTGTAACCACCAGAGGCAATAAGAGGGAAGTACAAGCCTGGTATGGAGGTGCATACCTGTGATCCCAGCACTCTGGGAAGTTGAAGCAGAAGGGTTGCAAGTTGGAGCCCAGCCCAGGCAAGTTAGTGACTTATTAATACCATGTCTCAAATTTTTTAAAAAAAGAATTGAAAAAGAACCTGGGGATGTAGCTGAGTGCAAAGGCCCTGGGTTCAACCCCCAGTACCACGAGAAGTGTGTGTGTGTTGGTGGTGGTGAGGTAGGGGGTTGTGATGAAAAGCAGTGGAGAGTTCCGGTCTTCTGACTGGTGTGAGGAAGGCCCTGTGTGACACGATGCTTCTTTTCCTCACTCAGACTCTTTAATATTGTGGGAGATGCTTGACTTGGGCAGGGCTGACAGATTAGAGTAGTTGGATTTATGGAGAATTCTCTATGGAGGAGAGACAAAGACTCATGAAAACTTTCTGCTGGGAGAAACTGTCAGCCATATCTAGTTAGCCCACCAGGCAAGATTTTGAAATCCCTGATAGCTTTCCAGCCAGCGGCTGGTTGTGTGACCTAGGACCAGGAACTCTGCCCCTAGCTATGGTTTCTTCATCTGCCAAAGGGAGAAGACTACAAAAAAGAGAAACTTCAAGATTGCTCAAATGAGAAAAGCACGTACTCCTGGAGCATACTAAGATTTCTTTGTTTCTCTTATTGTTTTTTAAAATAGATTTTGTACTTTTTAAACGTTTTTGTATTTTTTAAAAGTGACTTTCTTTTCTAAGGCAGTTTTAGGTTCACAGCAAAGCTGGTGTGTGCACATTGGCATCGCTAACCAGATATTTTGTCTGGTGTTATGGTCTATGATACAGGGTCTCATTCTGTAGTCAGGCTGACCTTGAACTCAGTTTGTGCCCAGGCTGGCCTCAAATTCCTAATCGTCCTGCCTTAGCCTCCAGAATGCTGGAATTACAGGAGTTTGCCCCCACGCTCAGAAGTGCATTGGTTATAATAGTCAGCCTATGTGGATGCATCATTTTCACCCGCTAATTGTGCTCTGCCTGTTCATCTTCCCTCTTCCCAACCCCCACCAACCACTGATATTTTTCTTGTCTCTGTAGTTGTGCTTGATCTGGAATGTCTTACAGTTAACTTAGCAATATGCATTTAAGCTTCCTCCATGTCTTGTCATGACCAGATAGCTCATTTCTTTTCTTTTCTTTTCTTTTCTTTTTTTTTAGTGCCTAATAATGTTCCCTTGTCTGGATGTGACATAATTTGTTTACCCATTTGCCTACTGAAGGACACCTTGGTTGCTTCCAGGTTTGGGCAATTATAAAATCACTCTAAACACTCATGGGAAGGAGGTGATGCAAAGATATTGGATTTCAACTCATTGCTTTTTATGAAAAGTGGATCTATGCTTACTCTCATAAATTCCTCCCTTCCGTAACTTGTCCCTAAGGTGAGGGACCAGTGCAGCCAACATGCCCAATTTGTAGCAAATTGCTCTTATTAATTAGCCAAGAAACTGTGGTGGCACAGCAAGTAAACACTGTAGTACAAATCTGTTTACATCAGCTTCTGAGGACATTTTAAAACAATTAAACTATCAAGGCGACCGGGAGACAAAGCTTTGCATTTTAATGGGAAATGATTAAATCTCAGGGATTATTGCTTTTGATGTGTCTGGGCTCTAAGAAGAGGGCAGAGTATTGATTAAGGCCTCCAGGAAGGCAGGAAGCTTGCTTGGGCTGCTTGACCACAAAGCAATGAAAGCTTGGAGTCCTGCATCCTCTTGGGCTGGGATTAAAGGCCACCTGCCCGAGAGTTAACTAGATTTGTCAATTGTCTTTAGTTAGACTCTGCCTGTAGGGACAGATGATGGAATGTGAACTTCAGAGGTGTAATATTGTCTGATTTGCAGGGAGAGGGCATTGAGACTGATGGCACAATTAGAAAAGGATGAGTGACAGTGGTTATTCTAAGGGGTTAAACCAATTGCATGTAGTCACTGCTTGTGTCAACTAATGCAAAACTACATTCTACCACCTATGAATGTGTATATGCTCCACTTATGGCAGCCTGTCTCTGACTTCAAGTGCGTTCGCCATTTAGGATACACCTTTCACCACTGATTATTTACAAGTGCTTGTTAGATCACACTTGGTCCTTGCCCTCGAGCCACTCACAGTCCAGTAAAGTAGGGATCATGTAAATACCTGAATGCAGCCACACTTAATGGTATAACAATATAAGTTTTTGTTGGGTACAGTGAGGGGACCGAAGAAGCCACTGTCAACTTGAGAGGTATGGAGAGGCTGGCAGAAAAATCTTCCTAGACCTGAAAGGGTAATAGGGTCATAGGTAATATCTTGGGTAAGTGAAGGTATGGAAGAACCTTGTATATTCAGCCAACTTATGCTGGTCCTATGGAGTTGCAGGTAGTACCTTGAGCCGAGGGTTTCCTTCTGCACAAACCTGAACCCCTGGTAGTTTTTAAAGAGTGGAGGACTTTTGTCCTAAGGTACAGAAACTGAAATCAATCAAGCAATGATGAAATCATTGAAATATATCACCACCTAAGGCTAAGTATAGCAGGTGAGTGTTACCATTCCAATGCCGTTGTGTTGCTTATAATCCTCCCATGTGTCACACTACCCAAGACTATGCTCATTGGGGAACAAGACTCTTGCTTCCAAATTGCAAATACTTTTGTGAAAAGTGACAGTGCATTTTTAAATCAGATTGCTCTCCTTCATACTACCGAACCAAGGCCAGGTACATGGAGGACTAGGAGAATAGGGCAACCCTGAATGCAAGAGAAGGTAGGAGCATGGGGTCCCAAGGAGGCAGTGGTTGCTCATACACTGCCATTAGAGGCAGCTAGAGAGCAGCACAAAGGCCCTGGGTAGCTGGGGATTGGTTTAGGGAAAAGGAGAGAATGGGTAGCAGAACTACATTTCACTTGCCTTGCAGTTTGGCTTTGTGTCAGCCCTCAGTTTGTTTATTTCTGTGCCGTCTAGACATGAGAAGACAGAGCTGCCTCAATCCTTTCTCCACTGCACTGACAAGTACAGCCCCTGCAGAGCCATTATAAGAAGTTGTGGCACAGCTGAAAGACTGAATCTCTTGATCAGACCTGATAAGACCACTCAAATAGAGATAACTTAATTTTGTCCCTTGGGAAATGCCTATTTTAAAGAGCTCTTACACTGGCCAAAAGAAGCTGCCTCCATATTAGGGTTTTCTATTTTTGTTTGAAGGAAGTTGGCATCTTTCCTGTGTAAGGAGTTCACTGAAACCTAAATTCTTCCATTAGCCATTTTGGTTTGCAAACAGGGATCTGAGCATATGCGAGCATGGGCCTGATGACCTGAGCACTGGCTTGGCTTCCCAGTCAAAGGACATTGGGGAAGACCCCACGGTCACACTCTCAAGCTGATCATCTCTTCCTGTTAAGCATGATTGGCTATTGAGCAAATAAATGGTTTTCAAAAAGGGACAGAACTGACTATATAATTGTCAGGGTTTGGTGTGAAATGAAAATGCAAAACATCTTGTTTAAAAAGTGTTGAGGAAGGATGGGGGATTTAGCTCAGTGCTTCCGCCACCTTACTCGCAAGTTCAAGGTCCCGAGTTCGATCCCCGGTACCAAAACAAAAAAAAAAAGAAAAAAGCGTGTTGAGGAATTTTTAAACAGTGATAGCACAGCATTAAACCAAGTGCAGGGCCCTTCTCAGAGCAGTCCTTGTGTCACCTCACAGGTCTCATACCTCCATGACATCTGCCCTGCTGAGGAACAGCTCTCCTAGACTCTTGGTTTTTAAGGTTTCCTGATGTTCAGATCCCCAGTCTGTGGATAGCTGGTGGGCAGTAGGAGAGGGTATTTTTTTATGTCAGGGCAAACCAAATTTTCTCCATCCTCTGCCTCCTGCTGAAATCCCATCATTAGAGCTCAACCAGTTCTGCTGGAGGCTGAATCCCTTTGGGAGGGGCTAACATTTGCAGCTGTGGTCTGCTACACTCCTAGTGTTGGATGGAAAAGTGGAGGGAGTACAAGGCAATTGTGATTATGCTCAGAAGCTTAAAGAAAAAAATATGTAAGTTCATGGAATGCTTTTGAATATACATAATCTTTCTTCCCGTATAGTACTGAATATAGGTGGTGGGGCTCCATAAATACAACTCCCTGTGGGTGTCAGTAATTCTTCAATATTCACTGATAGTGACAATATTCAGAACTTGAGACAGATTTCCTTTCTCGGTGACTCAAGGGAAGTTTTCCCAGAGCCACACAGAAGGAGAATCCAATCTGTTCAATAGAAAAGACTCATTTGCTCCCAGAATAATTTAAATTTCCATTTCTATTTGCATTTTTAACCAAAATAGTGGATCTTCCATAAAGCAAAAATAAAAAGAACGGCAATTTGGTTTGAGGTTTTGCTTTTCCTTAAAAATTTCATTCCTATATTAACACTATTGAGCTCTTCAGTAATGTGTATGATACAATACTAGAATAGGCTATTTCTTGCCTTTTGTTCCAATTAGCTGAAAGCCTTTTTAGAGGTGGCTAGTAGATTCTCTGAATTTTTAACAAAGGACTCTGATAAGAAAGTGTATTTTTTTAGACAAAGAACTGAAAGTTCAGATAGAATTTCAACATTTTACAAGTAATTGTTTCAGAGGATTGAGTAACAGTAATTCTTGCAAATGTCTAGTTTACTTGTAGCATTTTCTATTCATCAATAATTCAATTTCAAAATAAAAGACACATTTCTACATCCCCAAAGCTACTGGGGAGCCTTGCAGACTACAAGGTTCCTGACTGTGGGAGAAACATCTACCCAATAAGACAACTCGAAACCAAAACTCTGGCTGAAGGATCCTGTTACAGACCATTTTTCGTAATTCTAGAAGGCAAAATAAAATTTTATGCTTGGAAATAATAAGTTTAGGCAAATAGTATGAGCAAAGCTTGCATCTGCATCCAAGCAGTGGTCTGATTACTGCCAGTACAATACTGCTACATGATGAATCATTAATGATCTGTGAGAGTCATAATGGTCTGTCACTAATGCCCATTAATGATCTCTCTATACCGCGAGTATGGGCTTGATGTTTCTGGCCAGTACCTTGGAGAATACTTTAGATATGCCTTAAACTTTCTCTGATCGCACTCTCTGTCTGCTCCAAATGTAGACAGCAATTGTCTGGGTAGGTCCAGCTCATAAAGAAGCATGGCTTTGTTAAGGAAATCGTATTCAGGTAAGATTTATTTAAGTAATGTTTTTGAAGGACATGGATTTGACAGCTTGTCCTGGACTTGGTGGTTTTGTAGAAATTAACAAATTTATGCTGGGGATATTTCTATTGAGATCTTTGTTCTTTGCAGCTGGGACAGGGGCTCTTGTACCCTGTAATCCATGATGTTTGCCTACTGAATTTAGACTCTTTGAAAAATGCACCCTTTGTTTTGTTTTAAGATACTGTTATTGAAAAGTAAACATGTATATCTATTTATACTTCTGTTTGTATTTAGAAAATGGTGCACTGATTCAAAAGTCATTTCCTACCTCTAGATTTGCCTTAACTTTATGCATACAACAGAAAAGCTCATTCTAATTTCTGAAAGACTAAATGAAAATAGGTAATTGTAATTGGCTTTAAATGTGTATACTTTTCGTTTGGTGAAAAGAAAGAAAGAAGATATATCAGTGCTACAGCAAAGAGGATGCAATCACACATTAATCCTGAGAATTGTATTAGGGAAATTGCCGAAGATGGGCACTCGGTAATGTCTTTGGGGAAGTAGGAGAGGATGTGTTCCTCCATGGCGGCAAGGGAGATGCCGCAGATTGCTAGCTAAGGGAACCAACGCCCTACCGCCTGGGGCTCCTGGAGAAAAACAGAGAGAAGGTTTCTGGAGCCAGCGGCCAGTTTTGAGCACCTTTGAAAATAGCAGGACAGGGATTCTTTTGGAGAGTGTTAAAGTCACTCTGCTGGCTACTTTTTGATGGGAAATTTTAACATGTAGTTAAATGGAAAAAAATGGCATCATTTCTCGGAAAAGTTTTTGCCAGTCCTCACATGATCTGAATACAATAACATCATCAAGTAAATACTTTCATTGAAATCCTTTGCACTTTCTTTATCATTGAGCTTGAAGAGAATCTAGGCAATGCTAACCTCTTTAAATGTTTCATTTTGTGAGAACATTTTTGTTCAGATGAGTGATTACTCATTGCCATTTTTTATTTCTTCAAAACCCTCTCCACTGCTCTAAAACTGCTGAGTAGCATGTGTGTATGCGTATAATTAACTGGAACTAATAGACCTTCTCAGAGTACTTTACAGGACCTTTTGGGCTACTTGGAGTGGTCCTAGAGCAACCCCAAATGGTTGGGATTGATCTGTATTGTAACATTGGCATTTTTTGGCTATTTTGAATTGATCTTCTTGCAAAAGAGAGAACAAGGCTCACCTGAAAGGTTAGAGCAGCAGAGATGATAGCAGTGATGAGGATCATTACAGAATTGGACTGTATTCCCATAATTCATGTTTCTTATAAACCCGCTAGAATTTTCACCTACCCATCTTTATTAAAGGAAAGAGCAATAGATTCTATGCTCCTAAACTATGGATACAGTATATACAGCTGAAACATTTATTTCCATCACTGTACATAGTAATTGGGTACAGTGCGTACATTGATTCTTTGCTGAATAATATCTGTGACACAGGTAACTGCCATCAAACAAATATTAATTCGAAATGATCACATTGCCTTCCAAGCTGTTGGGTTAGATTCAGGCACAAAACAACTTTATGCTTACAAAAGACTTCTAGATTGACTGATGGAATGTTATAAATAGACAAGTCCATTTTAGTAGATGTATGCTCATGGGAAAGCTAGCCCCTTTGTGGCAATGAATGCAAAATATGGGACAGAGCAGCCCTGACTGAAGATGCTGCAGGTGTTCCTCTTTGAAAGGAATATTAAAAGAACCTGATGCTATGTAGGCTAGGCTCTCAGTTCATGGTAGAATAATGCAAATTAGACCAGGAGAGAGGCTGATGCAATCAGAGAATAGCAAGTCCCAAGAAAGGTGAGGTAGTTTATCTCATTGACTTCAAACAGGAAAATGCTTCACCCCTTATGTTCAAATTTATAAAGCTAGCCCAGCCACTGCACCTGCAAACTCTGTAAAGAATTCATTTCAACAGCAATCAAGGCAGCAACATTCACCTTAAGTCTTGCCTCTCATCTGGTCCTTAGGGAAGCAGAGGGACAGACAATAACTGTGTTTGTGTAAGCCTTCACAGCCTGGAAGCTCTCATAATCTTGCTTGTGTAAATTAAGGAGCTCGAGTTTCATTAGTCTGTACGTTTGGTCTTATTTCTTTTTTGGGTTTTTTGTTTGTTTGCTTTTTGAGAGAGGGTCTCACTATGTAGTTGAGACTGACTTGGAACTCACTGTGTAGCCCAGGCTGGTCTCGAACTCACAGCAATCCTCCTGCCTCAGCCTCCCAAGTGCTGGGATTACAGGCGTTCTCCAGCACACCTGGCTTGTTTGGTCTTATTTTTAACAAACAGAGTTTTGGCTCACCCACTTACTTCTCCAAGTGTTTTTCTCCTTGCCTTGCTGCCTTCTCCTTTCTGTGCCTTTCAGCTTGTCAAGGTCCTCTTGTGTTCCTTTCTGTTTCTGGCTGGTTATGGCCCTTGTATTCAGTTGCCATTCTTACATCTGCCTAATTGTCTACTTAGCATATTGGCTCAGAATATCCAAAATACAGAGCACATGAAGGCAGATTTCCCTCTATTAGGGGACTGTAGCAAATAATACATTTAAAATCATTTTTCTTAGCTGTGGGCACTTAGTAAATGATAGATTTATTCTTTTTGATCAACAATTCCTTAGTCCATTTTCAAAGGATGTGGGTATGTAGTTTCAGGCGTCCATAGGTCACTCATTTCGGACATCAAGACTGTTGTCACCTAGGCCGTGCCTCAAAGTGCCTTCCTGTAACTTGCATCCTGACTGCCTGGCTCCCAGTTTGAGCTCACTACAACACTCAGTGTTTTTGAGTGATTACATCGTTTCCGAATGACTGTATAGAACACTGAAAATATTTCATTGTATTTTCTTTGGGAAATTATTAAACAAGCTGTGCTAATCTTATAAAGAAAACCCCAAATGGCCTTTAGAACTTATAATTGAAGTCCATATTTACCTTTTCACCATTTGCTTTAGAAACTGAAGGCTTTGGACAGAGTTGGCAATACTGTTGGAAGTGGTAGGCCAATTCATCCAAGCAGCTGAGCTCTGGTAAAGGAAGGCGAGTACCCACAGGAAATGCATGCTTCCTGGGTAGAATGAATTCTCTAAGATCTCTTGGAATCCCAGTCTCCTGAGAGAAAAATGAACATACCATAACTTTCCTTTCAATTTTAGCAGTGTCACTGGGCATAACCTACAAGTTTAGGCATATTTCAATTGGTAATACAAGTATACCTTGCTTTATACAATAAGATTGTTTCCAGAAAATTATATATGAATTGGGTAGCATTTGAATATGCAGTAAGAACAGGAGCCTTTTTGTGAGTGTTTCTATAAAGTGAAGCTTTCTTATATTACAGACATATTGAAAATATCACTCTTGAATCTCTCCATTTAAAAGTCTCGATTTTTTTAATTACCAGAATGAAAACAAGACATCTATATTCTGTTCATGAGGAATTATTTGGCCAGGGCTTGCTAAGCAAAAGTACATTTTATTCTAATGATGCTTCATTTGTGAGAAGTCTAAAAATGATTACATTTAAATCTGCTTACTTTTGTTTTGCAGGTTTGGCAATAGTGTTCCTTACTATTCAGCAGCTATTATCTGATTTGACACAGTTTTCAGAGACTTTCCAAAAGGGAGTTGTCAATGACAGGAATGGCCATGTATGTGTTTAATAGGGCAAGTAAATATCTTCTGGACCCAGGACTATTATGTGTTGCCCATAGAAATTCCTAATGTTCATTTCAAGAGACTACTGTGGTGTTCAAATACTAGCTCTTTCCCAACACACTCCACTGTTCACCTTGTGCTCAGAGGACTAAGAGTTACAGTTAATGGGCTTCTCTTTGAAGGGCAGACTGGATGCATATACCAGGTCTCTAGAAGACGCAGAGTTGAAGATGTTTGCTAAGAACCCCTCCTTTTTTCCTTTGTGATGTGCATGCATCTCTGTGTAAATGCCAAATATAACAGTATTCTTTGTAATGTGCATTGTTCCTCTTGGGCTTACCTGCAGAGCTGAGTAAGAAAAATACAGTTTTTTCAGCTCTAATACTAATCAATATAATGGAGTCCAAATAAAGCCTCCAAATGTCATTGTGAACCTCAATCCTATCAACACTGAATTAAGAAACACCTGGTGTTTCTGCCTCGGAGTCTGCTGACCACAGGCTGAATCCCCTGAAAGTGAGAGCTAAATTAAACTTCTCCTTTAAATTGTGGGGTTTGGCATTGCTTCCAGCGGCAGGAAAGCAGACTCATATAGCCATATTCATCATGTTCTTTTCTTATATACAAACCTTTTCTGGCTCTACTTTGAATGCTAACCAAATGAAGGCAGAGATGGTTGACTTGATTCTGTAAGCAAAGCCCATAACCATCTGACTCATCACATTTTTCTAGTTATACCTCCTTCCTTCTTTCCATAGTAGCACTTCTTTAGCCTGACTCTTCCATTGGTTCTACAGGATTTGTCCAACTCATTAATGTGCACTCTACACAGTTCCCTCCCTGTGATGTGCTAGCTACTGAGGCAGGTGCCCAGATGGAAAAGCCATAGACCTTGCCTGCCAGGAGGATACAGTCTGGTTGCCCACTTAGCTTGCACCAGACACACTGTGGTGAGTACATTAATTAAAACGCAAAAAGCCACAGGGGAACAGGATTAGGACACAAAATGCCTTCTGCTGGCTGGATTTGAGAGGGCCTCATTGAGGAGGTATAATTTCATTGGGGAATTAAATGTATGGAACTTTGGCTCTTGTCCTTGATGTGCCAGTCTTATCCCTCCAACCAAATAAAATTTCTCCCTAACCCTAGAAATCTCATAATATTTCCTGGCTAAACCATAACATAAATCATAACATTCCTCCTAAAAAGCCCTCGTGTTGTACTTAACATTTGCAAGGGAATATATTTAATACGTGACACATAATTTATATAATAATTTTATAATATCCACCCAAAAAGTCAAACGAAGAGGAGTGCAAGAGCTAGTGAAGTTTACAGTCACTCACTGGGAGCTTAGTCCACGCCTTAATATAGTCTCCTGGCAATGTAAACTGCACCACATACAAGATGCGAGATCCTTTGTCCTCTTTCATTCACTCAACAATTATGCAAAACACTTGCTACATTTCAGGCACAATGCTAGCTTTTAGGTTTGTAGTACTGCAGAGAACATGGGTTATATGCCCTAGAAGCAACTTAAGCAGGTTTTTTGGTGCCTTTCTCCAGGTGACATCATAACCCTGTCCTATATGTCATAATACTCAAAAAACAAAGGAAAGTGGATCCAGGAATAAGAAATCTGGTTCTTTTTTTTTTCTTTCCACAATATTTCATTCTCTAAGTACGTGATCCATTTGATCCTGCTTTTGGTCGAAAGCTTCTTTACTCCTCTTCATTAAGAACAGGAGGCTTAAATAATTGCCCTAATGCTTAGATTGTGTGACCAGGAAATAGGAGCTAACATTAGTTAGGCACCAACTGTAGGCCAGTCCGCAGCTTAAGTACTCCACAGATGGAGCTCTCAGTCTTATAATACTGGGAGCACTGAAGCTCAGATAGGTTAAATGACTTAGCCAGGTTCCCAGGTTAATGAACACTGGAGCCATCTTTAAAGCACATGTAAAGCTATACTATCTCACGTATAAACTTTTGGCAAATAATTGAATTATTGATTGTCTGATTGTTACCATTATGATTGATGTTTGTTTATTAAAATTCCAGTGTAAGTAGTTGCTAGTTTTTGGTTACCTACAAGGTTGAACAGATATCTTTATGTTTCTAATGGCAATTGTGTGAAAGCTTTATGCTTAGTAAAAGCAAAGCTGTTGTTTTGATGCGATACATCTTACTTTCCTCAAACATTGTTACATGACTACTTGCTGTCACTTCATGTGAATATCATAGCAAGATTCAGAATCTCAGTTAAAGTTATGGTTTCTGTAAGATGCTCAAAGTTTGAAAAGTTAATGTCAACTCATCTCAATAAAATAAGATAATCTGATTTTATAGACATGTGAAAGCTGACTCATAACACTCATAACTCATGAAAATATCCAAAATCACATTTCAAGCATTAGAGTCAATGTTGTCTAACTATATTACTTCTATACAGTAAAATTCTGTATCCTGGCCTAAAAATTCTGTAACCCAGCTGTTCCAAAACTTTAGCATGTGCCATCAGTATCTTCTGTGAAACTGGTTAAAATTGGAGATTCCAAGATGAGTTGGTGGGAACCCAAGAATCTACATTTAATAAGCACTCCATGTGATTCTGGTACAGGAATACCATATGTATCATCCCTAGAAATCTCCTATAAGGCTTCATCTCCACTGATGTATCTCTTAGCAGTGTTTTTCATTCTTCCCTCACCAGCCTCAACCACTAGCATACAAGAAGTTGAGCGTACATTGCTTTTTAAAGTTGTTTTGCTATTTATGTATAATTTCAGTACAGTAAAGTGCTCAGATGTTAAGTCAGTTGGATCAGCTTGAAAAATGCACATACTTATGCAATCTATTCCTGTATCAAGATAGAGATTTTGCTAGAATCATAAAGTTTTCTTATGCCCTTCTTCTTAGCCAGTGTCCCTCGACAGCTAAAATAAGCTTATTTCTATCACAATAGGTTAGTTTCCCCTACTTCATATAAATGGAAACATTACAGTATATGCTTTTTTTGTTGGTGTCTGTCTCCTTTCACCAAGAATGTTTTACAGTTCATCCATGTTTCGATATGTACCAGTAAGTCTTTACATTTCATTGCTGAGTAGCAGTCCATTGCACAAATATGCTAGTTGGTTTATCTGTTCACACATTCAGGGACATCAGGATTGTTTTCAGCTTTTGACTTTAATGAGTAAAGCTGCTCCAAATATTTTATTTTATAAATCTTTCTTGAAGTGGTGGTTTATAAGGTTGCTACAAATTTAACTTAAGCTACTGTCAAACAATTTTCCCAAGTGGCTGGACCATTTTATACTTCTACTATTGACTTATGAGAATTTTGACTGTTTTACGTAATCCCCAACATTCACAGTAGCCAATTCTTTTCCTTCTGTCTACATAGGTGTGTAGATATGATGGTAATGCAACTTGGCTTGAATTTGCATGATAACTAATGGTATTGAATGTCTTTTCGTGGGCTTAGTTCATTGAAATATATCTTTTATCATCCGATATCCATTAAAACCTTTTGTCTATTTTTGTCTTACCATTCTATTTTTTACAACTGTTCCTCAATATCCTTTTAATTTCTCTAGCATCTCCAGAGACATCCCCACTTCTATTTATTATATAACCATTTGTGCATTAAGAGTTTATAGCAATAGTTTCTCTGGTTTCTTTGATCTGTCTTGCTAGTGGAAGAAAACTTAGAAATATTTTCAAGGAATCAACTTTGGGCCTTGGTGATTATTTTTGTCTTCTCCGTATGTTATTGCTTTCTGTTCTCACTTTTATTACTTCTTCCTACTTGTTTGGAGTTTAATTACTTCTTGTTTTCCTAGATTATTTCTTTTGTAACTTTCTTCTTTTCAATTAAAGCCATTTAAAGTTGCAAAGTTCCATATAAAGACTCCTTTAGATAAATTTCATTTTTTGATATGTTGTAATTTATTTTTTAACATTATTTGAAAAATTGATTGTATTGGCACTTTTATGTCATACAATATAATGACATTCATCGTAGGAAATTTGCACCTTTACCTAATCCATCTTGGTTCTTACTTTTTGCCCATTCCCATGCCCTCCCTTCAACCCTTCCTCCCTTCCCTATCTACAAAGACTTTGTTTCCATTTTTTTCTTTTTCTCATATTAATTCCATATTTTCCAATTTCCTTCTTGAATTTTTCTTTTACTCATAACTTCATTAAACATGTGATGAATGTTTTATTTCTAATTTAGAGGAATGGGATTTATTTACATTCTTGACATTGATTTCAATCTCTACAAAGTTTTTTTTGTTTGTGTGTGTGAGATGGAGTCTCACTATGTAGTTCAGGCCTGCCTTGAACTCACAACAATCGTCCTGCCTCAGCCTCCTGAAAGATGAGATCACAGGCATACAGCAACACTCCTGGCCATATTTTTGCAGTCACATCACATAACCTGTTTGGTTTGGAACCTTAGAAGTGTATTCAAACTTAAGGCTCAGTTTATTGCTTCCTTGCAAAATATTTCCTGTATGCTTAGAAAAATGTGAGTTTTTTTTTAACCTGTTGGTCAGTTCTATAAATGTATATTAAGTTAAATTTCTTGATAGAATAGTTTACTTCTTTCATATTCTGATAATTTGTTTACAAATTCAATCAATTTTCAGTGAGTATGGGAATTTTCAAAATGAGCATTGAAACTTTCAACCATGATTGTGGGTTCATATATGTTTCCTTTTAGTGCTATCAGTATTTTGCTTTTAGTGTGCAATAAATTTGTTACTAATTGCAAGTGCATATAGGTATTTGTATATTCTTGATAAATTGAGTTTTTATAATTAAAAAGTTTGTCTCATGATCTCTAGTAATATTCTTCACTATAAAGTTCACCTTATGTGACAGTAGTTTAGCCACTCCATCTTTGTTAGGTTTATTGTCTGTAGCATACATTTTCTATCATTTGACTTTTATCATTTGTTTCTTTGTGTTTCAAGTGTGTGTTTGTAAACTTTGTGTAACTGAGTCTCTCTTTGCCTCATTGCCCTCAGATTCTGCCTTTTATTTAATTTTTAGTCTATTTGTGTTCAATATAATTATTGATATATTTGGATATAAATATTTCATTTTGGTGTTTCAATTTTGTTTATCCCATCTTCTCTGTGGCACTCTGCTCCTCTTTTCTAGAATTTTGGAAGAGAACCAAACATTTCTTCACATTATCTTCTTTGTACTATCTTTAATCATTTCTCAAGATCAAAATATGCACCTTTATCTTTTGTAATGTTGCTGCTTTCAAATTTTATTCTGTTGCTTCACAAATAAAGCAAGACCAGGTGTGGTGGCATATGCCTATAATCCCAGCACTCGGGAGACTGAGGCAGGAAGATCCTTGAAGTTTGAGGCTAGCCTGGGCTACATAGTGAGCTCCAGGCCACCCTGAGCTACATAGTGAGACCCTGACTCGAGAAAACTAAACAACAAAAAAAGAGGGTAAACATTCACATCATTACTCTTCTAAATATACCACTTAGAGCTTTTGTGATTTTCTCACATACTTTATTCTGTATGTGCTATAAACTTTGTTGTTAGATTTTTATTATTT
This sequence comes from Fukomys damarensis, assembly GCF_012274545.1. NCBI lineage: Eukaryota > Metazoa > Chordata > Mammalia > Rodentia > Bathyergidae > Fukomys > Fukomys damarensis. The sequence continues at coordinate 114,582,087 of NW_022900951.1, read as the reverse complement.
TTTACTATGACAGTCTTTGTGATTTCTGTGTCCATGAACAAATGATTTTTTAAGGAAGATCTTTTATATTTGCCAAATTTTTCCTTCTGGTGTTTTCAATTTCATCGTGAAGTATTGGATTTCTGCGGGGCAGAATTTTTTCCAGTTAAAAGAACGTTTTGTGCATTTCTTGTAGTTTACATATACTGAAGAATTTTTTTCAGTTCTTTATTCCTTAAAATCTATTTACCTTACCTTAATTTTTGAAAAATATACTTTACTATATGTATAATTCTTGTTTGACAATTTTATTTTCCTTTCAGCACTTTATGATCCTTTTTTTTTTTTTTTTCTGGTACCAGGAATTGAACTCAGGACCTTGTGCTTGCGAGGCAGGTGGCAGAACCACTGAGCTAAATCCCTGGCCCCCTTTCTGCACTTTGAAGATGAGATATTCCATTTGTCTTCTGTTCTACATTATTTCAATGAGAGCTTCTATACCTCTCTTTTTATTATTCCCTTGAACATAGTGCTTTTTTTCTCTGGATGCCTTGAAGTTTTTCCTCTTTGCTTTTTTCTTTTAGCAGTTTGACTGTAACATACCTACTTAATTTTGTTTATTTTACTAATCCTTCTTGGTGTTCTTTGTGATGCTGGGATAGATGAGATACTGACTTTCATAAATTTTGGAGAGACTCTTGGCCATTATTCCTTCCACATTTCTGCTAATTCTCTCTTCTCCTCGTGGGACTATAATTATGCATATGCTAAATGGTTGCTATTGTGTGAAAGACATCAGACACTGTATTCTAGATTTTTTTACTATTTTATTTCATTTTGTTGCTGGATTTTTTTGTTTTGTTTTGTGTTTTGTACCGGGAATTGAACTTGGGTCCTTGTGCTTGCGAGGCAGGCGGTAGAACCACTAAGCGAAATCCCTGGCCCTGGTCATTTATTTTAGAATGTCTCTAAGTCACAAATCCCTGTCAGTGCTATATCCAGTCAACTGAAAGAATTAATCATTTCTGGTATGCTACATTTCATTCTCACCTTTCCATTTCTCTCTGTTCATAGCTTTCATCTCAATGATGAAATTATACATCCATTTGTGCATGTTATTTACTTTTGCTACCAAATCTTTTAAAATATTTATTGTGGTTATGTTTAAAGTTCCTGCTTGATAATTGCTTGATTTGGGCCATGTGTAAGACTGGTTCTATTGGCTTTATGTCTCTGGAGAATGTTTCATATTTTCTTCCCTTTTTGTAAGTTTTTTTTTTGTCTTGTTTATTGAATTTGTTTAAATACAAGTCATTGTGTAGAATGGAAACTGAGATAGGTTATGGTAATGTCCTTAAATGAGAATAACTTTTTTATTGGACCATTTGCATTTGGAGGTGTTGACCTATTCTCAGAATCTGAACTTTGCTGTTGCATTGGTTTCATATGTTTTAGGGCAGGATCACTACCTTGTCTTTAGCAGGGTTTTAGATCTAAGTTCCTGGATGTTTTGTCTCTCATATTTCTGTACGCTCTGTGTACTAGAATCCTGGAAAGAGGCAGTTTTCTTTCTTATATATTTTGCCCCTCACAGTAGTAAAGGACCAGTGAGGGGTTGTATTAGCCAGCTTTCCCATTGCTGGAAAAAAATGCCTTAAATACACAGATTAAAGAAGGAAAGGCTTACTTGATTCATGGTTTTAGAGGCCTCCATCCATGCTCGGCTGGCTCTGCAGCAGAAACATCATGGTAAAAAGATGCATGGAGCAAGGCTGCTCACTCCATGGTGTCCACGAAGTAGAAAGCAGGGGAAGAGTACCAGGGAGAGATACCCCACACACAAAGACACACACTCAGTGACCCATGTCGTCCAACCAGGCCCTGCCTCCTACCAGCACATTCAGCTGTGAATGTCAATGGATTAATCCAATGTTATATTTTAAAATGTCCCCCTAAAGGCTCATGTGTTAAAAAGTGGGCCTTTTGAAAGGTTTTTAGATCATTGGGGTTCTATACTCCTCAATGAATTTACTCACTGTAATACCTAGACTGTGGGAGTACTCTGACTGATACTTTTTGAGTTTTGTTCACCATTATATTTTAGAATTATGCTTTAGTACCATTATTATAGAAAGAAGTATGAAAGCTCAATATAATGCTAATGAAATGGTCCACCAACAACATACTGTCCCTTTATTTTGTGCATGTTTGACTAAGCAATAATTACACTTATGGCTTGCTCAAACTCAGTCTCCAATTTGGATGTCAGAGTTTTTGTCATAGTAAGTTTTAAATGAAAACTCTGTGAAGATGTGAGAGCCTGTGACTGAAGGGATGGATTGTTCAGGAATTGGAGAAGGAAATTTTTGTCTCAGTTTACCTGTGTTTAGATGATGAATGGGAAATATATTCCACTGAGAAACTTTGAAGAACCTGAAGTTATAACCCATGGAGCTAAAACAGTAAAACTGCAAAAATATATCAGCTTAGAGTGGAATGTAAGCAAATAAGCCATTCCATGATGGTTCATAAATGGCTTCGATTTAATATAAATGTGTTCATATTTTACTGTGTATAAGGAGTAATAATTCACACATTTCTTTTCACTTTTTGCTAACTGGGGCTTTGGAAAAGATATTGTAATATTAAAATACTGGTTGAGTGAAAGTCGATGTTAAAATATAAGTTTTTCCATCTGTCTTCTTTTTTGTATTTAGCTTTATAACCTCATTGAACTTTGAAGGGGTTTTTATGCAAAATTGAAATAAGGAGTTATATGAAAGTAATATCCAATGGGAAAAGCATAAAAATCATTAAACTTATATGTTTTTCCAGTCCTTTATTGTTTACTAACATTACTTTTGCACCATTGTTTCACGTTAGGATTTTGTGGGCAATACTTTCAAGCATCTGATTTAAAGACAAGAAAATATCAAATCATTAGCATAATTCTCCATTTTTACTGAATCCTTTTTTAACAGATCATAAAAATGTATTGGCCTTATTGATATCCTATACACATCTAGGGTAAATCTAGGAGAATCATTCTCCCATAGAATTAAATAGAGTGAATTTGTTCTACAGTTATTTCCTCCATGCATCTCATTGTATTTCATCTTATAAAAAGTGATGTGATTATGGGCTTTAGTCAGAATGTTGTTTTGTTCACTTAAGATTCATTCTTTGTAAGGTTGAACAAATTTGAATTTCAATGATAGCTTTCTTTATGTGCTTCGGTAATTTCCCTCTTTATATAAGAGAAAATCTTCTTGTTAGAGAGATCTGTGCATCTCCCCAGGGCATGAGGGTCCTAGACTAGCACTTGGGGCCGTCAGTGAAGGTATTGCTCTCTGTGCCTCATTAATAGGAGGTGCAAAGCATATTTCCCAGAGAGAATGTTGCAGCAATCTAATGCTTCCAGAAATTTGACACTGACTAAAAGTTGCTTTTATACCCTACTTGAAAGCCTCTGAGTTAAAAACAAATGGATTGCACTGCTGCTAAAAGACAATACAAAAGAGTGAACAGAACTCAGGTTGTGGACACAGATGCAAGTATTCCCCAGCACTATGATTGATGTTTGGCAACTTAGTCTTTTTTTAAAATTTTTATTTGTAATTGTCATATAATATCTGTACTTAATTATGGGGCACAATATTATGATTTGCCATGTGTAATGATCAAATCAAAGCAGTTAGCATTTCTTTTCCCTGAAATATTTTTGTTGTATGTGTTGGGAATCTTCCAATTCCTCTCATCTAATATTAATTAATTGCTGTAGACTATAGTTTATCCTTCAGTACTAGAAATATTAGAAATACTTTCCTCCAGCTATATTTTGGTTTGCATTATCTACGCTCTCTTCAATCCCCTGTACTTTCTTCCCTTCCTTCCCTCTAGTGACCTCTATTACTCTCTCTACTTGCTTGCAATCAACTTTTTTAGCCCCCACACATGAGTGAGAACATGCAGTATTAGTGTTTCTGTACCTGGCTTACTTCACTGATCATGATGCCATCCAGTTCCATCTTTGTTTCCATAAATGACTGGATTCAACTGTTTTATGGGTGAATAACATTCCATTGTGTATATATATACCACATTTTAAAATTCATTTTTTTTTAGTTACTTTTTTGTTGCTAGTACAAAATCCCCAACATGCAGAGCTTAAAGAAAGAGAGGTTTGTTTCGGCTCACAGTTATAGTCTATGGTCACCTGTTTCCAAGGCAGAAATGGCACAGCAGAAAAGCATAGTAGAGTAGTAATGCTTACTTCGTGGCGGTTAGATAGCAGAGAGAGCAGGGAGGAGCGAGGTAGGGAAATATATCCTTCCAGAGCACACCTCCCATGATGTACCTCTTCTTTTTTTTTGGTACCAGGGATCGAACTCAGGTCCTTGCACTGGCAAGTCAGGCAGCAGAACCACTGAGCTAAATCCCCGGTCCTGATGCACCTCTTCTGACCACATGCTATTTCCTAAGAGCAGATTTAACTATAAACTCATCAGTAGATGAATCCATTGATGAGTACAGTAACCCCATGATCCAATCATCTTCCAAAGCCCCCCACCTCTGAACACAGGAGATGATTTGGGGACATCCTAGATCTAATCCATAATATTCTGCCCCTAGCTCCCAAAAGAATCTCTTGTCCATCTCATGCAAAATGTACTTAGTCCATCTCTGAAAGACTATATCTTCACAGTTTCAGCACTGCTGAAAAGCCAACATCCAATGTTTTCCTGTGAGACTCAAAAGCAATCTCTTGTTTGTGAGCCCCTGTAATAATAAAAAAGAAAGATAAACACCACTTATATACAATGGCACAAGTCAAACCTTATCATTCCAACAGGGAAAACAGGAGGATAGAAAGAAATTGGCCCAAAGCAAGTCTAAAACTCAGCAGGGAAAACATTAAGTCCTGTGGTTCCATGTCTGCTGCCAGCTCTAGTAGTAGCCAGGCCCAGTTGTATCATGGGCACAGAGGCCATTGAGTCTCTGGATAGCTGAACACTGTGAAACAAATTCCAGAGAACCAATTCCCTAGGCTGCCCTTCTGGAGCAATGGGTCCTGAAGCATTCTTCACAGATAAAAGCTTTAGAGTTTTGCATACTTGAGTCTGAGAAGAGTAGGGTCTTGCTGATTCCCTAGATGCCTTTAAGCCATTTTTTTCTATTGTCCTTATGCAAAATACTTGGCTTCTTTTTAAAGTTAAACTATTCAGCAGCCAAGCTCCCCTTTACTCCAGTTTTGCAGGTTTCCTTTCTGGCAAAACTGAAACTTTTTAAATAAACCTTTTGTTCCTGATTCTCACTGCGAACCAGGCTGAAAACAACTATAAGAATCCATGCAACATCCTGACTGTTGGGCTGCCTTGAAATTTCATTCACCAGACTGATTAGTCAGCCACCCTTATTTTAGTCTCCTGCAAAGTCTCAGGACATCAGCCAAATGCACATGGTCTCATGCCTAACTGCCAATGTAGTATTTATTCCCAACTGAAACCTCTTGATTCTGGCCTTTTCTCTCTGCATTTCTGTCAGCATTCTGGTCTTTTGATCTCTGCCCAGAATCTTCCATAATTGTTGACTCAGCATTCTAGGGCCTTGTTGTTGTTGTTGCTCTTATTGTTATTTTTTTTTGAGACAGGGTCTCACTATATAGTTCAGGCTGGCCTTAAAGTCACTATATAGTGCAGGCTGGCCTTGAACTGTGGCAGTTCTTCTGCCTCCACCTCCCAAGTGCTAGGATTACAGGTGTGTAAGCATCATGCCCATTTCTCTAGAACCTTGATAGAAAATATCTCCAAACCTTTCCAGGTCCTCCTGCAAGCCAGATGCAAAGACTTCTGAATCACATGGTCATGGTCAATCATGGTAATGACCCCAAAAACTAAATAACTTGAAGTGTTCTCCATATGTTTTCAAGGATGTACAGAAAAGGAAAACCTTACACACTATTAGTAGGAATGTAAATTAGTATGGCACTAAAATTTATAATAATTGCTTTCTCATCACTGTGACAAAATAACCAATGCCTGTAATTTAAAAGATGAGATGTTTATTTTTGTTTACAGTTACATTCTATGCTGAGCTGGTTCCAAAATAGAAATAGTATGGTAGAGGGGCCTATCAGGTAGGAGCCAGTGGATTAATCCACTGATGCCTGCAGTGCCTGTAGGTCTTAGTTACTTTTCTAGTTGCTGAGACAAAATACCCAACAGTCAAAGTAGGTTTATTTGGCTCACAGTTTGTACATGTTTCAGTACACAGTAGGCTGGCTCTGAGGTAGGGTGGCATGATAGAGAAGCATCACTAGTAAAAAGTTCATGGAAGGCAGAAGGAAGCAAAGCAGCAAATAATACAACAAGCAACCACAGCTGCTCTTTTTCTGTTGCTTATATTCTGTCCAAGTTCCCTGCCTATAGGACAGGTACCACCCATATCCAGGGTGGGCCACCCTTCCTTCATTCTACTCAGAAGTATGTCAAACCAATGAGTGAATTCATGGCACGCTTAACCCCAACATCACGCTCTAGATCCAGTCACCCCTGAACGGCCACACTTATGACTGCTTCAGGCTTTGAGGGACCATCTAGATACAAGTCACAACATTCCACCCTGCCACCCCAAAGACTCATGCACATCCCTTTATGCATTTAGTCTAAAAGGATTCAGTCCATCTCCAAGAGTTTCCAAAATCTTAACAAGTTCAACACTGGTGAAAAATCCAAGTCTTAAAGTCTCCCCTGAAAGGTAATGCAAACTCTTAGCTGTAATGCCCCTGTAAAAACGACAGAAAGTTAAACACGTCCAACATACAATGGCACAAGACATACATTTCCACTCAAAAAGGTACAAAGAGAGGGATAGCAGAAACCTCCTGAGCCTGGTCTTTACTGGTAGAATTTTTATCAGCATTCTGATCTTCTGAGCTTTGACCAGAATCTCCCATCAAGTAGTTTAATGCATTCCAGGGCTGTTTCTTCACCTGTCATCTCCAGAATTTCCAAAACTCCTCCCATAAGCCAGTTCCAAAGTATCCTGAACCACATAGTCAAGTACAGTAACAGAAGCGACCCCACTTCTCTGGTACTAAAATCTGTCTTAGTTATTTTTCTCATTGCTGCTACAAAATACCAGGCACTCAAAGTTAAAGGAGGAAAGGTTTATTTGGCTCACAGTTTGTAGAGGTTTCAGTTCATATTTAGAGGCAGGGTGGTATGGCAGAAGGTCATTGCAGAAGAGAAACACAGTTCATGGATAGCAGAAGACAGCAAAGTATCAAGTGATGTGACAAGTGACCACAGCATCTTTCTTTCACATTGGGGGGAACCTCTAGACACAAGCCATAACACGTCATGGTCCTGATTACTTTCCCAAAGCCCCACATTTGAACACATGAGACTTTCGCTGGACATCCTAGATCTGTACCACAACTAATATTCCATCAGTGGATATCTTGTTGGTTCTATATCTTATCTATTGTATATAATGCTGCAATAAACATGAGAGTCGAAGTACCTATTTTGGTATGATGATTTCATGTCCTTTAGATATATACCAAATAGTTGTAAAGCTTAACCATATGGTGTTTCTGTTTTCAGTTTCTTGAGGAATATCCATACCATTTTTCCATAATGGCTATACTAATTTACATTTGCACTAGCAGTTTGTAAGGATTTCTCTTTTTCCACATCCTTGAAAACATACAGGAAACACTTCAATTTATTTATTTTTTTGTGCATAACTTCCATATCTGTTAAAAACTGTAATAAACATAAATACTTATGTGGGTTATTATAAACATTAGACATATGCTTTGTAATGAACCTGGCATTTGGTAGATGCTTAACAAATGCATGCTATTATTATGCCAGCAAAACAAAATGTTAAAATAGGTACTCCATGCCCAATCTATCCTTACTCTGTTATCTCCTACTTGCTCCCTAGTCATGCTGCTTTATCTCTCCAATTCTCACTTTTTTTTATCTAAAACTTACGGGCAATACAAATTTATATGTCATCTGTAAGATCAGATTAATTAACATATCAAAGGACCAATGTTTGACACATAGAGTAAGCACGGTAAATACATTTGTTATTAGTCTTTTCCATTCCAGAGACCTCAGACCATGGCAAGCCAAGGAGATGAGATACCATTGGAGGTCTCAACTGAGTATCATTCAATTTAATTGGTCTATTGTATGTGAGAGGTTCTGGTAGATTTTGCGAAGATACGTGCCAGATAAATGTAGCTATCTATCAATAAGAAAAACAATGAAAGAAGCAACTATAATGTCTTCAGTGTATACTACATGCCAATACATGCTAAGCTTTTTACAAATATTAACCACTTAGTCCTCGTACTTCCCCTAGGAGATAATAGATAATAGATAATATAGTCATTTTCATTTGCCATAGAGAAAACTGAAGAACAGCAAGATCATACAGCATTTTAAAGTCATATATCTAATATCCTACTAAATCAAGATTCCAACCTAAGTTTCCAGGTACGAAGCCTGTGCTCCTAACCACTCTGTCATGTAGTCTGTTAACTTCTGCATCAAATGGAGTGTTTGTACCAGGGCTTTGGCATTTCTATGTTTTATGCCTTTTTAACTTTGATGAAACAGCCAGCTAAATATGTTGGACAGATCATTAATCATTGTCATTTTGATTAGTAATAGTCTAAATTCAAAGAGGTTTTATGTTCATAGGCCTTAAAGTCATACAGTGTATAAGCATCAATTCATATACATGGGAGAGAAGCCCATAGACTTCAGAGAACTTTCTTAAAGTCCTAAGTCTAGGTAAACGGGTAACTGAGGCTGAAACACAAGAAGTGTGTTTCCCTCCTTTCACCAAACCTTTATTTTGAAAAGTGGAAGTAACAATTTGCCTTGAATAAAACTAAATACTGTTTCTACTACGAGAAAACCCATAACAAATTTTGTCTTACTGCAATATCTAGTCCTTATGCTTGCAAATGCAAAGCCGTACTTTTTTGCATTACCAGAAATATCAATATTTTTGTAGCAAGTTTGGGGGAAGAAACATCAAGCTTCCCAAGCACATAAAAGTATCCATGGGAATACATGCCAAATGTCCTCAGTTAAGAGAGGTCATTATATTTTCAATACTCTTTGCCCTATGTTGCATTTCTCTACCAAAATCATGAAAACCATCTGCAGCCAGCTCCTCTGAAGAGACAAAGACTTGAAATTCATAATGTCTGGTGCTGGCAGTTTTAATGCTATGAAATGTCTTGGTACAGCTTAGGACAAATAAGGGTGCAGTTTCTGATTCAGTGGGACACAAAGAAGCTGCTTAACTTGTTTTGACTTCCTGTACACTGGTTGTTACATCTAGGAAGTTGTATGCTCTGATAAAGAACCATGTCATGGCCTTCAGTAGTCTTGATTTATTGCTTTTATTTTAGCAGTGTCAAAGGGTGTGCATTCTCTCCCTGAAGACCTGTAAGTGTGGTATTATTTGTGAAATCAAAATGGTCCCCTTAACTCAGGAAATTAGAAAAAATTTAAAAATGAATGAGTGAAAATTAGATCTTATTTTAAACACATCATCTCCAATTTCATAAAATCCCATTACTTATTTCCCCATAGGTGAAGCTAAATAAAAGTTATTTGGACTAGATGTCCATTGAAATGGTTTCTCATTCAAGAAAATAAACTGCAATGAGCATATTGAACTATTACTCACAAAATAGAGCAATTGAAGCAAACCATGGTGTGCTGGACAAATGAATCTTAACATGTTCTTTAATAAACTTTTTAAAATGTTTTGAATAATTTTAGATTTATAGAAAAGTTGTAATTTTAGTACAGAGTTCTCATATACCCTTCATACAGTGTTCTCTAAAGTTAGCATCTTACGTACTATGCTATATTTGTGAATACTAAAAAATCAACATCGGTACATTACTGTCAACTAAACCACAGAGCTATAATCAGATTTTCCCAGTTTTTCCACTAATCCCCTTGCTCTGTTCCAGGATTCAATCCAACATAGCACAATGCGTTTGGTTTCACATATCCTTATTGTCCTCTGATCTGTGATGATTTCTCATATTTTATTGTTTCTTAGCTCAGACTACTTTAATGGTAACTTCGCAATGCTCATGTGTCCCAAAGATAAGACCACTAGCTGTTCCAGCAACTCACCTAGTTTACAACTTCTACCTGGATTTGCAAGAGCCAGTCTTTAAAAACTGCCTTAAATTACTGTGTGACAAACTCTAGTTTCTAAATTCTTACAAGTACCCTGCTGGCTCCTCATGCTTGAGAGCCATGGATACTTTCTCTTGCTCAGGATGTTTCACATGCCCAGTTTTTGTATGACTGACAGGTTTATCTGGTGGTTGTGGTGTAGTGACTTCATCAAAGAAGTCTAAGATCACGTGACTCAATCTTCCGCAACATCCGATAAGCATTGGCATAGAACTGTGTGACTTCTGTGCAGCCCCTTTGTGAACACTTTCAGTAACAGCACCTCCCAAGACAAATCTATGTTACTCACTTCTGGACAGTTCCTAATGGTAGAAATGGCCTCATCAAAATGAATCCTAAATTGGCCCCTTGCAACTTGTCTTCATTGGCCTTATTTCTGTCTTTAAGAAAATCAATATATTAGACAAAAGTAACCTCTAGATAACAGTCCCACTCCATAGTTATGGAAAGAGTTCTGGCTTGCTGGGTCCAAACTTTGACCACGTAGTGTTGCTTGTTAGGTGTTTCAATTTAGGTATGTAACTCAATCTCTCAGGGTTTTAATTTCCTTAACTTTTTTTTAAAAAGAACCTTCCAATAACATTGATGTGAAAATGAAATGAAATAACATATACGGAAGCATCTTGCACATTAACAGGCACAGAGAAGCCTCTTAATAATGATAGTTACCTTTTGGTCTGGGTGACCTGCTCCTGAATACCCAAGATGAAATGTACCATTCAGATTGTGTTATATTATTCTTTGTTCTTCCTGACAGCTGTGAATTCTTAATGTTCCCTTCTTATTAACTCCCTTCTTCAAAGATTAAATTTTATTTTTCTATTGACCTTTTTCCCCTAGAGGTTTAATTAAGCTGTTACCGCACAGAACTGAAGTGTTAAATAACCTGAGAGGATCAGTTCCTAACATTCATGAATACTATATATTACCAACTGGTGAGATTTGTCATGGTAGTGGATGAGAGAGTTTGGCAGGGATTAGCAAATATCCCTGCTAATCAACAGAATGAGCAAATTAGGCCCTGGCTCATGACACTGATTTAAGTCTCCATGGCAACACCAGGGTTAGCTATGTACATTTGAAGAAGTGATTGCAAAGCCTTAAAGAGTTTTAGAAACCACTGCAGAGATCATAAAGGGGGAAACAACACCTGAGGAGAGAAATACTTTTACTTCTTGAAGTAATGTATTAAACTTTCTAGAAATTTAGTGGTATCTTTAACTTCCCAGAGCCTCTACTACCAGAATGATATTGGCAATTATATAAGCAGAAAAACAGCAAGAGGGAATAGGAAACCTATAAAATGCATAATCCATCCATCTGACCGAGTAACTATAAATTAGGGTTACTTTCACATCGGTGTATAGCAGGGTTGTCTTATAGTAATATCCTAGCTCCCCTATTCATTAGCTGTGTGACCTTTGGCAAGTGCCTCATTTTCCTCATCGATGACCTGGGGACGGTAATAGTTCCTACTTCATTGGGTTTTTGTGAGACCTGAATAAATTATGTTAATGTATGTATTTAAAACAGTTATTGACCCGGTGTTAATGCTTAGAAAATGTTAGTTACTGTATTATTATCACTTTTATGATCATTATTATTCCACTATTTGATCATGATTCTGGGATCTAGACTAATTTTCTCTTTTTTTTATACCCTGTGAAGAAACTACAGTGTGAGAAAGGTTATACTTGCCATTTTCTAATTTTGTTTGTGCTAGAAAAGAGACGTGGAAATGTCAGCACTGGAGAGGTTTTATAGGCATTATCATTTTCAATTCCAGGGCAGCACTTAGGAAAATGGTAACTGTGATTCTAGTTGAAGCATAAGATTTAAGTAAAACCACATTATTGTTTAAATTCTTATCAAAATGTAGGAGCGGGGGGGGATATCTGTAAAATGTTATGAAATCAAAAGTGAATTAGTTTACTGCAGAGTCACCTGTTTTATAATATATATTTAGTTTTGAAAAGCAAATCCAGCCTCCTGTGATCTCAGCCCAGTTTTGTTTCTTTCAGCTCATTTAACCTTGCTTTGTCTATTGGTTTGTTTAGGTTTCTAGCACAAGCAGGGTAGTTACAGTAATGCAAGTTTGGACCTAATGTTCAGTACTTATATTTCAAAGGAGAATATTCAAATAGACACTGGGCCACTTCTTCTGTGAGATCAAAATTGTTTCTTCTTATTTTTTTGAATGCCAGAAAAACTGCTGCCAATCACTCAGTGGATCACAAGCTGTTGGAGGCTGCCTGATGGGGCTGAAAGGGAATGAGATAAGTAGGCAGAAACCTTGGGATTGAAACCCCGTTGGCCTCCTCTGTTGACTCTGACTTCTTCATTCCAATGTCTTTTGTGTTTTGATTTTATGTTCTTGTGCACCATTTTGTAAACCACTGCAACTCCATTATGGAATGAGGTAGGGCCTACAATGATCAATAAATAAATGAATTATGTGATGTTAGGCCGGCCATGTGCGCTTGTGGGATACAACTTTCTGGTTTGCGAGATGGGGCCAACTGGGTAAAACATACTCTGGCCACTTAAACAGCTTTCAAGCAGGTAAAAACCAATCAATGGTTGTAAAAGGGTTTTTTCTAACCTTAAATTGTTGTATACATACAAAGGATTATTTTAATATCAGAATATGACTAAAATATGGAGCAATAACCATAAACATGATTTCACTTTTCTCTTCACAAGGCAGAAGAAGACCCATGGTTATAGTTCAAGCCTGAATACTGCTTCTGTTTGCAATTAGAATATGGCACCAGTCCTACATGTGCAGATATGTATTATACATTACTTATCTTTTCTTTCACAAAATCTTAGAAATGATAGTAAAGTATTACAACTAATCTTCATTAGTGCACAAGAGAATTCAAAAGGAAAAAGGTCCAGGGGACAGAAACAAAGAATTTACTGGAAGCTAAATGGTCATTAAGAGTAGTAGAAATTATACACACACACACACACACACACACACACACACACACACACACACACATAGGGCCTGGGGCTTAAGTCAAAATCTTTGATACAGAGCTCTGAGTTTTCTGCTTAAAGCCAGAAACCAAGAAGTCTTATACTTATCCAGTAAATGATAAATCAGGGCCCAAGACCCAGGGACATAAAATATAAGTGGAATGAGAGTGTAAAGAATTGGAGCTCAATTCTGAATTTGTAATACCATGCTGGGAAATTCAAATAAAAATTGATCTGCAACTAGTGAAATGCATAGAGTGCTGACAAAGAACACAAAACTACCGAGACATACAACTCTATTATGCAGTGTTTCTTTGTTACTTCTTCAGAAAACAACTCTCCTATTGAAGGTAAGGCCCCACTCAATTCTACAGAGCAGGAAGAGAAACCACCCACGTCAGGGCAAGTCAGAAGACACAGTAGATAGGTTAATATCCCAGAAATAAGGAAATCTGTAAGAGATTTTAACACATTCATGATGGGGTTGGAATTACTATGGCTCACTGTCAGGCAGCTTGTACAACTGGTGGTGCATGAATAACTGTCCCATCGGGCAGCTTGTACCATCCAATGGGACAGTCATGGATGTACCATCAGCGGTTTACGTTTGTAGGAACATATTAAGGTAGGTATCTTCAAAATGTTCAAGAGGATAAAAGGAGGACTGGGACCCATAAGATATGAACAGGACCTTGTGGGGGAAAAAGAGTCATATTAGCAAAGACCAAACAGAAATTTAAAACCATATATAGTATATGTAAGTTTATGTCATGTAAAATACTACTGTGCAACATATGTATAGTGCATGTATACCAAAGCAATAAAACAAAATCAAACAATAACTCATATTCAGCTAAAGAGGGAAATCAGTGAAGCATTAGGTTCTGCAAAGACAAAGTGTTGGAACTGGGAAGGGATGTTGGGAATCCCAGTAGACAGAATGAAGACTAACATACACTTAACAAAAGTTACAGAAGAAGAATAGAGAAAAATTGAAAGAGAAGTGATAGGTTAAGAGGTGATGGATCAATTTTCAGAATTAGGAAAAAAAAACCAATTGAACAGTTTAAAGAGCAAATCCAACAAGAATGTAGTAATAGGGAAGATTTTCACTATGCTTTCAAAACTATATTTAAATACTACCCAAATCCTAGTTGTTCCTCTCCAGAGGGAATGTGGAAATATATACAAAGGAATTGCTAGGAATGTATAATAAAATCAGAGTGAATGTTGAATATAAAGTAAAAGAGTAGGGATTGTTGGTGAAGGCAACTTTTCTTCAAGAGTCTTGGCTATGAGGGATAAGGATTGGGGTGGAGTAGAATAAGCTAAGCTTGGCTGGCATATCAATTTATACTATATTAGTAACAAAATATTACAACAACCTTATGTGTACCCTCACAGTTTGACACATTTATAGAGCCAGTAGAAAGAACTGGCAGAGGACTTTCAAAGTAAGGAATTCTTTAAAGCTACCATTTCCCTTGAACCTATCCTAGCAGTGTACTCTGATCAGATGGCACCATTACAGGGGCTCCTTTTATAGTGTAATATTAACTCCATCAAATCCCTGTTAGAATGAACCAATCAGGGGCAGGATGTGATTAAGATATATTAGCAACTGTTAACCTAGCACAAATGAGTTTCTCATTAACAGTCTGTCTTACTGGAAAGCTGGGACCCAGAGATGTGACACAGGAAGGGACTATTTCGAGGAACCTAACGCTTTGTCTGGAAGAGCAGATAAGTATTTGGCTTTATAAAGACAGGGTATCTGAGATAAGATGTTGGCTTTACAGCATTGCCTGAGCCCTGCTTAAAGTACACACACACACACACACACACACACACACACACACACACACACACAATGTTCTCTCTTCTTTATATAGTGAATGGTCTATTGCTGTTTCCCTTAGCAATTCTTTATGTATTATTTTCTAAAGAACAATAATAGCAGTATTCCAGCAAAGAAAGTAGGCACTATGTATTAGGAGCAGGAAGAGAAATACAACAAATGGAAAGGTTTTTAAAGTTTTTTTTGTTGTTGTTTTTTGTTTTTTGTTTGTACTGGGGATTGAACTCGGGTCCTTGTGCTTGCGAGGCAGGCAGCAGAACCACTGAGCCAAATCCCCATCCCTTAATGCTTTCAGTATACTCAAATACTGGTTGAATCCTTGTTTTTCCAATAAAATATTTCACAATAGAAACAGTTAAATATACATAGAGGAGTTGCTAGGATTACCAAACTTTGCACAGTTATTTCCTTATAATCTTTAATTCACTTGCTAACTTCGTGTTTTATCACCATCTTAATAAAATTATTTAATGATTGCAATGTGCAAATCTCTGGTCTCAAAGCTCACCCTGGTTATTTTAGGAGAATGACTGTCTCACTCTTGGACACAGGCCAATGTAATTTTAATTTTGATTGGCATCTTTCTAAACGGATTACTTCTACTAAACCCTCTGTGGATGGAAGACATAAATTGATGCAACGATACACTTGAACATCAGCATTGACAATATGTGCTGAATGCAATCAGTGAGAAAGGAAAGACAGTCAGTCACAAGGAAGAAAAATAAACTCAGAAATGTCCATCAGCACATCCACATAGCACAATTGCTTTCTCCTGATTCCCAGAATGCTTCCTGACCATACCTGTAATCAACATTTCACAGAGAAGTACGCTATTAGAGAGGCGTACGATATTAGAGCAAATTACTGGCAGGTCAGTCAAGGTATAAGGACATCAAAAACTCCAAAGTTCTGTAAATTCTTTCAGCCAAGAGAAGGAAATATGACCTGGTAAGAAGAATCCAGTACCAGGAGTCAGTGTAGATCCAGGTTTGGAGTTACCTAAATTCCTAGCTCCTTTTCAACCTCCAAAAGTCATCTTTACTGAGATTTTTTTTTCTGAAGATGAACTCAGTTTCTGCTTTCCTGCTCACAAAGCCAGCTAGCTTTGACTTCTTTTGGGCACCTTCAACACTTAGTACATTTGGTACCATACTTATAGAGCTTATCATGTGTGTGCTTTAGTTATGCATTCACTTCTATTTTTCCTCCACTTGAGGCCAGGAACTGAAGAGGCAATATAAATAGTCTTATTAACATGGGATCTGAAATCAGAATATATGAATTTGAATCCTAGTTCCACTTTCTACCTGACCAAACTCATTACCCTCTTTGCTACAACATCTGCATCTATAAAATGAGGCTAAGTTCCTAAGTTTGTTATAAAAATTGAATATGTAAGTGAGGATGAAGTATCTAAAATGGTGACTGGGATAAAGTTAATGCTCAGTAGATCACAGCATTAGCATCTTGGCACCCTACAAGTCTTAGCTCTGCACTTGGCAAATAGTTCTCTGTAAATCTTGAATGAATAAACAAATAAATTAACTAGTGATCAAATGACCCAGATCAACTGTATTTAACTTCTCTTGCCACAGAGGTCTTTCCTAAAATGAGATCCTTTGGTGAGTATCCTAGCCCCTATTTTGAAATCAGGCTCCGAAATTGTTCAAGGCTTTCACTGATTTCAAGAGTAGACACTTAATAAATTCAGTCATTTGGTGATACTTTTTGCTGTTGATCAGAAGGAAAAATAGTGAGAACAAACTAGTTAGAATGGATACTGGAGAAACCCCTGATTACAAAAGTATAGCCATGGGCTGCAGACCATGAAAATAAACACACTGAGTGTAATATTTTTCTCTCATTTGGCTGAACTCAACTTTCTTATAGCTGAGTGCAGATGGCACAAAAATGCTTACAGTGTAGATCACCAGTTTTTCCTTAATGACAAGAACTCAGAGAACTGAGAGTACTTTCATTTCATGTCTCTGCTTACTAGTGATAGAGATAAGGACTTTGAAGTGTCCCTGGGATGTCACTGCATTCCAAAGCCCCGGGCTACCTGATACAGACTACATCCTAATATCAAGCTTCTTTTTTTGTCTTGGAAATCCCAGAATAACACTAAGTATTGATTTATAATCATTTAATTTTAGTGAGGAAGTTAGCTGGTTTTCTTCATAGTCTACCCTCCAACATTATAGTTAAAAGTGTTACGAATTATACTCATAACTTATGCATAAGGCATCTCCATTCTTATTTCACAAATTACTTTTGTTAAGAACAGAAAACATGATAACTAAATTGAGTTGGGTGGGTGCACACGCCTGTAATCACAGGCCCTTCAGGGGATAACAAAGGATTGCTGTGAGTTCCAGGCCAGCCTGAACTACATAGCAAGACCCTGTCTCAAATGAAACTAAATTGAAAACACACTATATTGTATTTTTTTCTGTTACCGAAACCAAGAAATAGGCATATCCAGGCACCACTATTAAACAATCCACATTCCAGACCCAGTGCTACAGAATAATAGTTAAGGCACTGGCCTTGCAAACACAAATTGCATTGGCTAGGAATTCTTAGCTTAAATACTGATGTGACCACTGGTGTAATTGCCAGAAAATTATACAAATGTTACTTACTCTCTTTAGAGCTGCTTTCCTCACCTCTAAGATCGCAATAATGCTAATACTTAACTTACTTTATGGGTTGCTATATTAAAGGAAATAGTGTTATAATACTTTAAAAGTTGCTTGTCTAATTATCACCATGGTATTTATTAGAGTGCAAATCGCTACTTGAAATCCCAGTTCTGGAGGAACAAAAAGCTAAAGCAGAGCGGAGAGTCTGAAAACCTTCTCGCACTGATGATGAACCTTGTAGCATGTGTTCCATACGTTCACCACCACAGTTCTTGGGCATTTGTACTGCTCTTAAGTACATAATGGATCTGTCCCTCATCTCCTTCTTTGATTCTGAAGAATAATATTTTCTCCAAATCCGGCAAGTTCATCCTGCCCAAATCCTGGCCAGATATCTGAAAGAGATGCTTTAAGACTCTTAATATTGCAGAGAACATTAAAATACTTCTCCATTCTCTGCTCCTTTAACAAATGAAAATCCTTAATAGGAAATTAGAAACAGCAGTGCCACTGGCAAGTAGGAAATCAATCCAGTGTTTCTCATGTTGCTTTTGAGTCTTGCCCCATATGTTCATTTTCTTTTTTTTTTTAATTTTATATTTTTGCTCATTGAGTTTGTTGGTACATTTTAGGTATACAGTACATTTACATTCATTATTGGGATATTGTACATGAAAGGTTTTGGTTCTCGTTTTCTCCCCCGTCCCTGCCCTCCCTTCACCCACTCCTCCCCTCCCCACTTACAAACACTTTATTTCCATTTTTTCACTTACTTCTATTTTTTTTATTTTCCCTTATTACCTTCCTACTCAGGAGCAGGGGATATCTTTCCATTTTCTTATATCCTCTTTGATCTCATTTTTCAGAGTGCTGAAGTTTTCACTATAGAGGTCTTTTGCTTCTTTTGTTAGGTTTATTCCTAGATACTTCTCGTTTTTTTGATGTTTTTGGGAAAGGAATTGTATTCCTAATTTCTCTCTCAGTGAGTCTGTTATTTGTGTACAAGAAGGCTATGATTTTTGGGTGTTGACCTCGTATACAGGTACTCTGCTAAAAGTGTCAAGTCTAGAAGTCTTTTGTTGGAGTTTTTTGAGTCTTCAATATAGAGTAACATATTGTCAGCAAATAATGACAGTTTAACTTCTTCCTTTTCTATCTTTATTGCTTTAATTTCTTTCTCTTGTCTAATTTAGTTTCCAGAACTATATCGAAGAGGAGTGGTGATAGTGGGCATCTTTGTCTTGTTCCTGAACAAAATCATGAACACTACACCCCCAAATAAGGGAAAAGAAAACATATGAGTAAAGGAAAAAATGGAAACAAAGTCTTTGTAAATAGGGGAGGTGGCAGGGAGTGAAGGGAGGTTAGGGGTATGGGGGAAAATTAGAACTAAGATCTTCCATGTAAAAGTACAAGATCCCAATGATAAGTGTAACTGTACTGTACACTTAAAAAGTACCAATAAACTCAATGAAAAAAAAAACAAAAACACTGCATCCCCCTCCTCAAATCCTGAGTTAAGGTTACTTTCTTCTAGTAACCTTTTTTCCTGCAACAGTTTAGATCCAGAAAATTTAGATTGTCTGTTTTTGCCTCAAATGCTCCCTCATTTCTTCCCCTAGCTTTTCATTTAGATTACTTAGTTCACTGGGCAAGAAATGAACCCAGTGTTACAGATATTTTGCCTCTGAGTCTCATACATTTTTAGTCTTCCGTAAATGTTTCATAATAGAAACAGCTCATTTATGTTTGTTAGCCATCAGTCAGTTCATAAAATAGCAACTGCTCCTTCAAGATCTTCAAAGATTATTGAACAAAAAGGAACTGAACTCATTTAGGGAACCTGATGTTTTTGTTGGTTCTGGATCTTGTGTCCCTATGGAAGTTAACCTATTTGGTTAACAAATATTTATTGTATCTACAAGGTGTTTTTCACAGGTTGGACAAAAGAAAGTTCAGAAAACGTGTGACTTCCTTGACCCCATGCCCCAAGTTCATCCAGTATTATCTTCCAAAGGCAAAGGCACTCACTGTATGCCCTGTTCAGCTTTGTCAGTAATAGTGCTGCTGTCTATTTCCCCATTTCAGTGACCACTTTTTGTTGGCAGGTCATGGGCATGGAAATAGTATAGTTTTATGATAGAATCAGAGTCTGTAAGGAAATCAACCTATACACCCACCTAGATGGTTATAGTTTCTATTATATTCATGAAAGTTTCTACAAAAGGAAAATCAGCAATAAATTATGGTATTCAACAACTCTTACTTAAAATGTTTTCCTTGTACAAAATATAAATCTCCCATACAGTGAAGTTTAAGATCACTTCCTTCTCTTCTGTTTCTTTTTTTATTTTCTTGATTAAATGACCAAACAGGTAATCAGGATTGTTGAACTCTCAGTGTTGTAGTTGCCATGGCTAATTGAAGGGTAAAGAGCCAAATTCATATATATAATTAATACTATCAGGGTGTTTTATGGTTTTAATGTTCATAAATTTGACTTCAATAAATT
The DNA here is from genome assembly GCF_012274545.1 of Fukomys damarensis. Classification (NCBI taxonomy): domain Eukaryota; kingdom Metazoa; phylum Chordata; class Mammalia; order Rodentia; family Bathyergidae; genus Fukomys; species Fukomys damarensis. The sequence goes on along the minus strand of NW_022900951.1, from coordinate 114,561,855 downwards.
ATAAAAGTTTTATGCAGGTTACAGGATTTTTCTTAAGGATCAGAATTAATCAATGTTTTTCCAATTCATTTTAAATATAAATCAGAGGTGGCTTTGGCACATTCTATAGCTTAAGTATTTAGAATCATCTCAGAGAGGAGACATAATAACAGCCAAACCACTATCCTAAGACAGTGCAAGCCAAGGGTCCCATTGCTCTTCATGCCGAATGCAAATGAGGAGACCCAATTGATTTCCAAAAAATTGGTTCTTTAGGCCTTTGATTCTAAAGAACTCCCCCAAACTATCTAACTAGCAGAGACTCTTCATCAGCTAATAAGCATGTCAGGTTGTATTACATAATACAACAGCCTATCTTTCTGGCTCTAAAATTCCCTTGTGACATTGACAGGGTTGCCTTAAATTGCATTTTTCCCCCTGCTTGGAGTTAAGTGGCAAAAGCCTATTCTAATGGTTTTTCCCTAATCACTTCATTTGTATTTCTATTCAGTTGTTTATCTGGGCTTTGGGACATAATTAGATAGTCCACAAAGGTGCTACTTGTTGCTCCCCCTGATACAAATTCTCCCCATTCCCTTCCCAGTGTTGCTTGACCCTGATGCACTTGAACCTTACCCCCTTGCCTCTCTTTGAACTCATCGTCTGTCCTTGACCTGGTAATTGACCATGCAGAGGGTTTGATGAACTGTTAGTGGAGATGGAGAGCAAACCAGCAAGTGGCTCTCATTATGTTTATCTTCGCGAAGGGAGAGTGTCTGAAATTTCTTATTTTCAGAGTTTTAGAAAGACAGCCAATTCCTTCCTGCTCAAAAGGTACTGAGTCTGCTCCTGATTAGGCTGCCTGAATGTTCTTGTTTTCTCCTCATCACAGTCACGTCCGTTTGGGTTTCTGTCTCTCTCTTGGAGATGCCTCTTGAAAGCAGGTCCCCTCAGCTTCTTACAGCTCATCTGAGACCTGCCAAAAGAGATCAGCAGAGAAAGGTCAGCATTGCATGCTCTGATAACTCACAGAACTCTCTGAAAAGAAACTGGTTCTCAAGTGAACTCACAGGAATAGAGCCAAATGGGGGACTTTTGAAGTTTTCTTTGGAAACCAATTTAGATGTTATATTCTGGTGGGGTGGGAAAGGAATAGAGACATGAGGAGTATGAGGAGAAAAAGACAAAGAGGTAGGAGGAACACGGTCATATACAAAATAATCAGAGACTTCCGGAGCCAAAAGAACTTTAAGGAACAACTCATCTAGATGTTTTCAAACATTTTGCTTTTAAGTAGTAAAGTCTTTTTATTTTTATTAGAAATCATACAATCAGCCACAGTATATAAATGTAAGCAAAAGTGCTATAGTTGAAACATTTGGGAGGGAGCTTATGGCTATTACTTTTGGGGTGATGCAGAATGCAATTTGAAAGCCTCCAATATTGTCTACGTAATTACTTTAAAAGTAGGAAAACAGACCACAGCAGAAGGAATAACAGGATTACAACATATGCCTCCTGCCAGCTGGGTTAGATAACTTTGGGTGTGTGTGGATTTGGAGAAAGGAACTAAGAATGTATCCTTTCAGAATATGGTCAAGGAGAGTTGTTGGTGGGCAGCGTGATGGAGGAGAAGATGTCTAAGAGGAACAAAAGACAGTAGATCACTGAGCCTAGAGCAGTTGGAACCCCAGAGGTTAAGCAGATCATTGAAATGTGATGAATCTGGAGGAGATCGAGAAATTCCATAGCAGAATTGCTAGGAATAAAATAAGATAGGAGGGAAACGTTTTTGGAAATAGGTGTGAAAAGCAAATTCTTTAATCTTCCTCCCATTAAAATGCCACTCAAGTCTAATGCCATTCTGAGATGACAATGGGATAGAAAGAAAGGCAAAATAGGCTTCTCCAGAGGGGACTGCCATTCTCTCTCATTATGCCTTCATGAGATACAGGAACTTGGCACAGTTCCCCTTTGAGGGTTTGAAAGTGATATTCACACTCTTCTTCGGAGTTGCTAAGCACCTGGGAAATAGACATGAGAGAAAAGCTCGAAAATGTGTGCTTTATTAATGCTTAAGCTGATTGGATAATATGATTTGGATAGATTCACATTCAGAATGGTCTTACTTCACATTCTGCCCTGGATTGAATTTACCCTGCGTCACAGCCTCTGTGAAATTCTTTTAGTGGGAGAGAGAGGGCAATGCATGTGGTTTATAGGCAAACATCACAGAAAGTTAGAGGCCTTCTTCTCTAGTTTTATCAACAACCTGTCATATATTTTCCTGCCCATGGAGAAGGAAGAACAAGAGGGGGATACAAAAAAGCAGAAGTACCTTTTGGTTACCATGTCTGGTAACCCCTATATTCTTCCTATTTTCAGGATTATAAAAGTTCATTGGGGAGAAGCTGATCAATGGGTATGAAGTTTCAGTTAGATGGGAGGAAGAAGCTCTGATGTGCTATTGTACAGTAGGTTCGCTACAGATAATGATAACATACAGTTCATTTCAAGAAGCTAAAGCATTTCACATTTCCACAATAAAGAAATGCTAAATGTTTGAGGAGATATATTTAACCTGACTTAAACATTACATAAGGTACACATGTACTGAAACATCACATGGTACTCATTAATATGTATTATTTTTATGCTTTTATATATGAGTTAAAAAGAAATTCAATAAAACATAATTGGGGAGAGAAGATTTAGAGCAAGAAAGGCATATGCAAACACATGTGGAATCATCAAGTTGCCAGTTTGGCCCACTAGTTGGTTACATGAGCTTATATTATAGATTTTATTTTCCTATCAAAAAAATGTTGTTGGCCAAGCATTTAGATCAGTGGCACTGCACCTTCCTGGCAAGTGCAAGGTCCTGAGTTCTTTCCTTGGTACTGGAAAAAAAATGTAATGCTACATAAGGAGTTGGGACTTGAGATGATAGATTTACATACTTTTGTTTGCAACTTTGTAATGCTAAAAACCTTTGTCCTGAGAATTCCCAAAATATCCTCTTGGGCTGTTTCCCTATTATATCCAGCTTCAAGTGGCCATAGCAGTATTTCTCCATGGTATCTGAAAATACCATATGGATGGTGTTTGATTGAACATTTTGTGAGAGCTCTCCCAGAAGAGAAGCAGAGCAGAGGCAAAAGGAATGTAAACAAGCCCTCTTCCTTTCTTCAATACCATCCCCTCATTGTTTCGAAAGGCTTTCCCTTTCCTTCATAAGAACTTCATCCTTTGTCTGTTTTGGGGTAGGGAAGCTTCTCTGGTTCAGGGTCCCTAAAGAGAAGTAAGAGTAGGACAACCAGGGCCCTTGGGGTAGGTGTTTAGCAGATGGTAAAAATAGGCATAGTAAGCAAGGATCTCTAAACTCTCCATCCCACATCCCAAACATCCCACCTTCATCAGAGCTTCTGATCCCTCTTTTGGTCATATTTTCTCCTTCCTGGTTCCTGGAATTTAACCAGTGATTGCTCACATTCCAAGACAGGAAACATCTCCTTCCCTTCAGAATCAATATAAATCAGCCATTCGTCAATTATCTTGAACAAACTTTTTACTGAGCATAAATTATATGATGAGATCTCTGCCAGGAGGTGAGAATATAGTGGTGAACAAGACACAGTCCCAACTATCAAGGCAGCCTAGTTCTGACGGGAGCAGACCAGGGAATTTTAAGTTGGATGCATTCCTTGTGGGGAGGGCACAAAAGAGTAGGTGGGGAAATTTCTCAGCCTCCTGCAGCTTGCACCCCACCCAGGCTTCCTCCTAGACACACATTTTCAGGACTGGGGAGGAGTGGAAGGAAGGTAGCAGCAGCATCCACCGTGAAGCAAGAAAATCTACAGAACTAAGAAGCCTGATAGTTTCCCTGATGCTAGAGTTTCGATGTTTCTGAACCCGAGCTTGTTGGAAGGTCAGGCAAGAAAAGAGAGTTGCCGTCTAGGGGATAAGCTGTGCATTTAGTTTCATATCTACATCACTTCTGAAAAGAACTGCAAAGGAGGAGGAATCCAGTAAGGAAAGTGTAGGAAGGAGTGTAGTGGCAGCTCTAAGACAGAGCTATTCGCAATTTGCAAATCCTTGTTTGGCCTCAGAAATAGAGTAGTCTAGGGCTTGCCTATCGTGTGCTAGCCCTGGGCTCAATCCCGGGGTGGGCTCAAGGAAACAATGGTGTGTTTGAGGTAGAATGTCCATGGGGATGGACCATTCCCTCTTTACTGCCTTCCTGGCCACAAAAGCCGTTATTCTCCCTTTGTTTACAATAGAAAACAAGTAAGAAGAGAACTTGTGAGTAGAGTGAAGCTAGGAGAAACCCAGACTCAATTCCTGAATTTCAGGGAGGGAGGCTGCCCGAGTTTCAAGAGCAGAAAAGAAAAGAAATTGGGAGAGTTGGAGACTCGCCCCAGATTAAATAGATTGCACCAGGACTTCCCAAATACTGCCTGTGGCCCCCGACCCAGGCTTTTGGAACCCCAAACTAGAAATGGATGGACTTATGGGCAACAGAAGAAAATCGGGGTTCTGGCCGCCCAAACTGGCACGGAATGAAAAGTCGGCAGGAACCACTGGGTGGCAGCGTGGTGAGCGGGCACAGCTCTGCAGTGCCGTCTGCTGCCGCTGTCGCGGGGGTTGAGGCCGTCTGGGAGTCCTAGACTTCTCTCCCGAATGGCTACAAGTGTCGCCCTGCAAAATACCTAGGCGCGGGTGCGGGTGGGTGTTGGAAAGCCTGAGCTCAGGCCCGGGTCTGCAGAACTTCCCGGGGGCTCGCGCCTAGACTTCCCCTGGCCAGCTAAGAGTGAAGCTCTAAAGGAACAACCCCCTCCCCTCCACCCAGCGCCGCCGCCGAGCAAAGCCCGCTCCTTCAATCCAACTACCTCATCCTAGCGCCTCCTCCATCACCGCTTCCTGCCTAAGCTCCTTTCCGACAAAGGAGGGGAGAAGGCTTTGGGCGATGGGGCAATGTCTAAACCCCTACAGGTGTTAGCTCGGGGCCGGCGAGGGACTCGTGGGTGGAGCTGCGGGGGGCGGTCCGCAGCGGGGAGCCAGCGCGCCCG